>NC_135357.1:25255332-25868190 GCF_051622035.1 Arctopsyche grandis
ATTTTAATTCCAAAACATCTTTGAATTTTTCTATTATTTTTTAATTGTTGTGTTGTCTTTAAATTGTATATAAGGTATGTATATAAATTTTATTAAAATTCATCGAAATTTTTTATTATTTAAAATTAAACTCTTCATAAAAATATATGCTAAAATTGAACATTTTAAAAATTTTCTTTGTTTTTTAAAAAAAGGTAAAAAAGATAAAAAAAGGGGTCTTTCCCCCCGTCTTACATACTCACTTAATTTGTGCGAGCAGGATACATCAGGAACAAGAGGAACAGGCTTTTCCTCTCGTATTCTGCGCGCGCACATTAAACAAGGTTGTATGACAAAAAGAGAGATAATTTCACCGCATGCCACTCACATATATGTATTATATATACATAGTACCGTTTACCATGCACCCTTTTTTTTTTGATCTTTCGACTTAAGATCTTTCGATTTTTGATCTTTGCCTTCCGATATTTGCGTTTTCGGGCGTTTCACTTTCGGTCCCGTGAGGGAGACCGGATTGGAACGTATGGGGATACGTTCTGTACGATTATTAAATATTAACGTTACTTAGAGCAATTTTTCAATCGGGACCGTAGTGTAATGGTCAGCGTACCTGGGCCTGGGCGTGGGGTGGTAGGTTCCGACACCACGTTCTGGAAATCATTTTATTTTTCAAATACATATCGTTAAAATATAAATTAATTTCAATAATTTCAATAAAAATATATATTTCATTGTTTTATATGAAAACAAAAAAAATGGTTGAAAACCTCGCTAAATAAAATTATTATAATTACGTATTTTTATATGGCGAGAACGAAATTTCATTTAATGTTAAAAAAAATTTTCATTTATGTTAGAGACCGTTAAGTTCAGTTTAGACCTATATGAGGCTATTTTGAGATCATGGTTCGACACCGCCGCAAGTCTCGACGAAAAGAATTTATACAAAGCTTAGGCTTTTTATCGATTTATTATGTTCGGCTAGCGTTAGGATACACACACACACACACACACACAGACATACACACACAGATTACCGTCTTTATATATATGATAATATTATGTAAGATTTTTCTATTGAAATGCTAAATTTGTGTGCGAACGCGATTAAAACTTGACCGGTTGTTATTGTTGCGATGAGGAGTAACTTTTGCCGCGTATTTTGCCAATTTCGAAGCGGATTCATTTATGTAAAATGGCGTCCAAGTATTCGGAGCTTGTCAATCCGAGGAAAAACGTAAACAGAACGAAGGCGAGTAAACAAATTAACTTTTCATCTCGGCCGGATTCGCTAACGCTAAAAGACTTACCATAAATTACTGAAAAGCTCGGGAGGTTTTTCAGCTTACACAGACTGGCCGCAAAGTTACGACAATATAAAGCCATGGCCGCAAAGAAATTAACTATTACAGATGATGACTATGATTTAATTATGAAGAGGCACTATAGGTATGTATGAACTTACTTTACTTTCATCTACATAAATGTACATATGTACATACATATGTTGGTATCATTCTAGCGCAAATTAAATTGAACGGAAAGTGTTAGTTTAAAATTACAATTACAAAATAAATACCCAAAGGAAAACCTCGTTGTTTTATAAATGTGCTGGTTAATTACTGGTTTTCTGTAATTTGTATGCAAACATACATGTGTGTTTTAATTAAAGTCCGCTTATACAAACTCACGTAAATACTTCGAACGATGCATTGTTTCATCGAATTGAATTGACTGCGCTCTTTTCAATCAATACAATACGATTCTGCAAAATGTATGGTTTTGAAAGCTATCAATACCGTAATGGATCAATTTTGTCCATAATTTTCTTTTTATTTACACACATACAAATGTGCTAGCAGAAGGTCTAAAATATATTTGTTCATTCATTAATTAATTAGTGATTTCAGCTGAAATGTGATAAATTTTGAAAATGTATTATGCATGATGTGAAAACGGAGATTCAATCATGATAATTTTGAACGAAAAACAACTTTTTTCCCTCTTGGGAATTGTTTTAATAACAAAACCTTCTTCAGAAGTAATAACCCACATTCTCTCGAGAATGTGAAAAACGGTTTCATGTTTTTCCGTTAACATTCGAACGATTTTAGTAGGTATAATATTTAATAAAATGTTCCATTTCATAACAAGGCCGTCACAAGTACCGATTTAATGAAATATATAATATTTCATTAAATTAATATTAATATTGCAGAGAATGAAATGAATAATTATTTATCATGATTCAACAAACATGTATCTTTAATTCGTATTATATGTATGTACATAATGTACCGGTCCGATGTTCAGAAATATCTCTTTGATACAAAATATTCGAACTCATTGGCCCACCAATGTTGAGTTACAAACGTAAATACAACTTTAACGTCGACTTCGGTCGCAAAAGAGCAAACTTGTAAATTAGTAATTTGAAACTTTGCGATTAATTTCGTTAATATAAAGTACATTTATATGCATATATACGTATAAGGTACGCGTTTTAAATATTTACACATTTTGTTAATTATAAATTTCAATTACTACGTCGTGTATGGTACGTAGCTAAATATAATGCTATAAAACGTAATGAAAAGTGATTTCTTAAATTAAATGGATATATGATAAATTAATTAAATGAAAAAATTTAACACGATCTGTATGCTAAATTTTGATATATACATATATTATTCCAAGTACATATACTCAAATAAAATTCGAGTCGGAAAAAATATAAATTTTATATACAGAATGTTATTCATTTTAATTAAATCCTACGCTAAAGTTTTATAAAATTTTCAGGATATTTTAATATTGAAATTTCAATAATTTTACAAGATTTTTATTAGCTTCACTCTGTTAGTTCAGTGAAATTTATGCTAGTCAAAAAATTGTGATCTGATTTTGAACCACTCCCTCTCTTCAGGTCGCTTTGATATCTTACCGACATATGAGGGTTAGATAATATTGAAGTACATAAGATCTTCAATATAAAGCTAGAGGAGTTTAATCATCAACGATCTCATTAAAATTTATATCGGAATCTTCTTACAAATCAGAGCGATGACAGCTAGCTATCCATACGCTTATTTCTACCATCCCTCATTACCACCTCATTAAAACAGTGGTAAAACTACTTTTTCACTCTCCTTTACTCTCAATTCTTATAAATTTAATATAAGAAGCTTTATACCTTCTCATATTCCTTTTTTAATTCTGAAAAGCACTTATCTACCTAAAAATGTAAGTTTAAATTCTATTCCGGCACATTTTTCTTGCTTCTATAATTAATTCCATGGCCTTCTTTGTAACCTTTCATACTTTCTTGGATACTTTTAGATCCCGTCCTGCCAATTATTCTATCATACAATCGCATTCCCTGCTGAGATTCACATCTATTACTTTAACCAGTATATGTATATATATATATATATATATATATATATATATATATATATATATATATATATATATATATATATATATACATATATATACTGGTATATATATACATCATCATCATCATCATTTACAGCCACTCGCCATCCACTGCTGGATGAAGGCCTCTCCAACACGCTTCCACTCGTCTCTGTTTTGCGCAACATTCATCCGTCTCACATTTATTGTTTATAAATTACTAGCTGTATTACCCGGCTTCGCTCAGTGTTTATAATATAAACCACTTAAACATGACTAAGCTAATTTAATAAAAAAAAAAAAAAAAATTAAAAAATTAAAAAAAAAAATAAAAAAAAAAATAAAAAAAAAATTTAAAAAAATCAAAAAAAAAAATTTTTTTTTTTGCCTTCTAGGGCTTCGCCCTCGGCACCCCCCTGAGCCTTTGCCTTCTAGGGCTTCGCCCCTCCACGCCCCATGAGCAATTGCCGTTTAGGGCTTCGCCCCCATGATCAGTTGCCTTTTAGGGCTTCGCCCCTCCGCGCCCCCATGATTCAAAGCCGTCTAGGGCTTCGCCCCCCTTAGTTAATGCCTTTTAGGGCTTCGCCCCCCGCGCCCCCAAGATTAATTGCCGTTTCGGGCTTCGCCCCCCTTAGTTAATGCCTTTTAGGGCTTCGCCCCTCCGCACCCCCATGATTAAATGCCGTCTAGGGCTTCGCCCCCCCTAGTTAATGCCTTTTAGGGCTTCGCCCCCCGCGCCCCCAAGATTAATTGCCGTTTAGGGCTTCGCCCCCCTTAGTTAATGCCTTTTAGGGCTTCGCCCCTCCGCGCCCCCATGATTAAATGCCGTCTAAGGCTTCGCCCCCATGATCAGTTGCCTTTTAGGGCTTCGCCCCTCCGCGCCCCCATGATTAATTGCCGTCTAGGGCTTCGCCCCCCTTAGTTAATGCCTATTAGGGCTTGCGCCCCATGAGGCTGGGCCCCCCGGGCCCCCATTCGGGGCCCCACGGGGCTGCGCCCCTTGTGGCGCCCCCTTTTGAGCCCCATGGGGCTGCGCCCCATGAGGCTGGGCCCCCCGGGCCCCCTTCGGGGCCCCACGGGGCTGCGCCCCTTGTGGCGCCCCTGGCGGGGCCCCATGAAACTACTCGCCTTGCGCCCCCGCGGGGGTGAATCCATTGAATCGAAAAAAACAAATCGGCGCCCATGGATCGAAAAAAAAAAAAACGAATCACGTGTTCGATGACGTCACCGATCTACGGACGACGAAGAAGACGACGACCAAGGATACATACAAAGTCTCTTTCCAAATTATAGATTAGAAGATATATTTAAGTTTATCACAATACATTTAAGGTTATCACAATAGTGATATTTTTAAATTATAAATCTGTAATCTGTGTTTATATCTGAAACGTATAGATATCATTTTGTAATAACTGATAGTCTCCACAAGTGTATAGTCTGGTTATTATTGATTCTATGGTTACTATTATACCACTGATTAGTTTTTTAGTAATGTCTAAGATTAATGGAATGCTATTAAGTATTGAAATTGTTTGACGACAAGTATGACCATTAACTAAGGCGTTTCAGGTGTCTGGAGACGAACAGAGGCGACTATGCGAGCTAGGCACGGGGTCTAGAGGATCAGGATCTGGAGCTCAGAGTCTGGGCTTGGGTCTGGCCGCTCTCACCACGTACGGCTCGGTGGGCTACCAGCTAAAAGATGCCAACATGGAGGCGTCAGGGACGTGCGACTTCCTCTGCAGAGCCGTCACCATCGTCAACAGAACCGGTAAGGATTTTTAAATTCATCTCGTTTGTGAGGTAATCGAGCGATTGCGTTATGATAGTCACGAAAGGGAAGAAAAAATTGAGGTGTATGGCCGTTCGAGGGAAGGAAAATTAATTTTGCTGAGTTCTCGGAATCGCATTGTGTAAATCGAGAAGAGTCCTCGGCGTCTCTTAGAAATCCGAAGCAATTTTTAAAAGAACTTCAAAACGCCGCAACGACAAAAGATCTGACTCGCTAAAAGTCCTTCATGCGAAATCGTTGGATTTAAGCGAAGTGAAGTTTCACTCAAAATGGGTATATTTTATAAACACGTACATATATGTTTTTGAATATTTAAATAAAAAATGTGTCGCTAAAGATAACATAGCCTTCATAAAATGCTATTCGTAGTACATATAAAATGCAAAATTTTAATTTCAGTTGTGGTGACTGTGATGTTGGCTTGTCTTTCCACTCTACCGATCGTTATGCTGATTATGGGTAAGTCATTTTGACATTGATTTTTGTATCAAAAATGTATAAAACTATTATTACACTCACTATTGAACACTTTTTTATTGTACAAGATCCAATATGTCACACACATAGCAAAATAATACGAGCTTGGTAAATGGCCGGCGACCATCAACGTAACGTTTGTGTATAAAACGATGTCAATTTTCGAATTGGGCTGATTGTGGTTTACTAATATTTTCATTTTGGGATTTTTGCCCGGTTTGAAACATATACATACATATGGACATGTAAATGGTTCATATACAGTATATACATATTAGAGATTCTGTATTCCCGGACTTTTTCAATTCCCGGGACACGGGACGGAGCCCGGGATCGTTCCCGGGATTCCCGGGATCCCGGGACAGATGTCAAAAAATCTCTTTTTTTCAATTTAATATATTTTTTATTAATAAAAAATATATTTATTTATTTACAAAATATAAAAAAGTAAACAATGCATAATATATCTATTAACTGGAAAAAATCTAATTGTAAAAGTAAACTTATTTAAAGTAGCTTTCTGGAAAAAACTCTTTCAGTTTTGCTCGAAGTTGGTTTTACTGTTTAAAGGGACGAAAACAATTTTTTTAAATTATCGGTTTTTTTCCTGTCAGCATTTATATTTTAATTTCTTTTTTAAAGTCGAGGTTATTTTTATTTACATTATTTTTTATATTTTTGTCTTTTATAACTCCTTATTTAATTCTTCATTCATCGTCATACACAATTGTTTCATCTTCATCCGAATCTAAAAGAGTTTATTCCATTGTGGAATCGTCAATACAAGAAGGATATACTCGCTTCATAATAGTTTCACCGTAGGACCTACATTCGCTTTTATTAAAACATTTAAAGAATATTTTGTTCGGTATAAAATAAGAATTATTAAAAATTTGTGTTAAAAAAATCAGTTTTAGGCTTCTTCTTTCTTCGATTTTAATTTTCAATTCTCGGAATAATTCATCGGTAAGGTCAAGTCCTTCGGTATTGAGGTTTTCCAAAAGTAGAATTACAAGCAACGATTTAGGCCAAACGCACAGAAACATTATGCTCATAAAACTTCCATGTTCAGGGAATGTGCTGTACTTACTGCTAAACAACAAACCTTTTTGAATATCTTACGAATTTTTGTGTATTTGATTTATTATTTCCCTTCGTGCAGTCTTGAAAATGTTGTATATTCCCAAGATTTTTCTAAATCAAATTCCCGGGACACGGGACAACAAAAATTTCGTAAATTCCCGGGAATGTCTGTCCCGGGTCGACCCGGGTCAGGAACCCTAATACATATGTACACATGTATGTATGTACATATGTATTTACATTGAATTTTCCACATTGCGTTTCATTTTGCACGCATGATTTGGTATTACATATTTACAATATATTGGTGCTTACTGTTGCTGCAAGACATTTCTCAATTTTTCTCAATATATTGTTGCTGCTATTGGTTTATGTATTATGTATTTTTTTTCCTGAGATTAGCTGTCTTCGATTCCGGTATTACAGGGCTGGTATTGAGGTTACACGGTAAAATGGCACAGTCCTGAATTTCCGTATTTGCAGTGCCAAATACATCGCATAAGCGGATATTTCCACAGACGAGCGTCGGAAATTGATATTGCGATTTTCCATTATGCTTCCCAATAATTATATTTTAATTCAAAATAATGACTTCATCTTTCAAGTTGATAAATTAAAGTATGCCAATCAGATATAGTAAGATGGAAAATATATGTACTTTTTTCTTTTACTGACATTAAATGGTGTCCACATAATAATCGTATTCAGAATGTTTTGATCGCCAAATGATATTTCTTTTCTTCTAAAAAAATGGTGTAAAATGAACCATTGATGACGTAAAGTGGCGATTGTGTATATATATGTATATAAAGACCCAATATACTTTTATTACTCGTTTTACGCGATAAATTCACATTGCATTTATGGTGGATGATTTAATTGCCAATCAAGTCTCAAATATAGGATTTTTAAGATTTAGTGAAAGTTTATTTTAATTTAAAAATTAACACAAAAATTCATCACCATGAGTCTGATTTTCCTAATAAAATTTGAAATCTGTGTTATGTACATTTCATAAAGTGGAACAAGATACATGCGTTTGTTCGTTGGGGGACTTAGGCCTGTCGCACACACAGCCACTCGCCACCGCCACCGGTGGCAGCCACAAGCTGCGGAATGCGTTTCTGGGATGGCCGCAAACACGGCGACGCGTCATTCGTCACTCGCCACTCGCCCCTCAACGGTCTTCAACCGTTGTTCGACGGTTCGCGCTGTTGACAATGCGACGTCTTCGTATTGTCAACAGCGCGAAGAGTGCTTCCGAGTTGGAGTCCATATTTCAATTACACAAAAACACTACACTCTGGCGTGAAAAGTGGCCGCCACCGGTGGCTAACCTGGGCCACTGGTGGCGGCCACCTGTGGCTGCGCTCGGCCACCGGTGGCGAACACAAGTGGCTGTGTTTGCGACAGGCCTTAAATATGTATGTACATATGTATGTATGTATTAGTGGAGTGTTGTGACGTTTAAAACAGAGGACTGACTAGGCATGGACGAAAAGAATATATATATTTTTAATACGATTCTGTTTTGAAGTGGTAAATATAATTTTTCATATATGTATAATTTATAATATTCAAGGTTGGGAGGTCAATAATCGGGGTTTGTTTATACATAATTGTGGGTATTGGATTTTGTAAATCAAACATACATTTTTGCTCACATCACACGGTGTAATAACACGTACTTTTCATATTATCCGATTCCAATTTCGATTTTGACTTCGATGTTGACTTCGTATTTTATAATTTTATTATTATTTTTTATTGCATAATTTAATTGGCATAACCGATTCCCGATTTATCTTTCAGTTCCGATTTCGTTTAATTATTACTGTTCATATTGTACATAACTTTATTTTAAATCATGTATCAATCCGAAAGCATCCGTTGAAATTTCAACGGGCATAAAACTAGTAGCATAAAACATATTACAGAAAAAATGTCATATTTAACATCCATATTAATCTGAGATTAGCGATAATAGTTACGTTATTAATTGCAAATGTGATATTTCCATATTAACACGAAATTTAAATCTAAGAAGGACGTATTTCTTTGTTTAAACATATTGGTTTTGGTGATTTTATAGCTGACTATTATATTACATATACACGGATATAAAAAATACGTGATTTTTCGTGGTTTACTTCAGGCGAGATATATGTATGTACATATGTATTGTTATTACTGCGTGCGTGTTTTCACTTCGAATTTTAGTGAGGGAGACAATTCCTCTTGCGAATCTTGGTCTAAACGTTCCTATTTCGTTTTATCGAGGTCGCCCAAAGGACACGCTTTTCTATTATGATGAGGTTTTACTTTTCGTCGTTGATTTTCTGTATCGTTTGTCGGGGATGACGCGAGGCTGTGGTGACCGTACAGCCGGCTCGGTCCGCTTATCAAGAATTTACTCAGGGTCTCCGAGACCCTTATCTTCACGCTTAGGTTTTTATGAGAACGTACATATAGACGTATCCGAGATATTCGAACAAGTCAGGGACGTATCGGGGAAAATGAACACCGAGGTGATCACTCCCAATGGGAAATAATATCGGTAGATAAAATGTATAAATGTATATGTGTATTTAAACTAACGTAAGCGTCTATCGATCCAATTTAATGCGAGGTATTATTTGTTGAGGGATTTTCCATCGTTCTTTTTAAATCCGTATACGATTTCCTGAAGATTGTGGCAGATGTTCGCAAATTTGCAAGCTCAAAGTGGTTCGCTTCTTGTCGATTTTTATTATTCCGCACAGGTGAATTCTTATACGTTGAATTATTTGTCGTAGGACTTTACATGCGTATGGGTAATCTCAGAATCCGGCAAAAAAGATAATACCATTCTTGGAGTATATTTAATACATCGATTTCGTTTCATGATTCATATAATATAAATATTATTTCATTTAGTAGTTAAGAAAAAACTTCTAAATATGAAATTTCGATTCAATAAACCAAAAGGTTTCTGAGAAAAACTTAAAAAACCTCGATTCTCTAGACTAAAAGTACTACTTCCGCTTGAGGTAAAAATATGAAGGTATAAAATTTATAATTTCTATTACATGTAAACAAATCATTTTGATTCAGTTAGTGTTTTGAGACATAATTGAATTCGAAAAATTAAAAAAAAGAGGACACCTATAAGGTGAGGTACCATTTCCGATCAACTAAAAAGAATGAAAAAAGTACGTCATGTCGATAAGAATTTCAGTAACCAATACTAAGTTTTAGTTTGATAGGACTAACAGTATTCAAAAAGAAACAAGCACACACATACACACAGAAACACACAGACTTACATTTTTTCTAGATCATGAAAACGGATCAGTGATCGATTCTGAATTCAAATCAGCCAAATCTCGAGTTCGAATTTTCGTATCATCACAAAGCTTCGTCTATTGTTACTACGTATGTACATAGATAAAGTAAAAATGAGAAGTAAATAAATGTATGTGTTTTAATTGAACGTATTATATAATATAGGTATTTTTTTCAGTAACATTTTCGTTGTATTTTACATATTTTGAAGTAGTTTGCACAGGTGAAGTAAAAATGCGAAAACGCGGATCGAAATTCAATTTCTAAAAGAGCTAACGGTGATAGACGATGTCTCAGTATAAAGCGAGTTGGATTGAGAGTACTATTATTCAGGAAATCTTAGAAAGGTTGCTTTGTCAATATCTTATGATGCTTTTTGATTCTTTCCTCGTATTGGATGAAAATGTTCATGCGATTTTTCACGATCTATACTATGTAATTATATTGAATCTTTTCTGCTACAGTTGTGTGCAGAGAAGTTCGAGAGTTGCTTGTTAGCATTGAAATAAGGCACCGTTAAAGCTTCGTTTTATGAAAATATGGAAATTTATTTGCAATGAAATGATTTTATTAGAACATCACAATTTAAATACAAAATAATCCCGTTCAATTCAATAGTGTTTTAAATTATTGTTATTAAATATTAATATTGCTCTTTTGATGTATATCGAGTAATGTGGTAAATTAATTGTATTGAAGGCGTCAGTCGACTTTGGTTCTTACAATAAGTGGATTTTCCGACACCGTGAGAAATTTCTCAGAGGCTTTCCACTCTCGAAACGAAGTATTCAGAAATTGACTTACCGTAACGGAGAACCTAGCGCATCGCAACTCCCAAAGCCCCAAACTCTCTCCGAAAGCCTCCAAGACGGAGTTTCGCGGAAAAGGCTTTCCATTCTCTGGTCACCGATCGGAAAAATGTGCACGTGGCGTCGTTAACGTCATAGATAGTCACACCGTTAGTGGTTATAAAAATTAAAATTTTCTCTGGAGGAATTTGTAGACCGTTAAACCGCAATATTACAACTATTTTACGAGCTTTAAATTAAATTAATTGAACATCAAAAGAAAAATCGTGAAAATTATTCTCATTTTGAAATTATCAATTATTATATTACAGATTAAATTAAAAAAAATTAGTCTGTAAACTACATATATTATCTAGAAGTACTTATAATTCGTAGAAAAATTACTTTAAAATTACTGATAATAATTCTCCGATAATGTAAGTATTGAACCCGCAGTAAAGCTCGTTTGTTGCGTTAATGCTAGCCACCGAGAGGTTTCCGGGTTCGAGCCTTAGATTAACCTCGATTGAAAAAACATTTCTTTGGAACTATTTATGTAGTACTGCTGGTCAGACTTTTTTTTTTTTTGACTCCAAGTCGATCGTTTTCCATCAGAGTTTGCCAATTTATTTGATTTAATTGTTGAAACACATTGGCAAAACCATCCTATCCGCTATGTCAAAACTATTTAAATATGACTTAAAAATGTACATACATATATACATACTATACACAATTTTAATACCAGAAAGGTAAACCGTAACGACATTATAGGGGAAAAAATTCTGTGCGTACTATGATTGAGACCTACTGTAAATCAAATCAATCGAACTAATAAAACTAGTTTTATACTTAATCTAAATTGTCTTCTGCTTCATCCTGTAGATTCAATCAATTAAGCAATTAAGTGGCAGGTGTTTTGGAGTCGAAACGCATAAAATGGCAATTAAGTCGCGATAATAACAAGACATTGCCTACTGTCGAGAATGTTCTTAAATGTATTACTCCCCAATGGCATGGGGGGCAAAAATAATTTGATTCAGCGAGACTGCGAAAACTTAAAGACGACGTCTAGCTATCTATGTAGATATTTTAGAGGACATCGAAAGTCAAAGTGGTATGAGCGAAAGGGGAAAACTGTGTGCTGAGCTAAGTAGACACGGAATATGCATTCGCCGTGGGTGAATTTCTTGGCACGGTTGGGTGGAGCGATTTAGGGTGTGTACTGTGTACATATGTATGTATGTATAGAGCTTACGTTTGCTACCCCTTACGCGCTAAAACGGGGATGACTTGATAAGAAATGTAGGACTTTTCTTGTTTATAGATAAGGCACGTGGCCGTCTAGCGTATATTCCCTTGACACACTGCGCGGAAAATGTATGAGATATAGGCGAACGAGTACATGTGTACATAGATGGATCTTGAATGAAATATTGAAAACGCTCGTGTTGTTTTATCTAAAATCGAATCCTTTCACATTAAAGATTAACACATCTGAAATACCCAGCATTTTTTATTACCTAATTTATCTTTATCATTAGCCAGCAGTATGACTTAATGGTAGCGTGTATGTTTAGCAGAAAGTGTTCAGTGGGTTCGATCCGCCATACTGCTGGCTAATTTTGGGGGTATTAATGACTCCAAATCGATCGTTTCTTATCAGAGTTTGACAATTTTATCTGGTCATTGTTGAAACAGTTCCTCAAAATTGGCAAAAAATCATCTTTCTGTTGTCATCTTCTGTATTTATTGTGTGTATAATTTGTAAAAAATATGTACAAAATCTTAATCCATAGACGTCTCAATGGATTAATCCTGTAATTAATTGTTATTTCGTATTTTTCAACTTCTGGAAATACAGTGATTTATGTAATAATAAAAAAATGCTGTATTGTTTATAATTAATTGTCCAGGAAGGCGCATTGGGGTCTTCTTGTCAAGCCTTCCTGGTATATACATCTATGTAAAAATAAATAAATAAATCTTAAATTAGCTTGTCTCCGATGAGTGGTCAGGATTCATTATACATATTTACGCATGCATGATTTGTCAATTAGTTAGGTAGAGGCTTTTCAATAATAAAATATAAAGAAATCTGGTTTAGCTAGTTATTAGCGCAAAAGTTCATAATTCAATGATTTTCACAACTCATTGAATCTCGAATCTCTGAAAATTTTTTCACAAGGATGAAACCAATTGGAACAGAAATAATAGTTTTATTTATCAAAGTAATTGCATCCGTTTTCAAGATAAAATTACAAAATATACAATGTATATGTATATGAACATATAGGTACATATGTATGTTATGTGTGTTTGTATTGCAGTCAACTGAAGTATCAAATCTACATACATTTGTATGTATATACAATTAGTTGGTGTAATACATATGTTCATATGTATGTATTACACCAACTAAATAGTAGATTTGAAGAGTGGAATTCATATAAATTTCAATCCATTACGCAATAACAACTAACGTAAAACGATAGTAAATCTGTCTAGTAAAATATGGAACAATAAAATACTGTAAATACAGGTGGAAGTGTTCGAGTGGTTAAAATTAAACCCGTATATGATACGATTTCACTATTTCCAATTCGATTAATTTTCTGAACTGTTGTCATGTATGTATGTTTGTACATAATATATTATTATATGTATGTACATATCCATATCTGTTAGTATAACCAAGGTGGCGATTATTTTGAATCGTAAAAACCACTTCCATTTCATTTCAGAAACGATTTATTTTCTGGAATATTTTTTTTTATATTTGAAATAAATAGAAAGCAAAGTATAGGTTTTTAAAACTAAAACTATAGTTTTATAAGAGGAAATTAATTTTATTGATGTTTAAAAAATGCTTCACCAGGAAACTTGTGGTAATTAATTTAGCTCACCACTCTTGTGAAGTTATTTCCTTTAATATTACAAATATAATTTAATTCTATAATGTACAGTGCTTTTATGTTGCGACGGCGAATTTCACGTTTTGCACCAGTAAAAAAGGTGTAATATCTCCTCCCGAAAAAAGTCTCTTTCAATGTACTATATACATATGTATATACCCATTATATGTATAACATTTTTCATTTGTCAGTTTGAATGTGCACGTAGTTACTTATACATTTGAAATATGCCTTTGAAAAATTGTGAAATATAGATTCGCGAGATCAAAGCATTCTATTTATATAATTCCAAGAAAACACATTTATTAAGTCTGTGTGCGGAATTAAATTTATGTTATGTACATATATATAATACAAACTCTGAGCTTTAATTCTCGTATATTCTACGACAAATGATCGTGCATGCATTGAAGAGTTGCAGCGGTGCACTTACCGGTCGTTGAAAATAGGGATGAAGCGGATGGCAGTAGAAAGGACAAGAGGGTCGGGTGGAGCTTTAGGTAGTTTTGTGGGGTAGGTTGGGTAAGTTTTGCTACCGGCAAACCTGTCGTAAGGAACGTAGAAACGACAGTTTTGTTTTCTTACAAAACACAGGGCAGCCACCATGTTCTCCCTTTCGAGAGGTGGGGTTGGGGAAAAGAAAGAGTAGTAGGCGGGTTTTCTATTTGTTTGCGTTCTTGGAGTTTTGCGATTTTCGTTCCACCAGGTGTACTCCTGCCGCTTTTTCACCTGCAAACATCGATAACGTAATTGCAACGGGCGCGTCTTTATGTACAATATGTATGTTTGATGGAGGTGGTGGGTGGGCGGGTGGGTGGACGGGTGGACCAGAAGGGGTGGCTTGCTTGCTGGCGCGAGTAATGGCCGGCCCGGTTTATATATTCAGTGAAATGAAAACATTTTTCTTAAGTGCTCTCCCTATAAATTTATCGAACCAAACATTCGAGAAACGCTGGTTTAAAAATCGAAACTACATACATAGGTGACGTAGTCAGAAGAGTTTGGAAGAAATGGCATAAAGAAAATTTAAATTGACGCTTCTATATTATGTACATAATATTGGCATTTGCAATACTTTTCAATTGTTCGTTATTAAAAGGAATTAAAAAATTGATCAGCTATTGGCTACATTAAAAAGAGCCGGTAAACTCTTTGCTACCATGTGAATTTATTTTGATTATATATTAAAACCAGAATTGCTATTCCTGGAATATCATTTCCATATTTTAGAGCATTTTTTTGTATAAACTGCTCTAATATCAAAAATATATATACATTTATAGATATGTATGTACGTATACATTGAATATACGAGTATAAAATTGAATGTTTGACTGTCTGTCTGTCTGTCTCGAATAGGCTTCTAAACCACTGAACCGATTACGATGGAACTTTCAGGATTTGTTGTTTGCATGTCCGGGAAGATTACTGTGAAAAAAAAAACGGAAAAAACCTCTTAATAATAATATTTGTAATTACGATTTTATCGACGCGAAAGTATGAAGCGCCAGTGTGTAGTTAAGGAAATGTGTACGTTGGTAACCAACTTGCGCGCACGCGCGCCAATACATACATTATGTAAAACTCATACCAACCTTGCATTAGGTACCACTCATAACAATCCTACATAAATATAAAAATCATTGTTTGTCTGTCTGCCACTTATGAGTTCCTATACTTTACTATAACTTAATTTGATTATTAAGTATTAATTTGAAACTGAAACATTCACGTATCGAAACGCATCGAGAAACGGGAATTTCATGCGTTATTGTACAATGGAACTTTCAAGATGAATTGTATGTATGTCCGGAAAGCTTACTGTGAAAAAAAATCGGCCAAAAACGGGAACGGAAACGGGAAAAACGGGAATGAGTGGCATTGGGAAAAAACATCTGGCAAACAGGAAAATACATCTGGAAAACAGGAAAAAACCTCTTAATAATAATATTCGTAATTACGATTCATAATTCGTATTATCGACGCGAAAGTATGAAGCGCGATTGAGTAGTTAAAGAAATTTGTTTGTTGGCAACAACGAAAAGCAGCTGGTTTCTGATGACACGGCTTTGAAAAGACGTTGTTTGATCTCCAATCATCGCTTGAAACGCGATATACATATGTACAAGTCCGCCAACTTGAACCATTACTTGAAATGCGACGTCTGCCAACTGAAGAAAGCAAAACGGAACGGGAACAGGAACGGGAACGAGAACGGGAACGGGAAGGGGAATTGCAGGCGTTATTGTGGCATTGCAACGCATGCCAGGTTCAGCTGGTATTATATAACTAGTGTTGTGCCCGTTGATTTCAACGGGTGGTTTCAATAAGGAATTGAAACACGAATAAAAATAAAGTTATAGAAATTGAAATGACTGGTTTTGGAAAGAAATTGATGCACAAATTAGAACTTACGAAGTGATTACAAATTACGAATTACGTTTTGTGCATCGCCGACGCCCCGACGCCTTCGCCCCCAGGAAATTGAGAAAAAATTAATATTATTATATACGTAAATGTATGTACATATATTATATGAAAATATCAATACTATTTAAGCGTGTATTAAGCTCGCCCGCACACCGATACATCCACTAATGATCATACATCGCGGTACTAATATCAGAAAGTGAGGCATCGTTTATGATTTTGTGCAGTACGGTTTTCGATGGAATTGCTCGAGTGGGCGAAGGAGGGGCGCGGGGGCAGCTAGAAGCTTGGTCCGTACTGCACTCCCAACAGTGCTATACACATTTCTTGTTGCGTGCTATACACTTTTCGTCATTTCTTCTGCACCTTTTGTCTTTCTTTCTACACCTCTTACACTTTCTACACTTCCTTCTACACGTCACTCTAAGTATTTAAGATGGTATAAAAATCAAGAGAAGCTGAGCCAATGTTTTCAAGAACTTCTTAAAAATACTGATAAAACAATGACAGATTCTACAAATTTACTGAATACAATTTTTTATTTTAGTCAGAACTTTTTCACAAGTTAATGCCGCATGTAGAAATTATTTATAACCAAATGCAATCTAGTAATTTCGATGCATTTTCAATTAAATAAAACTTAAAAAGTTTTACTAATGTCATTATACAAATACGAGAAAAAATAGAAGCCAAAAATATGTGATGCATATATTATCGCACATATCATAGAAGCCAAAAATATGTGCGATGTTATTATTAAGAATATAAAAGAAAGATATACTTTTTCTAATCAATTAAAAGCTGTGAAATTATTTAATAAAGAAAATTTTGAAAAGTACTGAAAGAAAATGCCAATGAAAGATCTACTACTAACCGTTGAATCATACCCAATAAAGAAAAACTTCAAACTGAATTAGAAGTGTTTTACTCAAGGAAAGAAATGCATAGTATTAACGATTTATTAATATTTTTAAAACTTATTTTTGCAATCAATTTTTGCAAAACGGTATTTAAACTGAGCCAGAACGGTATTTTTCATCAATAAGTAGAAAAAGACATACATTTTATTTTATTTTATTTTATTTTAAAAAAAATCAATACCACAGAGACTTGACAGGTTGCCCCAAAGCGTCAATGTGATTATAATACAAATAATAAAAATCATAAAAATTATAAAAAAACATCATAAAAAATAATAAAAATCATAAATAAAAAAAAAACATAAAAAAATAATAACAATCAAGTAAAAAATATGTACACAAAATAAAAACAAAGAAATAAGATTGAAAAATTTATATCGTGCTATTTAGGATGTGTTCCACCAACTCAAAATAACTGGCATCGAAGAGGTCCAAGTAATGTGCCAGTAAGTTAAGGAGTCGAACAGCTCTCGAGAGGGGGGAGTTCATGAGCACGTTTGATTTAGCCCTAATTGGCAAAAATATATCATGTTTTCTTAAAACTCTATGATTTTCCGGGGCCCAGAATTTTAGTTTCTCCAGGATAGCGGGATTGTGAATCTCTCCTCTAAGTAATTTTACGAAATGTTTCCCAAGAAATAAATCTCTTCTCTTTGCCAGGGAGTTGAATCCCAAAGATCCCAAGACAAAGGCACTAGGGAACAGATATGGATAAAATCCAAATGTCTTCAGATATAAAAATCTAAGGAATTTGCTTTGGACTCGTTCCAACATTAGAGAGTAACGAAGTTGATAGGGAGACCATATAATGGAGCCAAACTCGAGCACACTGCGAACTAATGTACAATATAAGAGACGAATGGCAGTGAGCCCTAGTTCGGACGAATTACGGATTACGAATCCAAGGATGTTTGTTGCCCTATCACAGATATTCTCAATGTGAATGTTGAAACTCCAACTATTTTCGAAGACTATTCCCAGATCAGATATAAATAATTCTCTCTGAGAAGAGAATCATGAAATTTATACGGATATTTAATAGGAGAACGAGAACGAGAGTAAGAAATGACCCGACACTTTAGGATATTGAAGGGAAGTTTATTAACATTAGCCCATTCATAAATAGAATTCAAATACTCTTGCAAATAAAGAGCGTCAGGTAAATCAATTATTCTCTTATAGAATTTTAAGTCATCCGCATATAATAAAAATTTAGAATGGTAAATAGAAGATTGAATATCGTTGATAAATATTAGGAATAATAAAGGGCCAAGATTTGATCCTTGGGGAATCCCAGTAGTGGCAACATACTCATAAGAAAAGCAACTCCCAAACTTAACGAATTGACGTCGATCCTGTAAATAAGAAATAAAAAGACTAACAAGATTATTATTAAATCCAATAAAACTTAATTTACTAACTAAAATTTTATGATCAACTTTATCAAACGCCTTCTCAAAATCAGTATATATTACATCCATTTGATTATTACAATCCAAAGTGCTGGTTATGTCACTAGAGAAACATAACAAATTGGTAATAGCTGATCTGGCCGGACGAAAGCCATGCTGCTGATCAATGAGCGTATTTTGAAAGTGATTAAAAATGTATCTGTGTAATATTACCTCAAACATTTTGGCTGGCGCTGACAAGATAGTAATTGGTCTGTAGTTCCTTACACAAGATTTATCGTCCTTCTTATGAATAGGAGTTACTTTAGAGCATTTCCATAAATTGGGGAATGAAGAGTTCTTTAGAATTAAGTTAAAAATGAATTTTAAAGGTTCTAAGAGACTAACCTCACATCCTTTTAGGATGTAATTAGGGATGGAGTCAGGACCGGAAGAATAAATATTTTTTAATTTTAGAAAGCCATATTTCAGATCGGAAGAGTCAAGATGATTAATCGCTAAAGTGGCATATACGAGTATAAGAAACACAATGGTTCAGGAAAGATTGACGGCTTTGTCTATGCTGTCAATTGAAAAAAAATGATTATGAACAGTAAAAATTTAACGAAAAGGTGATAGATCTTTTTTCAAGGAAAAAAGACAGAAGAATCAATTTTATAATGAAATAAAATACATATAATGTTTAATTTTGATAATATTGATGTTAATAGTAAAATATAATCCAAATAAACATTTTTTTTATTTTTAATCAACCGCAGCACCCCCAGATATCTTATCCACGAGCCGCCACTGTTTATATACATATATGTATATTTACCGATAGTCGGTTTTTATATGTAGTATAATTGTCTAATGCGTGCGTGCCTGTGTACGAAGTACTCGCTGTTAAGAATATGCTCCGTCTCTCTTTCTCCTCTTGGAGTCGTATATCGTGGAAAGAGACGCGGCATATCACTTTGTTCACACGAGTGGCCAACAAAAACAAGAGATTTTTTTTTCAAAAAAATAATTAAATATTTAATTATTAATAAATTATTAATTCTGTTGATCCGAATTGCGATATTTTACCGAGTTCACAATTATGTGCACATAGGCCACTAGTTATAATAGCCACGTACTGCGCGTGTGTTGCGTGCTGCTTTGAATGTCGTTTACATACTCCGTCTCTTTTTCTTCCCTTGGAATCGTATATTGTGGAAAGAGACGGAGCGTGGTGAGTGTGCACAAAGTACATACTCACTAACCATGCTCCATCTCTCTTTCTCCCCTTGGAATCGTATATTGTGGAAAAAGACGTGGCATAGTGCGGACTTTGAGCATATCACTCCGTTTATATGATCGGCCGTCAGAAACAAAAGAAAAAAATAAAAATACGATTTTTTTTTCAAAAATATTAATTTAATTAAAAATTATCAATTGTGTCGATCTAAATTGCGAATTTTTACTGAGTGCACAAGTGAGTCCATACAGGCCACAAGTATATATTATACAATACATTTAAAAAAATGTTTCTACTGTAAACTTCCAAGTTGTATTACATTACGAATTCAAAATTGAATGCGTCATGAAAACATCAACAGAGCTAAAAGTGTAAATGCAAGGTAATGAAATGGATCTGGTTTAATTACGAAAACAAGTTTACTTCGGGAGGTACGGTACGCAAACTCCAACGTCGTACTGAAAATAAACAGCATCCCGGAAATCCAATAAAAGGACGACTTTTATGCAAACATGGAACAGAGGAAATGGGCGTAGTCTTGTTTTACAAATAAAACTTTGCATTCAATTTACTTACGGTGTAGTGCAGCAGCGACAATTAATTTCATGAATGTGGAATTCAATTAGTTGAGATTCTGATTTACGACTCGTCCTCCACGTGTAATTTAATGAACGTTAAAGCTTCAAAGCTTGCTTGACATTTGCACGTGCAACATACGGTCTTTGTTGCCGTTTCAAATGCACATATTGATATACATATGTAGATACAAATTTTATTATACAACTTTCATTATACAACCATTATACAACTTTCTTTTTATATTTTATTCTGTATGTGTGCCTATTTAAATAAAATAAATAAATAAAATAGATGTATGTATGTAGGTATTTGAACATTGATCGCATTCAGAGTCGACTCACAAATTCGGACCAGTGATTTTGGTTTCGATATTGAAGCGCTCGATTCTACACATTCATTAATCGAATTGGTATTCGATCTGCCGGAATGTTGTTATAGTTATTATGGGTCACACGTTAAGACTTTAAATATTGATGGATTGCAATTGGAATTGGTGTTCGGATAGCGTTCTGTTTATGATTGAAAGATCTGCGGTTCAAAGTTTGTGTCTGTGGCTCATTTTACCGAAGTTGGGAAACTTACCTTGATTTTTGCGCATTGCGCAATCGATGTGTTTTTTTTTAATAATATGTACCTATGTATGTATATAATAATAATTTGAAGATTGATATACGAAAAATATTTATATGTAATTGTAATTCAAAATGCATAGTTCAACCATATAAAGAAAGAATTTTTTCATATTTTGAATGTAATTTTTCATATTTCGAATAAAATATGTAAATAGGGTTTTGAGCTTCTTTACTTTATCTATGTACGTAGTAAAAATAGATGAAGTTTTTTTTTCTATTATACCTGAAATACTAACATTCAAATAAGATCATATTATAAATACTGTAAATGTATTTTTAATTTTTTTTTTGTAAACATTACAGATAAATATATTGGGTGTATATAAAAAAAATTGGTTTCATTTTCTACATATATTCTAAAATTGAATAAAAGCGACGAAAATCTAGTTTTACGCTAGTGGAAAGAGAATTTTGTCATACGTCTGTATATTCAGGTTCATTTAAGCCTCTAAAGGCATAAATATACTATTCTTATTCTATTCGCTTTATCTTTTTACTGACAGAGGAGTCGTATAATTTTATATAGACATTTCAAAAGAAACTTGGCAGACATCTTTTTGTACCGGTGAGCAGCTTTTCTCGAGTAAAATTAAAAATAAAAATAACGAAATGCGTAAAGGTTTTTGAAACGTCTTGTAGATATTACGTATATGTATGTATGTATGCTGTAACAAAGATATACAGCTTTGCGTTCGAGGCACGATTTATGAGAATTTTTTTCAATTAAATCCAGGAATTGGCCGATACGTATTGGTTTTCCAGTGAGAGCGTGCGGTCAATCCGGGCACAATGCGCTCGGCGATCATTCCCAAGGAATTAACTTAATACGTATAAATTGCGCGGGGTTAATTTAAATTTGATTTCAATGCAACTTTATAAAAGTTTGGCGTTGGATTTGACGTTATTTTTTTCTGAAAACGAGCAGTTTCAAAACTTCCAGTCTTTTAGTATGATATGAACTTTTGATTTGTTGAGACGCGTGTGGCAACGAGAATTATTCTACATAGTTCACGAAGACGACTTTGCAAAATAACATAATTAGCTAAAAAGGTAACTAATACATTTGTGCGATGAAATAATTATACTTGTGTATGTATGTGTTTTTTCATACATATTTTAATGGAGAACAATACGTTATTTATTTCTGAAAATGGTGAGTGAGCCGCGAGTGTGCTTTGCTCATTAAAGCATCGTTCAAATAAAGGTTTTGTTAAATTTAACTTTTGTTCCTGAATTCATTGTTAAATTTTGTGCGGGTTGTTTTGACCCGTGCGCAATCCAACCATTGTGACGCATTTCGGCCTCTCAAATTAATTTAATTAATTTGCACCCCATACCATTCACCATTGGGATTGATTTTACATTGTTACCCCTTTCGATACGTGTAAATACATATACATATTTGGAAATAAAATACATATAAGCTATCACTTTTGATTAAATCTTCATACTAATCAATTAGTATAATACTTTCAATCGTTGATAGTTGGGTGAAAAAATTTTGGTCGAAGTATAAAAATCGTGTTCAATTATCTTAACGACTTTTTTTTAAGTAAATTTATATTTCCTCATGATATCATTACGGGTTGCCCCCGAGTGACATCTATGGTATTAAATTCGTAGATATATAAATTTATAATTAAGAATAGGCGCTAGGGTGCTATTATCCAGGAAAGAGGGGTTGTCTCTGGTCAAATTTCTATTGTGAAACTTTTTTTGCTCTCTAGCTTTGTAGGTTGACAATAGGCAAACCCTCTTTCTTGGAAAATAGCACCCTAGCGTCTATCCTTAATTATAAATTTTGAAATCATATTCAAATAGTGGTGACATAGTGGGTAGGATGGTTTTTGCCAATTTTGATGGAGGAACCGTTTTAACAATGAAATTAGATAAATTGGCAAATTCTGATAGGAAACGATTGACTTGGAGTCACAAAAATCCAAGTGTGACCAGCAGCACTACAGATTATACTCGGAATTAATTATTTTCAATCGAGGTCAACTCTCGGTTGTTAATTTTAATGCAACCACCTAGCTATACTGCTGACTATAATTTTGAGTAGGTGTATCATTTTTTATCTTAAAAAATATTCTTCAGTACATCATAAGGTTTATCTTGATGAAACAGTTTAGTTAAAAAGATGAATTTGTTAGTAAATTAGCTATTACGTGTTAACTGGTATTTTTTTATACCAAATTCCAAGAATTTTTTTAGTTATTTTTCGACGATAACAATGTTATCTATCTTTATAATTCATTAAGACGGTTTCGTATAAAAATTGGTATATTAAATAAAGAAAAATTGAATCAACAAATTTACTGTTCTTTTCCACCACTATAAATAAGAAACCATCGAATAAAAAAAATCATATACATATAATAAGGCAAAGAATTAAATTTGTGATATGGTGCAGTAGAGAAATACAAGTTTATATAATATTATTAAAATATCACCTAGAACAGTGCTTCCCAATTACTTTCATGTCACGACCCCCTAAATCTGAAAGAATTAATTCCCGGCCCCTAAAAAAATTATTTTTCTAGTTAAAAGGTTTATTTGGCAGTAATTATTGCAATTATAATACACATATTTATATTCAGCACAAAATTATAGGAACTTGCTTAAAAACATTTTTTTTTAAATAAAAACTATACACACATGAAACAATTTAATGCGATAGATGAGGTCGCATGTTTTTACATAACAAATCGATATCGGGTTCAATGTCAGAAATGTTAACTCGCAAAGCATCTTCCAATATCTCTGTGGAAAGGCATAACCTTTGCTTATTTTTTAATATAAGTAATGACGAAAATGCTGTTTCGCATAGGTACGTAGTCGCGAAAGGAATAAGAGTTACCAGTGCTTCTTTTCCAATAGCATCGAATAATTAATTTCCAATAGGGAAGAAAATCGAATAATTAATTTTATCACTGCGGGTAACCATTTTTTCACATTTTAAATTTAAAAATGGGAATTACAAACATTTCAATCGATTTTATAATTTTAGAAATGATTTCAATTCACGCTGACAGCCAACATATATTATTTCAATTCAAGTTTATTCGAATTTAATCAAAGTAATTAAAATTTTCAACCGTTGTAAGCCATAGTCATGGCAACATAACAAGCGACAAAACGTGCATTTTCTACATTATCATTCGTGTTTACGATGCCCCGGGGTGTAGGCTGTGAATTTTCCAAGGGCCCTCAAACTGCGGGTCGTGGTTTATTTAAATGCGACCATCATGCCCCTGCTGCTTTAATATTTGAACCGCTGTTCGTTATCCGGCTCACCTGCGGGTTAATAACATCCATATTGGCTTCCTTGTAAAACACAAGCTAGACCTAATCTGAGAACACGCGTCGACATCAGATTATGACGTTTATTTATCAATATTTTAATCCGAAACATAAAACATGCCGCACACTTGACGACTCATACTTTGCGACTACATTTTACTACGCTTGTGAGCCGTGCAGGTGAATAAGGGATTCCGTGTGCACTATCTTGCGGAAATATATCCTGTTTATGTAGGTCATGAATTATCTCGTACAATGTACATACATACATATACATATGTACATACATCCTGCTTCTAACGAAGACTACTGTAGTGCTTTGATTAAGCAATTGAAATATAGTACTTTTGGTTTAATCTTCGAGTTGTTTTATCAAGTCATTGAAAAAAATTCGGGTGTGACCAACCCATGACTTTATCTATGTATTTGAGGAATATAAGAAGGTTACAAAACAAAATTCGATATTGAACTGATGACTATGATAGCGATACAAATTGAGCGCAAATGTATGGAAACTTGCACAAAACAAAAGTTCTACTTCCGGTAGTCTGATTGTGTTCAAATTTTTTTTATTACTAAAAATCACTCATAAAATATCAAGAAAATAAAAATAATTTTAAAGGTCAAAATAAAATATTGAAATATTGTTTTAAAAAAAAATACTACTTCCGGTTTACAAATTCTGACCAAAACCCTACCAGCTCTTAGTTAGTACATAAAGGATAGAAATATAAATTTTCAGCTTAATACGTTCAGGGGTGCGGACAGAGTAGTGGGCACAACATTTTTGACCTTTCTACGAGGAAAAAAATCCCACTTCCGGTTCATTAAATTAAGTAATTTTTTTTTTATTTTTACTTAAAACCACTATTTTTATTATACACAATAAATATCAAGAAGCTTAAAACAATTTAAAAGGTCAAAATAAAATAATGAAATATTGTTTTAAAAAAAAATACTATTTCCGGTTTACGAATTCTGACCAAAACCCTACCAGCTCTAAGTTAGTACACAAAGGATAGAAATATAAATTTTCAGCTTAATACGTTCAGGGATGTGGACAGAGTAGTGGGCACAACATTTTTAACCTTTCTAAGAGAAAAAAATCCCACTTCCGGTTTATAAAATTTAATAATTTTTTTTTCTTTTCATTATATTGCTACAAGAATTATACTTGAATTTTTTCGTGACGAACACACATGTTTAAAGGATCGAAAAAAATAGTGGAAGAAAAATCGAACAAGAGTAAACTGCCACTTCCGGTTGACAGATGCCTACTAAATTTTATAAATAACTTGGTATTAAGCTTAAACTTTTAGATATGAAATTTAAATTCAATAAACCAAAAAGTTTTTGAGAAAAACATAAAAAACCTCGATTCTCTAGAGTAAAAGTACTACTTTCGGTTCAGATAGAAATATTTAAAAAATTTAAGGTTATAAAAATTATTATTTTTATCATATTTAAAAAAAATTCATTCTGATTCAGTTAGTGATTTGGGAGATAATTGAATTCAAAAACTTAAAAAAAAGAGGACACCTATAAGGGGAGGTACCGTTTCCGGTCAACTTAAAAATTTGAAATAAATTTAAGTCGTGTCGATAAAAATTTCAGTAACGGATACTAAGTTTCAGTTTGATAGGACTAACGGTGTTAAAAATATCCCCAAAATACACACACACACACACACATTTTTTCTAGATCATGAAAACGTGATCAGTGATCGATTCTGAGTTCGAATCAGTCAAAATCTCGAGTTCGAATTTTCGCATGATCACAAAACTTCATCTATTGTTACTACGTACATAGATAAAGTAAAAATTGTGGTACAATTATACTTTCACATAGCTTTTATGTAAGAAAGAGGCGGTGGCGATATTTGGTTTGATTACGCATAATATTTTTCCAATATGTACGCGATATAAATTTTCTATGCTAAAATCGTCTCGTAGAGTGTAAATCTTGAAAAATTCATTAAACTGATTTTTCGACTCAGCCATAAACTGACAAATGAATGGACAAACTTTTGTCTTTATATACATACACATGTACATAGCCAGCAGTATGACTTAATGGTAGCGTGTATGTTTAGCACCAAGTCATCAGTGGGTTTGATCCGCCATACTGCTGGTTAGATTTGGGGGTATTTGTGACTCCAAATCGATCGTTTCTTATCAGAGTTTGCCAATTTTATCTGATCATTGTTGAAACGGTTCCTCAAAATTGGCAAAAAATCATTTTTCCTGTTGTCAAAAATCTGTATTTATTGTGTGTATAATTTGTAAAAATTATGTACAAAATCTAAATCCATAGACGTCTCAATGGATTAATTCTGTAATTAATTAATAAATTAATTGTTATTTCGTGTTCTTCAACTTCTGGCAATACAGTGATTTATAAAATAATAAAAAAAATGCTGCTTTGTTTGTAATTATTTGTCCAGAAAGGCACATCGGGGTCTTCCTGTCAAGCCTTCCTGGTATATATCTATGTAAAAATAAAAATAAAATAAAATGTATGTACATACATATATGTATATGTATGTATGCTAAGCTTGGGGGTTTGATGTCAACATTTTACTTTGAGTCAATACACTCAGAGTAATATGAAATGTATTATTATCCGAGTATATTCGGTACTATTATCGATGCGAGATACAAATACAAACAGCTGTGTGAGATCTGGGGTAGATCTAGAGTAATTAATATATGTGCATACATATGTATGTATATACTGGTTCAAGTAATAGATATAAATCTCAATGAGCTGGGCATGCGATTATATGATAGAATAGTTGGCAAGTTGGAATCTACATAAGAGTATCCAAGAACGTGCAAAAACTAACAAACAAGGCCATAAGTGATATGCGTAAATGAAGCAAAAAAAAAATGTGTCGGAATAGAATCTAATCCACACATTTTTAAATTAGTTGATAGTTTAAAATTAGTAAATTAAAAAAGGAATATGAGAATGTATAAAAGCGTCTAATATCAAGTGTATATGAGATGAGAGTAAAAGAAAGTGAAAGAGTAGCTTTACCATTGTTAACTAGCTGTTCACTCTGATTTGACACAAGATTCCAATGTAAATTTTAATGAGTTCGTTAATGATTATACTTCTTTAGCTTCATCTTGAAAATATTAACTAGCCCCAGGAGCGTCATTTCAGCTTTTCTCAAGGGCAAAATTTTTGACCAGTAAGTAATGAATTTCTAGGGGGGGGGGGGGGGGGTGTATTATATTAAAAAAATGAGTGAATATAAATAATCTTCTGAAAATCTTTCAAACCAAGACAAACAACAAAAGAAATATTTTGGGAAAAATAGACGTGTTTATACTTGACAGTGGTTCTTAAGAATTTCAATATTCTATTTTTTTTGGTTTAGTATTTTAATTAAAATTCATAACAATACATTAAACAACGTGGATAGTTTTTTCAAATCTGGGGGGGGGGAGGGGTTTGGATGAATACCTCAGCCCCAACCGAAATGACGCCCCTGGCTAGCCTCCATATGTTGGTAAGGTATCAAAGCGGATAAGATCACAATTTTTTGACGGGCAGGAATGTCACTGAACTAACAGAATGAAAAAGAGAAGCATGTTTGAGAAATGTTAATGATTCTGTAACGTAGAGATTAGGTGATTGGTTTATCAGCACTAATTACCTGATCGCACGATTGCGTCAAAAAATGCCCCAGCGTATTAACGAACCATATGCAACAGTCAATAAGGGCATGCGACCCATCAACCAATGATCTCTCTGTGCTGAGAGATATCATTGGTTGATGGTACACTGCGGCGAATTCGGCAGATTTGTTCCGTACTTCATTCGGAGTTCTACTTCTATCACTATTCACTGTGTATTTCACTTCCATCTTAGATATCCCTCTTCAAGTCCACGCTACAATACTATACATTTATAGATGACCTTAGTGGAAAAGTCCTTAAGTACTGTTTAATTTCCGTAACAAGTAAAATTAGTTAGACAACGTAAGGCTGAATGAAGTAGTAAGTACTTATCGAACTAAAGTCACCTTCATTCTGGAGAATATTGTAGGTTGTAAGTAGCGTGGCCTTCAAACGTTTTTTCCTTAACAAAAATTTCATAAGTTTATTTAAATTATCGTTTCAATAATGCAAATAAAATAATTTTACGACGCCAATTGTAGGAATTTACCTAAACTAATTAAGGAACCGATAAATAGTCTGAATGAGTAGGAAGAAAGTTGGAGATCTAGAGTATTGGCGTAAGCGAGGAGCAATCTCGCGTGAAAAACGGGGGTACTTTTCCACCGGAAAATGCGGCTCAGTGGCCGTTAAAGCGAAGCTGCCTCAATCGGAAGTCGCTGTTCAAATGGCGCCACATAAATTGAAAGAGGCTGGCTCCTTGCTTGGATCTCGATTTATAAGTCTCGCAGGCAGTGGTTGGCAACCGTTTTCGAGTCTTGTCGTCGGTTAACGAAGTGTTCGCGAGCCAAGTGGAGCATGACCCGCATCTCGGTTGGAAAATTGGATTTTCGTGCCGAAAGGTCAGAAGGCTCGCAGTGCAATACCGAATGCATAAACCATAAGCAATATGTACGGTTTGTTGTGAAAATTTTATAAATAAATAAAATCCGCGATAAAATCCAGATACATACAATTGGACTAAATTTCGTTTTAGGGTAAACAGAATTCTGGAGCTTTGTTTTACATTTATCGGAATCAAAGTTGAAATTCGAGTCAAGTATTTTTCATGATTTTTAATTTCAGTACATTTTCATGATTTTTAATTTCACAACTGTCTATATAATACATTTTCAAACTAAAATGCTTGGGAACTATCGAAGTGAAAATTCGACCATGCTAAAATTCGACAAATTTTATTTATCCCATTTGTATTAATATTCTTGGCGTTATTAGGTTATAAAAACAAAATTTCTGCGTGCTTTTGTACTTATTGATTTTATCTAGACTCTGTTATTATGTATATACTTCAAATACATATATAAGATAGCATCATTGTTCACTCTCGTTTTCCATTTAATAATCTCAACAAGATGGAGAAATAATATTAATGGTTACTTAAGACGATAACAATGTATTTTGTGCAAAGTATACATATGTATATACATATTATGAAATGTACCAGCTTGGTAGTATGTAAATATATGATTTTATAAATCCTTACACCAGAAATGTCATTTATTTTTAATTTAGAATGTGTTGAAATCCAAAAACAAATAAATTTGTCGATCAATAATGTTGATATTGTATCGTGGAAACATGAGAGAGAGTATACATGGGTATTCATGGGTAAGTGCATTCGTGGGTGAAAAATAGAGACCCCGGATTAGGCTAACGGAACTCAGTAAGTGCCTGAACAAAGGATACGCAGAAGTTCTCACTAACCTGGGCGAGTGCGTGCGTAAACAATACATGTACTCGCCAGGGTAGACCTTTAATTGCCTAGACAATAGACACATTGATGGATATGGAAAGCTGTGCTGGGCAACTTGTCCTTTATAAATAGGTACACACGGTAGATCAGATTATTCTGGAGTGAGTGGTGGATCCGTGTGGACCTCTTGAATAGTTGAATAAATGTTGTGAAGCAACTTTGGCCTTTCATTTGGATGAAAAAAATGAGTAGAAGATAAAATTTTTATAGTTTTACAAATATTTTAAGCATTCTTAAATAAACGTAGCAAATATTTTCACAAGAATCATGTGATATATTTAGCTTCGCTGTCAGTCCTTTAAAAAATAAATCGATTTTGAAAATGATAACTTTCAACTAGTTCGAAAATTATCTCGAAATGGAATATCTCGAATATTCACATATAGTTTACTGTTAATTAATCATACCTTAGGACTGATGTAGTAAAAGAATTCATACGAATATACGGATCGATGCAGGATGTCAGCGGGTAATCCTTCAGGACGGAAGACGACATCATCCGGTGACAACATTTACAAGATATTAAAAAGGGGAATGCCGACGCGGCATTTATGCAAATGTCACGAATGCGACATGAAATCCCACATTTTTATCACGCGAACAAATAAAAAATGATGAGAAAGAATTTTACGTGAAACTTTTAGTATAAATTTTGCCACAATTGTATCAACAGATATAATGATATTAGTATTTGTATGTTTACTTGTCGGCCATAAGCAGTATATCATGTATTCCGTTTGAATATACAAACGTTCACAATATGCACTGATTAGCCAAACTTTATCGCCAAAAAGAGGTCGGTTGGTCTTGTTATGTTATTTATCATACTAGACAGGTTTGTGAAGCTATTTATAAACTATTAGATGATTCAATAGATCGCGCATTAATTGATTGCAATTATTTACAAACATATAAATTTTATTTATTTAAATTTTACGATACGTATAGATAAAGCCAATTTAGCTCTTTTGAAATATTTCAATTGAGTTAGTTTTAAGAGTAAAATGTATATCAATAATCCACAAACACTTAAAATAATACATTCGAGCTACCATTGATCCATTTTTATGGGAAAACGATCATTTGTATGTATTTTTGGTGATCGTCTATAATGAATGGACTAATATTTAATTTCACACATTATCATAAATTAAACTTTCTGATACAAGATTTTTGATTTTCACTCATATAGTGGCTATTTTATTTAAGAAAAATTTTCACGCTAACTGTTTGATCACCTGCTATAATATACATTTCATAGAAGTGTATTTATTATAAATTCAAAATTGAACATAGCAAAATCGATTACCGGGAATAAATTAATGAAGTGAACATTTAAACAAAATTGCAAAATGGAGTAGTCGCGTATTGCCTACTTCAATTTAAATCGATATGAATTGACTAGATATAAACATTAGTAAAATATGTTTAATTATCGAGATCAATTGTTGAGAGATGAAAGATTAAATATTTAAATAATGTTTTACAAATATTTTTTTAATTCGTATATTTTAATTGAAATATTTCATTACATTTTAGTATGCAATCCTAATTGGATGTGAAATATAAGTATGTAAGAGATTTCAAATACGATGGCTTTGTTATCGGATGTTACTGTATGGAAAACGAACGATGCCGTTATCCAGCTGCGAATCCTTATTATAAAAGCTATCCTTGTGCGGATATTTCTCGGTTTATTTTTATCCGATAGTTTCGTACAATATCGACGGAGCAGATTCGCGCGCGGGGCCGTTAACGGCGCCGTTATTCGACGATAACGGCGATCCGTTTCGTTTTCGGGGCCGATTTCTTTATTGGGTTATAAACGGAACAAAGGTCGCCATCGGAAGAACTTCCGGTACGCGAGAGCCAGGATAAATCTTCGCTCGGTCGGACGGTCTATTATGACGGTGCTTTCGTCGACGAAAGTTTGCCCTTTAACGGCCCGATTCGAAACAAAAGCGAAGAATTTACCACCCCCTGACTAATTTGTGATTTTCGGTAAAGTCTCGTTAGTGCGGATCGTCGAACGTGAATACATAATTAGCAATGACACGGACCGAGCTCTCATTGAAAATGGCTGGCACTGAATTAAGTGGTGGATTAGGTTTTATGTGAGTGTAGGACAGTAGCTGGGATGCACTGAAACTGTTTTCCGAATAACGAAGACGTTTGTATATGTACATTGGTTTTATTGAGGTCTTACTCGTAGTGGGGAAGTAAGTGCATACGTGCATTTCTACTTGAGAGCACCCAGAGACTATCTAATGAAACTTACTAAGTCACATTAAACAATTGCTTTGATTCTTTTATCTCTTATCCGATCGTTTTTTATTAAATTGAACGTCACAGAATCTAAGACTCAAAAAAAAAACATACATACATACATACATACAAACAAAGTCTTTTTCGAAATTATATATTAGATATAGCTGAACCCGGCATGCGTTGCCACAATAATTCCCGTTCCCGTAACATGCGATTCCCGTTCCCATTCCCGTTCTCGTTCCCGTTCCAGTTCCCATTCCCGTTCCCGTTTCCATTCTCGTTCTCGTTCCCATTTGTCGGAAAAACGCAGGCAGCGAACACGCCAGTTGGAATATATCGCAACTGAAGATACACTTCGATTGTAACATACATATGTATACATAGAGATGCACAATGCACACTGTGTAATAATTCTCGATGGTAAAAATTTATGATATATCCGTTTTACATTTTCAAACTAATTATATGAGAAATCCGAGGCCTCCTAAGACTGAATAAATACAACAAATTTGTTTTTGGAGCAACTAATGGGGATAATAATAATACATCTATATATGTATGTATGTACTAGGGTTTCTGATCCGGGACAGACATTCCCGGGAATTCACGGAATTATTGTTGTCCCGTGTCGCGGGAATTTTTATCTCGAATCCCGGGAATTGCATTTAAAAAATTCTTTTAAACATACAACATTTTCACGACTGCATGAAGGGAAATAATAAATCAAATACACAAAGAATCGTAAAATATTCTCAAAAATTAAAATCGAAGAAAGAAGAAGACTAAAACTGATTTTTTTAATATAAAATTTAAATAATTCTGATTTTATACCGAACAAATATTTTTTAAATGTTGTAATAAAAGCGAATGTATATCCAGGGGAGGCGCCAAAACTTTTTAATAAAAAAATAATTTTCATACCATAATATCTACAAATAAATAAAACTTCATATCGTAGCTTAACAGTAAAAATTCAATGCATGAATGTATATTTTTATGAAGTAGCTATAGGCTCCTGGCTATTAGTATGATAAAAGATTGACAAGAGTTCATCATCTTTGGCATTTTTATGATAATTAATTAAATGTACATATGTATGTCGTCCGTCGTCTCTGAGCTACTAAAATAATGCTACAGTTGTTCCAAAATCGTTATTTAAAAAAAATCAATTTGTTCTTCTAATAATCATTTTGAAACAGAATATTCAAATTTGGAATAATTTAAGCGTAAATTTAGAAACATTGACGCACATTTGCACCAACCTTCCATTGAAATGGAAGTCGTCAAAGTCGATTCTGATTGGCAGGATTGGTCAAAGACGTTTGTGATTGGTCGGTCGTTAAATAATATAATTTTTTTTATATAACGAGATTTTTTTCATGATTTTCATTTCATTTCCATTTACTGAGCGAAGCCGGGTAGCACCACTAGTTATCTATAAATAAGATATACTTGGAATAATCTTTCGAATTTATGTTTACCCCTTTTATACGAGGACGAAATAAATAAATGAAGGTTGAAAAATTGCCGAGTTGGCAATGTAAAATTTTATTTTGATATATGTATTTAAGGTTTACGTGGTATATAACTAAAAATCGCGAGTCGTTTTTTTCCCCCGGAAAATATCGTGTAACACAGAAACGGAAGAGAAACCAGCGTAATACACCTAATCCCCAAACCGTAAATTCAAATGTTTTATTTTTTTTTGTTTGATATTTTTTTGTCTTGTCGGAGATTTACGACAGTGAAATGTCGCTTGTTAGACGAATGGTGGGAATTCTTCGCGAATCAAATAAAACCGAAAAAGACACGATCGTTCACACTATAAGGATTTGCGGGATTCAGCTCTCATCTGTCTTCACACACGTGTATAACGCGAAAACTCACTCTACTCATTTTCCACACACGTTTGTATATATAGGTACATATCTGCACAGGAAAAAAGTGAGCCAAGTTAAATTAATAAATGAAAGTGAAAAAAGCATTTTCACCATCATTTAAGTAGGTTGTGAAGGGACGGTAGAAAACCACGCTTGGATAGCTAGTTCGATCTGACACAAGATGCTGATGTAAGTTTAAATGACTTCGTTGGCGATTAAATTGATTGTCTAGTTTCATGTCGGAGACATTAGCAGCGAGCAACAGATCAGCATACCAGCTTAGAGATTAGACTTATTATTATCAGCGTAGATCAATGGCTTGCTTGTAATTCTTTTAATAGCGTGGTCACGAGTTCAATCTCTGGCTCTGCTGCTGGCCAAACCTTGGATATGTGATTCCAAAGTCGATCGTTTCCTATCAAAGTTTGCCAAATCATCTGATTTCATTGAAACGGTTCAAACAAATTGGCAACCCTGTCCCGTTTCTAACAAAATTTGAATTTACAGCATCTTGGATTCGCTGGTTTATAAAATGCTGCAAAAATGAAAATTTATCAAAATTTCTACATATAAGTTTCTTTGATGCTTTGTAAAATTTCTCTATTAATTGTTTTTTAATGTTAATAATTGGCCAGGAAAGTCCATTGGGGCTTACTTGTTAGGCTTTAGACTAAATATATATTCATATGTACCTATATGCATATGTATGTATATATGAAAATTAGCTTATGTGCTTATTATGTACAATGTTAACACACCCTCGTATGTCAGTAAAACATCAAAACGACCTAAAGAGTAGAAGTGGTTCAAAATCAGATCACAAATTTTTGACGGGCAGGAATGTCATGGAACTAAAAGAGCGTAGCTAATGAAAAAGTGTTTCTGTAAAAAGCTCATAAAAAGTCTTCAAAGTTTACTGAATTTCATAATTATCTAAAATTCACTACTTCTAATTCTATTCTAATTAATTAGTATCGTTGAACTCGTTTGAAAGTAAATCTGATATTTTTTCGAATTTTAATATGGAAATACATAGTATGGGATTTAATTTAATTAATTATAAAAGCCTTATAAAAAATAAACATGAAATTTCAGTTCATTAAACCAAAAGGTTTCTGAGAAAAATATAAAAAACCTCGATTCTCTAGAGTAAAAGTACTACTTCCAGTTCAGATAAATATATTCAAAAAATATAAGGTTATAAAGATTATAATTTCCATTACAAGTTAAAAAACTTTAGTCCGATTCAGTTAGCGGTTTGGAGGATAATTTAATACAAAAACTTAAAAAAGGAGGACACCTATATATAAGGGGAGGTACCATTTCCGGTCAACTTAAAATTTTGAAAAAAAAATACGTCATTTAGATAAAAATTTCAGTAACTAATACCAAGTTTCAGTTCTGTAGGACTAAAAGTGTTCTCAAAATCACCAAAATGCACAGACACACACATTCATATTTTTTCTAGATCATGAAAACGTGATCAGTGATCGATTCTGAGTTCAAATCAATCAAAATCTCGAGTTCGAATTTTTGTATGATTAAAAAACTCCATCTTTTGTTACTACATTAAAAATATTGTATTTAACACAATATTACTTAAGATCATTATATGTATTATGTTCATATATTGTGATACCTATTTAAAAGTTTCGAAGGAAGTGTACATATGCATTTTTATCATTTGCTGTTGTGATGCAAACAAATCTTTTGGGCCTTTCGTCTATGTATAATACATATGTCATCTGCACAAATATTTATTTCGAATAAATACGAATATTAACTCTTGTTTATAAGATAGTTACATAGGAATAAATAGCTTCCTTTTAAAATTTCAATTATTTTGTGGTACTTCTGTGAAATGTTATATAATAAAACATTTTATTTGCAACGTAAATTTTATTCGTTTATGTACATATGTTCATATATGTAAAAGAGTATTGTTTTATACATACATACATATGTCTGAATATTTGCTTATAAAGTTATACCTGTTTAGATAAATGCATCGTATTAAATATTCAGCCCTATTTTCTTTAAGACTCAACGGACTTAGTTCACTTTTGAACAGCACAAACCGTCGAGATCAATGTCGAAAACCGAATTACGTTTTCTTTTTAACAATTTCACTTACAAAATGTCCTTTATATGTTCGGCAAAGTCACGCGATTCGAAGTGGTCTAATGTTGAAGCATCAATTCATGGGATTATTTACAGTGAAAAAAGATCTTTTAGTCGCATCTTCACATTCTTACTACACTTACACACAACCATTCGAAAACATTTCACCCAATTTAGCTATGAATGTATATAAAGCTAATATATTGATTTTTGTTAACAGGTATACAATTCTTGAACGACTGTCCTCGAGAGTCCAACATTCCTGTTTACATGATCGTCGGTGGGGCTTTAGGTGGTATAAAATTGGGATGTCTACTGTGGGGTCAACTGGCTGGTATTCCTCGCTCTCCGAAATCTATAGGACCAAGATTGGCCTCGTTGGGTTTGACAATACTACTTTTGGCTTGGTTTGCTCTCGGAAACTATTGGATCCTCCGTGTCAAATGGCCGGACTTTCATCAACAGCTCTTCGAACCGAACCGCTGGTGTCACAAGACTCTATACACGTTCGCTATAGTCCACTTGGTCATAGTGTATTCTGTCTTCGCCATTATGATATTAGTGATATTAATACTGGCTGCTTGTCAGCTATTCGGATGTCCTTGGCTCGGACCTTCCAGGTTCAAGTAGCATCGCAGGAGCATGGTCTTGGAGATGTGGCACAAGACCGTCAACGACACCTTGGATACTTCCACAACCAGGGTTATCGGAGAGAAATGATTGTCGATCGATATGGAAATGGTGCTGCCTCGTACGAGGATAGACAGGCTCAAGAACGGATTAGGGCTCAAGATGAAGAACAAGTGCGCCAGCAATAAAAGCAAGTGTCTCAAACACGTGCACTTTGATCTGGTCACCGAGAAAATTTATTATTGATTGATCCGCACACGATAAACAACCCATCCATATAGTTTTCGTCTCATGTCCAACGAATAATATGTAAATTAATTCAATGGTGTTTTGTAATAAATATACACATGTATAATATTATAGCCGCGATAATAAATGTTATATGATAAGCTAAAAAAAAAGAAAAAATAATCTATTTATTATTAGAAGACGAAGAAACAGCTTTGAAAATTTGATATACATACTTTCAATTTCATATACGCATAGTAAATATTAAATAAAAAAAAACTTAAGAATGTAATGTAAGTGAAAATGATATATGTATATTTATTTGGTTCTGAACATTCTACATACATATATAGCTTCAAAATGTATTTTTAACTTATCAGGGTTAATCGGGAACACTTCTGGGAATTATCATTATGAATTTTTTTCTGACAAAAACTCTTCATTAGTGAATAGATATTATAACTGTCATACATACATATACACAAAATCGTTAATCTTCATTTTCACATACATATCACATGTGTATAATCTTAATCCATTAATTAATCAGATTGGCACAAAGTGCAAAAAATATATTGTTATTATCCACGCGAGTTTAACATTCGCCTAATTTCATTATACTTATTGTTAGATTGATAAGTTAGCTGACGTACATGAACAGAGCTGTGAAACGGGGATGATTCGAAAGTGAAAGGGCGTCTATTTATTACATAAGAATATTTAAATGGTTTCGTTGAAATCATAGATTAAGATAATCCAATTAGATCGCCAAAATAAAAGTGCGGCCCTGTCTGTATGTAATACATATATATGTACGTGCAAATTTTTCAATGTATTAAATCATTAACATTAATTATAAGAGAATAAAAAATAATGTTTATATAATATTATATATTAAATCATATATATATACTATATAGGTACTTGTGTATATCCATTTGTGACCAATATGCGGTTAAGAATATTGTAGATCAATTGAAATAAATATAAAATTGTGTTAAAAATTAAATTGAATGAAGTTATTACTTCACTGAAATCTGTACCGATTTAATGAAGGATAATGAAAATTTTAGTAATTTGTTTCATATTATATAATATATATATACATTTATAAAAATATATATATATATATATATATATATATATATATATATATATATATATATATATATATATATATATATTTATATATATATATATATATATATATATATATATATATATATATATATATATATATATATATATATATATATATATATATATATATATATATATATATATATATATATATATATATATATATATATATATATATATTACGTATACGTAAATAAATCGATTATTTTATATACATATACATATATGTGTATCAATTATCATATAATGAACAATGGTCTCATATGTATGTGTATGAACTTAATAATTAATACCGCTAAAGCGCCATTTGCTAAAAGCAAATTTTCCACGTTTCTATTAACTATAAAAAAATAATAAAATCATTCTATAATAAAATCTGATATATTCGAGGAAATTTGCTTGCAGTGAATCTTGTCTTGCGGATTTGCTTGTGGTTCGGGCTTTAATAAAACGAAATATCATATATCACAATATTGTCAATACTAATTTAATTGTATACAATGATTTAACCATTACTACTATAACTATAAAATACAACTTTAAGAAAATTTGAAAAGTTATACATATATCTATATAAAAAAAAAGATATTTATATAAATACGCTTTTGTAATATTGCTGTTTTATCTGTGAACCTGCACACTGTTTATAACCACAAAATATAATTATACATATATTGAATTATTAAACTATGAATGTGTTATGAATGTAATTAAATGTTTAACTAGTCAAATCAATTAAAATAAATTACGAGTGATGACCACATATAACATATGGTATGAATGCGCTTTTAAAATTGTACGCCAATGTGTATGTATGTACGATGTAAATAATTATTACATTTACTATGACATTTACGCCATTTGTACAGAATATACATACAAATATAAACAAAATAAAGAAAAACTCTATCATTCACAAATTCATAATAAATGTTATAACATGTTTACATTGTTTTATGTTTCGATTATTGTATTCGTATACTTGTGTATGATAAATTTGAAATAAAAGGAAAATTCTGAACATGCTACTATACAGTATTTGATTATAAGATTCTTATCAGGTTCACTATTGGATTGGAAATCTTGCCTGGAAGACATTTGAGCGAATTTAAATATATTTTTCTTTGGGATTGTGCGCATCACATTGATTTCCCAGAAGGGTGTGTAATCAAATCGTCCCTTGAAACTTGGCCACACAACACGGGAAAACTTCTAACTTTTCCCGCGCTTTCGTTTTTCGGGGAAAGCTTCGCTCAAATTCAAATTAAAATTGCGCCGGCAAGGTTGCCTCTGAAAAGTTTCGCATTTAAATGCGAAAGTTTTGCACCAAAATACATTAGAATTAATATTATAAAAGCGGTAAGGATAGAACGTTTTTTTAATGCGCACATCAAATATAAATGTATATATATATATATATATATATATATATATATATATATATATATATATATATATATATATATATATATATATATATATATATATATATATGAATGAAAATCGTCGAAAGTTATTACGATATTTGGAATGAAGAAAAAACTACTATCGACCAAAATTATTGCTTTGAAAATCTTATAGGACTAACACACGCACCCACACAACATGTGTACACATAAACTGTATAACCCGTTATAACTTGCCTTTAAAATATTATTCACCAGCAGATACGTATGTATAGGGGACTAGGTATGGACAAAAAAAATATTTTTGAATTTTGAATTACATATAATCTATCTTGAAGTGATGAGTATAATTTTTCATTTTTGGGCTAGCAGAAATATCCTAAGTAGCCTACCTTTCTTAATATTTGCTTTACTGTGCTAAACACCCCGCTAACCCCTGTGCTGGACGCCAAGCGTCCAGTTAAAAAATAGAAAAAGATGTTTGATAAACACAAATCAGAATACTCTTAAATGAAAATTCCATAAATGTATGAAGAGATGAGTAAATTAAAAAATTTTTTTTTCTTAAAAGGGTTGCATACAGATAAAAATTCACCAGTACCGTGAAGAGAACAAAATTGAGTCAGCGAGTCCGTGCAAGCGAACGATGCGGCGGACCATACCATAACAATCCACTACCCCTCTATTTCTACCTCAGGTAGGGCCGATTCCGGTTTTTGAACTTCACTAATACCAAGTGAACAATATAGACAATTATTTGAATTTATTGTAATCGAATTGTTGATAGTTTTTAAATTGTAGGTAAAATATTTTAGGGCACTAGCTTAGTCCCTCTAGTCCAATGACGAAAACCGCTGGTATATACATATTTTTTTTATTTCAATCGAATATGTACACTCGCTTTTACATATCGCTCCAAAGCGACGAGTGTACTAATACAGATACAATGGATGCGGTGCATCCGCTCTAAAATCGCCAGAAAAATTGAACGACAGATTAACGGACGGCTGCTTTAAATGCAATTCTCGTCTTCTCGAATGATAGATTGCACATCAGATGACGGGTAACCTTTCGATGTGCACATATGCAATTATTAAAATGGTAATTATTAAAATTGCAACTGTGCATCTGTGCACATCGAAAGGTTACTCGTCATATGATGTGCAATCTATCATTCGAGAAAACGAGAATTACGTTTAAAGCTGCTGTTCTGTTAATCTGGCGATTTTAGAGCGGATGCACCAAACTCAGATACAATACAATAAATACAAGCATTTATAAAATGCGAAATCATACAAATATCATCCACAGTGACATCTATTTAGAAATATTTGTGGTATTTTATTATACAAATTGGCGAACCTCAAGACGCTGAATAAATTGAGATTTTCAAGAGAAATTGGAAAGAAGATGCCAATTTACAGGAATCGTTTCAATGAAAATCAAAAAAAATGGCAAACTCTGATCGGAAACGATCTGGTCTGGCCAGCGGCTACTAGTAGGAATTGAACCGTGACCACTCTACTCGAAAGCATAACATGCTAACCACTAGTCCCCTCTACTGGTTATCTTAAAATATTTTCTAGGGTCATGAATATATGTACATATTGATATATGTATATTTACGTATATAAATTTTCGACGTGGCATCTAGTATCTGTTAGTTGATAAGATCAATTATAATTTGACTGATAAAATTATCAACATTCATATATGTATGTATGTACATATATTTGTATATATATATATACATACATATATTAAATACCTTTCTAGGATCGATATTTCAAATTCATAATATGTCGAGCTTAAAATGAGTGATGATGAATTAGCTCCGGACAAACATACAAACACACTTTCAATTATATTATACGGTAGAAACATACGTAAGTTTATAATATTAAATTTATTAATTTTAGAATTGCTGAGAATTCAAGCAGAAAGAGTTGAAGATAATGAAATTGCGGTCAACTGGTTCATTTGCAAAAAGCTTTTTATTGAAAGCGTCAACTCATTCTATAAGTAGACACTTTGAATGAATTCGTCTGATTGAGCAGCTTTTGAAACGTGATTTAATTTAACTTTCTTTGAATTTGATTACATAAAAAAAATAAAAAATGATTTTTCAAAAATATTTCTGATAATTAAATTCTAAAATTAGTATTATAATTTAATTCAACACGTGTTTCCACCAATAATAAATTGAAATGATTGTATATACCATAATAGTGCTTTTTATAATAAATTATGATTTTACAATTTTCCAGTATATAAAATATTTGTATTGGTATAAGTGCGGAAAAAGTTATATTTACACAGAGCACTCCCAAAAATACAAATTCCGAATCAGTTTCATGAATGAATACATAACCATACAACCCTTATAATACCAAACAACTTTATTCAATCAAATTGTGATAAAAATCACAGACTCACAAATACAATATAATTTTTACATAGATAAAAATACATATGTTTTTCGTAATCCTTTCGTTCATTTAGTTATTTTTAAATATTACATCACATACCTACATATACACTTATGAACTTACACACAAATTTCAAATACTAAATATCGATTGGTGAATCTCTTCACTAGAATACTTAAATTGAACCTTAGATATGTATATACTTATGTACATACATAGATAACAATAAATCTAACTGTAATCCGACTTAAAAAAAAAATAAAAAGAGGAAGAGGTAGAGGAGGATGTACATAGAAGATGTGGGTGAAAAAATAAAGCTAGATATCAAGATAGAATTATAAATGTAGATATATGTACACAGTTTAATTGAATAAAGTTAGGGAAAAAAGGTGGAGGCGAAAAAAGGTTTGTGAGCCACTGCTCTTTAGGCTTTCCGTTTCCCGTTTAAGTGGTGGTATTCAGAGGGCTTATTGCTCATATAAATGTGGCTTAGTTGGATCCGAGACAATTGGATCTGAGCTGGTGGCTAGTATTTGCAGCCACGTAATCAACCACGAATCACTTTTTGGGTTTCCGAGCCCATTCAAAAGTACCATTTAACGCAATGGGTTTTAAGCTCCACTTCACCAAAATTCTACAACTTCCCTCATACTCACCACATAAATTCACACTCACTCGTACAAATAAAAGTTAGCATTCATATTCATCTTTCAGGCAAATTCAATTCGTCTATTATTTTATGTTAAAAAAATCAAAAAACGATTGAAAGAAAATCCGTAATTGAATTTTCTCGTTTTGAACGTGCACTTGTAAAGTTGTTTCTATCCATTTGCTCCGAGGGAACAAATTTCACGTTCAATTCGAGTACTGTTTTTCCTATCTGGGAAAAATAAAAGAAAGCAGAGCTCAAGGCTCCACTCTTGAGAGGGCATCTATGTCGTATATACATTTAATTTATTGGATCTCTAAGCAAATCACAATCACAGCAATATGAAACCAACTTAGTTTTATATTTTTTTATAACAGGAACAAATATTGATACTAAAATAGTTTCTAAAAATAACCTTTAACAATTCTATAAAATAAAAATAAATTAGAAAAGCTTTAAAAAATGCGAGATATGGGATATATGGGATATTAAGAATTGGAAAAAACGACTAAAAAATAAAAATTAAATTAAAGCAAGGCAACAAAATGGATCAATATGAGGGGGAATATTGTAAAGGGAAGAGCAAGATCTACATACATATTTAAAAATTAGAAAAAAAATTACATCGTATCAATCAGCAGTTCAGTAACCGATACTATAGTTGGACCGCTATATATATACAGACACTTAGGAAAAACCCCGCCCCTCGACAATTTTGCATTTCGTACAGACAATAGAACATTGTACGTGCGAAATGCTATAGTCAATGTGCATTTTGGCTGTCTTCCTACAGCAGATGGACTGTAAGTTTATTGTTAGTTAGTTTTCATTTATGTTACGACGTGCATAGATAAAGTAAATAATGTGAAACAATGAAGGATTACGGAGGGATTTTTTTTTTAATAAATATAAATATTTATTTGACTGGATATTGGAATAGAATCTTGCTAAATAAATAAAGGCTATCAATTATATAATTCAAAAGCTTAAACAAAAAAAAATCATAAATTTTCCTCTTAGATTGTAAGAAAATGATAATTGTGAAGAAATCTTAATTTGCATTAGGAATGAAATTTTGTATGTATTCGTTCTAGATTATTAATAATATACTAGATAAAAAATTATTTTTTTAAAAACATACCTCTTCTATAATTTGTATATAAAATTATTATAATTTTATTTTACTACCCCCATCTATGTTTAAAACCAAAAACTGGATAAACGTCAGGCACTTTTCAGAAATTCAAATTTCAAACGCGTCTAAAACGATATTTTTTCTCCATCGTAATGGCGGAGGATACATTTACTTATTTTGATGACCAAAATGAGCAATATGGCAAAGTATGAAAACGATCGGATAAGAGGCAAATTTTTTCCTGAATTGTAATTGTAAGTGAAGTATAAAAGAGGTATGTAAAAAGGATTCTAAACACCACTAGCAAATTGCAAACTTTTTATATTGGAATAACCAGCTGATGTTACCTTATATGCACCGATCATAACATTTATAATTGATTGAAATGATAATACGAATATGAACAATAAGCATTTCAAAATTTATGAGTTCGTTTCATCATACTTTGAGGTACTTTATGACGATGAATCACGTTTCATCCTTTCGTGACCTATAAATTTAATGTAGTAAGACGAATTTTCGCAAGGAGAAAAGCCTTTTTGACGAAGCACACACACTCACACACATATTACACGGAAATCCTGCGATTACGGAGACGATGAGAGGTATGAGAATATTTTGCGGAAAACGAAAGGACTCTCACAATGACACACTTCGCCGGTGAATCGGAGCGTACAGCGCGATTCTTATATTGGGTCTTTGCAGATTTATGCCTCGGGGTATTTCCGACCCCTGAAACCCCGCCGAGGTCACAATAACTCCTACGGCAGCCGAAGGTTGAGAGTGAAAGAAAGATTTCACCGTTCCGGGTTCGATTGTCCGTGAAAAAAGGTTCGAGGATCTCGAAGCGAACGCCACACGGGTCGTTATGAGCCCCAATAGGAAATTGGTTGACTTTTCTCAAGTCGCTTTTCAAATTTTCATAGTACATTATGAATTTTTCAATTGGTACGAAGATTAAATTTCTTCAATGGAATGCAGTTTCCGAATGGTGTATTCAAACACTTCGACAGGGGCAGATATTTTAAAAGCTATCCACGTTCAACTGCGAATCCCGAATAACATAACATGGATGTGAACAATTTATTGCATGAATGCCAGCTGAGCTGCAAACGGTTCTAGAATATTTCCCAATGTTCATTGATATGAACTAGAAAGTTCGATGAACTGTTATTTTTACATACCTCCTTACGTTTCACTTATTGTTACTATATGTATTTACAACTACGTAAGTACAATATATACATATATAATAAACATTTCAATTAAAATAACTGGATATTGATGAATGTGTTTAGTATGAAATAATGAGAAATGTCCCCTTCGAATAAGTCGCATAGCGGATTGACCCCTTCAACACCAATTTTTTGATTAGGGAGACAAACTTCACTTTACAGTTTGTGTTTTTTTTTATGTCATGTAGTGTTGGGGCTATTATTGGTGTGTCGTGCAGGGGTTTGGTATTCGAGACACGCGTGCTCATCGAAAGTGGAATTTAATAAAGTAAAACGACAAAAATGCGAAGGGGTTGCTTTATTTGTCGTACGCTAGACGTAGCAAATCGATTATGGATATGGAAAAATAGCAAGCCGTACCAATGTGGACATCGTGTGTGCCAAAAATAAACCAAGTAGATACGGTTTATTGACATCGATTTTAAAATATAACAGTTCTAAATAAGTGTACATAGTATATACATATATCTATGTATGTATGTATGAAAATTATAAAGGTATTACGAGTATATTTATACATTTAAAACATTCAACATTAAACTATTCAACGAACTTTCAATATTGGCGCAAACAAGAACGAACGGATGAAGAATTTATAAAGCTAGAGGAAATTCATCCTCAATAGCAGGGAAGAGCAATCGGCGGAATTGAAGAAAAGTCTATCGAGTTTCACCACCCCAACTGTAATCCTAGCGAAAAGTTATTTTTATAAAACAAATATAAACACAGCCCAAATAAAATGTGAAGTAAATAGCAAAGTATTCTGATATACATATGTATATAATGTAAGGAAACTTAATTCTACATTTAATTCGTTGTGGATTTTGTGAAGGTCGCATCCACATAATATAACTAATATTTTATATAAATTTTTTCGTGTTGGAATTGCAGTATAGATGTAACGAATTTAAAATTAATTATGACACTTCTAAATAAGAATCAAACCTCATTATTGAGTAATCCAAAAATAACGTTAACTTAAATTATTTTTCATCGATAAGCATCGTTAATTTTAAGTAAAAGTATTCTAAGTATTTATGTATAATAGAAGCCGAGCTTATGTAAAATAATTAAATATTATATTTATGTCCATTGGGAACGCCTAATTTATATATCAAAAACCCGGAAACAGAGACAAATATGCAGTGGCTATTTATGTACAAGTATGAAATTTCAATATAATATTATCTTATACATATATTCAATATACTATATAAACTAATTCAAAGGTCTCCGGAAATACATATGCATATTTGAAATATATATATTTGAAAGTTTGGATTTTTTTGGTACTGTTTAGAATCCTTTCTATCGAGTATATGTATATTAATAATTTAGAACGCATAAATAAAAAATTGCATTCCTACTGCAACTCCAGATTTATTCACAATGATTGTTTTGTTTCCTTAAAATCTGGTAAGAAAATTTATATTTCTATGACATATGTTTTTGCTTAAGCTTTTGATTTATATAATTGATAGTCCTTATTTGTTAAGTAATATCCTATTCCAAAGTGTAATCAGATCCCTTCGTAACCCTTCATTATTTTACATTAATCCCACTATTCCTGTAATTCCTTTTTATATAGACCTTGCTCTTCTCTTGAAAATATTCCCCCCTTATATACATACATACGTATATGTACATAGATCCTTTTTGTTGTTCAATATCTTGCTTTAAATTTCTATTGTTTGATCATTTTTCTTAGTAATACATACAATATTCCATATTTACCATTATTCAATGCTTTTCTTCTTTGTTTTTTTTTTCATTGTTGTTATCAATATTCAGAAACTTTTTTGGTTTCATTGTTATATATGTATGAACTACATACGTATATACTGTTTGCTTAATTTTTTTAATAAATAAATAAACATAAGTACAAAAGAAAACGCTACACAGAATCCCTATGTGCGTCTTAAGAATAACAAGATGTCTAGCTATTAATAGAATAGCCATGCAAATATTTTGACATTAAATTCACCTATTATACAAACATATTAATTCTCTATCAATAAATCATCTACATACATAGACAGTACATACGCAAAATATTAGTATAATATACGGGCTTGTTTATTCCGCGTTCATTTTGCGGTTTCATTCGTATCCTAATCCCTCTTAGTCACATTTCTATAAATGAGTGAGTGGCTCACGTTTATTTTCTTCCTCTTATTATTTTTCCACGAACCCGAAGACAATCAACCCGGTGGCCCCGCGGGGGATGAAAATTACACGGCCAAGATGAAATGCGAGTACGTACATATGCCGAAGCTCCCACCTCCATGGCAACCACGTAACCTGACGCGCAAACAAACATTGCGACAACGGTAAATACATACATACATTGAGGTCTCCGAATCGAATTGTCGTGACGGGCCGGATGCTGTGAGAACACGTTAATTCCTAATCTGTGTTCGGTGGAAATGTGTCCGTCTGTCTGTCTGTCAGCCCTAACCCGGAAAACACAATGGCGACGTCTTATCGACGAAGCCGCAGGCGCTCGCTAAATATACGCACTGTATTTATATAACAACAAACGTCAAACTTTTCATTATATGAAAGAAAAATATCAACAGTCGTTTTTAGAAGCATTGTTGAAGTAATACATACATAGGGTATGATGGAACGGAAGTTCTAAGCATCAGGATCTTACTACGCATTAAGGTCCATTCATAATTTCCAATATACCCAATATTTAATAGCCATAGTTCTTTATCAACGAAAAAAATAGTATATATCGCGCGCTCATATTACCATTATTAACATACTAGTGAATAGCCCGATGAAATATCATCGCATGGGTATAAAATTATTATATACTCGTATAAAACTAAAAAAAAATCCGGAACCGGAACCGTTATTTTCGTAGACTCTCATAGATAGTTTTCAATTCTTTATTTGTGATAATTTTCAATTCTTAAAGTTGACGTTAACAAAATGTAATATTTTCCGATTATACACAAACGGTCATTGACCTCGTAACGTTGAATATTATTATTACACATAACAAATTACGTGCATATACATATGATGTGTACAACACGTATTCTGGGCGAGGATATGGCGTGTGGTGCGGGCTCGTGAGAACATCGCGTTTGGATCGGAGGGTCCGAGGTTCGATTCTCGGCGCCTGCGTTGAATGAAATCAATTTTTTTCTCGAATATCGTCAAAATATAAATAATTTAAATTTAAATTTAAATTTAATTAAAAATAAATATATAAAAATATGGTTCAAAACCTCGTTAAATGAAATTATTAAAATTACGTATTTTTATATTGCGAGAAGGAATATTTCAATTAATGTTTAAAAAAAAAGGCGAAATGAAGAATTGGATTTGGCGTGATGTTCATGACCATTAGCTCAATTTAGATCTACATATATTCTGGCTATTTGGGGTGATCGGTTCGAGTCGCGACAAAGTCGTCTCGTCGAAACATGAATTTATCGATTTTTATCGATTCATTCATTATGTTCGGTGAGAGTTAGGACACACACACACACACAGATTACCGTCTTTATATATATGATGCTGCACCTGTATGGAATAACACCTCCAATACTAACCTTTCCAGGCTCCAAATAATACAAAAGAAATAAATAATTTATAATGGTGTCCAGTCTAAGCGCGCGGTTAATAAGCGCTCCGACATTACCGCGTTATTTGAACCGTTCGGCAAGGACGACTTCGATTCCGCATCCAGTCCCAGCCGGAAATTTACGACATCAAAGAATGCCAAATCGAAACAGATACTACTCCCGACCGAAATAACGCGCGAGCGAAACTTGCATCTGACAGCGGATTCTGGCGTGGTTTTATTGCCGAGTGGTTTTTGCTGGCGCAGTTTTGGTGGCGCCATGCGGTTTTGGCTCTCGGTAATGTCGGCGCGGTTATGTCGGGGCGCTTATTGTCCACGCGGTAAAGTCGGGGTACCTTTATAACGAAGCTAACGTTATATTATAGTGTCTCTACTCTACTCTTCTCGTGAAACCCAATAAAACCTTCGTGAAAGCCCTAGTGAAACTTTTGTAAAACCTTCGTTAAAGCTAGTGCTTTAACTTCTACTTAAATATTGAATGTTGAAGTGTTCTGGACTTTTGTTAAAGTGTATAAATTTCTCTTAGACTTTAATAATAATAAAAATGACTGTAATAATTATAAATATTATAGAATAAATTCTAGCAAATTTAAATTCAAAAGAAACATTAAAATGTTTATCTGGTTTGTTCCTAGATCAAACTTTGATCTGCTTGTGAATCAGATACCATTTTTTTATATTTTCAGTCCGTCAGGACATAGCAATGTTCATACTTGACTGAACGAGTGCAAGGAAAATATGTATGTATGTACATTACCTATACATACAGAGCGTGATGATACGATGCAATATTGCTTGTATCGTTGAGTCAATATTGTCATAATATGATCTTTCCGAAAATATTCACATGTACATGGCAACATATTCGTTATTACGGGTGCACTCGCCACTATGACGTCATGTCATACGTGAATATTTCCACAGTGGCCAAAGAAAACCGATTCTGCTTGATATGTTTCGGTGACATGGTTGCTGTATAATATGATTAGACCGTGTCAGTTGCTGCTGTTTCGAAAACGGCACATATGTATAGGTATACAATACGGAAGATATGAATGTGTCGATATAGAATGTACTAAAGAATATTTTTCGTCCTGCTGTTTACGTGCAGTTACCGGCTTGAGCTGTACTTGTATAAATGAGCCTTTACTCTGAAATGTAACGCGAAACACTAAATTTGAATATATACATTTATAAATACAATTCTGAGTGACTGCACATATAAATTATAATTAAGTTTGTCGCGATGATGAGTAATTAGTCATATTCGGGGAGCTGTTAAATTCGAAATCATGTAGCCTCGAAAGCCCATAGGAATATAGCGCCTCCACTACATATGTATGTACATTCTACCCCTTTCTTATTTAATCGTCCAAACAGATAAACAAAGAAGGCTACACACAACTAATTATAATTACGGTCCTGAGACAGCCAGATTGCGTGGAGCTACCTAGCATCTCTTGAAGTTCAAAGTAAATCGAATCAACTTTAATGACATGATATTGAACTGATGGGATAAATAATGAATGTTATTTAATTAATAGCGAAATCGATCATTGGTTTTTATCCCTATTATCCGTTAAAGTTTGAAAAAAATTGATTTGAAATGCAAAACGATAATTGGTTAAGAGACAATGATTTATGTCCTTTTGTACTAGCCTCTATACTGGTGAATTATGGACCAGATACAAGCGGGAGACGATGAGGAAGATAAAAGTACAATACAACAACTGTTACCGTGCTCTTTTCGGGTTACCTAGGAGTTGTAGCGCGTCGCAAATGTTTGTAGAAGGGCATGTGCCTCACTTTGAAGCCATTCTCAGGATGAGAGCGGCCTCTCTACGTCTTCGTATATTTTTATCGCCTAATTGTCTTCTTGCTGCTGCATCTTCTCATTTGCATTCTTCATTGTATGTTCGATGGATGGAACTGCTACACCGACCGCCTTGAATAGACATTAAATTATTATTATTTATTATTATTAGACTTATTTATTATTATTTATTTATTATAATTATTATTATTATTATTATTTATTATTATTATTATTTATTATCAGTAATATTTATATATTTACTTATGTATTTATTTATTTATTTTTTGTTTACTATTTTTCAATACTTTTTTTATTATATATATATTATTTATATGGGCGTTGGGAATTGCACTATTCTCCTCATCGTCTGGAATAAAAGCTATTATTATTATTATTATTATTATTATTGCAATTTCACTTCGAATAATTCTTAAATGATTTTATGTTATTATTGTCGTAATAAATTCTTATTTTTATCAAAACCTTATTCTTATAGAAGTCGGTATAAAAAACCCAAAGTTGTGGTATTTTTTTAAGCGACAGTAACAAGTTCAAAGCTGTCTATGCAGCAACCTCACACCAAAGACGATGTGCACATGCATCGATTACTTCTTGCACATGCATCAGTGGTGTCGAGCGCTTGAGGCTTCGTATTGTCGCTTTTTGAAAAAAGTCTAGCTGTAGACTAGCAGTAGCTGATTTTATTTTACTGCAAAATTTCAAAATATACACTCAATGTATCACGAAGAAAATTTTATGCGAACGCAAGCTGTGCCTCCGGGCTTTGATTATCACCCACATACATACATACATACATATGTACATTTTTCATGCTATTTGAAGAAACTTTTAATTGGCTTATGTTTAACTATTAATTTTATTATCTTTATTTTAGCTGTAAGTTTCTCTCTGTTTATTAAATAAATAAATACATACATATGTGCGGATAATTGTATTTATTATTTGACGAATTTAAAATAAACTTTAGTATTTTTTTTAAACTGATATCTGAAATAAACAAATTTACTGAAAAATTGCTTTCAACTGTTTACAATTCGAGAAAATTAAAATATGAAATCGAATCAGAAAAAAAACACAAAGTAAGTTTACGTTTTTGTATTGGAATGTCAATGAGTATTTTATTAATGGCGAATATCGCCATTTTTAATAATAAAAAAAATTGAATCTACATTTAGCAATGCTGCTCAAAACTCTTGTCTATGTACATATGTACGCAAGCTCAAGCTCAACTACCTTCAAGGTGCGTATAATATAAAAATATAAAATAAGGCCGATTCAAATTTTCTAAAACACTTTCATATAAAAAAATATCATTTTAACTATTTGTATTGTTCATATGAAGCATATTTATGTACTATTTATTGATTTATTAAAAAAAGTAATATTTTACCATGATGCCATTACGAGTTTTACCACTGAGCGATACCTATGTTTTTAAATTTGTACATATATGCATAAATTCATAGATTATAAATTTGAAATCATTCAAATAGTGGTGACAAATTTTAGGTATGATTGTTTTGCCAATTTGATGATGAACCGTTTCAATAATGAAATCAGATAAACTTCCACATTCTAATAAGAAACAATTTAGTTGGAATTACACATAACATCATAGAATAACATAACCAGCAGCGTGGTCTAGTGGTGAATATTGAATTATTTCGTACTTGATGTTACGAGTTCGATTCCCGCTAAGTCTCGCTGTTGGCCAGACCTTGGTATGTCGAGGTCGATCGTTTCTTATCAGAATTTGCCAATTTTTCTGATTTTCATTGAAACGATTCCTGTAAAATTGGCGTTTCCTTCCCAATTTTCTGTTGCGAACCTTTAGTTATTGTTATATCTTAGGTTTCGCCATATGGCTCACCATAGATGTCTCTGTGGTTGTTTATCGAATATAAAATTTGTATTGTTACATGAAAGTTATTCATCGTTATTTATCGTATTAATACGATGTTTGTAATATCTGGTAGTCTGCGCTCATCATTGTTTTCATGATTGATTGTGATTTATGAGTGAAATTTTGATTAACTCTCTTCCATTTGGGCCTTACAGGGATGTTTTGTATTTGTAGTTGTTTCTTACATATTTATTGAAACTGGCTGTAGGTGCAAGGCATTCCTTATGCTATATTTTATTTGATATTTTTACTATATCTGTTATTATTAAATGCTATTTTTTATGTTTATGGATGTATTTATGTTTATGTTTAATTGTTATTTTGTTTTTTTTCTTTTTTGTGTTATATTTTTTGACCATTGTGGCGCTTTAGGAATTCCTGTTATGCCACAATGGTCTGTTTAAAATAAATAAATAAATGTCAGATATTGTTTAGATTTACATGTATCTATGTAATAATTATGTGGACCAGAAAGGCGCATTTGGGGTTTACCTGTTAAGCCTTCCTGGTATATTTGTATATATATATAAATATAAATATTCAAGTATGACCAGAGGTACTGTAGAAATACTCTAAATAAATTCTCTTCAATCGAGGTCAACCCAGGGCTTGAACCCAGGAACCTCTCGGTGGTCAGCATTAACGCAACTCTCGAGCTATACTGCTAGCTTGTATGTATGGTATAGAATTTACAGATATGTATAGGTATATGTATATACATACGTATGCAGATACAACAACTACATATATCGAGAATTAATAAGAAGCTTTTAAGAAATTGATAACGTTAGCAGCGAGTAATAAACGATTAAAAGGTGAAAAATTCGTGACGAATACAAAGATACATACATACATATACAGTGGCGGACTGGGACTGAAATCAGTGCATGCCAGGAGTCAAAGGGGGCCCCACCCAGGGTTAAAAAAAATTGTCCCCCCCCCACATATAACAAAATTTTCTTCTTTCCATCACGCTAAAAATCAAGGGCAAAAAATAAATAAAATTTTCAAAAATGGGAATAAACAAATTTAGGTACAAGAAAAATGGCAAAAGCAATATAGATCCATAAATTACATTGTATATTTCGTTTTAATCCTTGTCCTAGGTAAATAGAATGCATCATAAAAGAATGCGGCATAAAAGCGGCTTTTACTTTCGGTAGAAAACAATCAGGGACGTCATTTCAGCTTTTTCTTGGGGGGGGGGGGAGGGGCAGGCAAAGATTGGTCAAATTGAATTTTTTTTCAAAAAATCTTTTTTATATCGGAATAAAAATGGAAAATATACAATATGAAAAAATAAGCTTATTTTTGAAAAAATATATATAAAAATATCTTATGTAAAAAGCCAAAAAAGCGCCGCAGGCGAAAATTTTTTTCCAAAAATCTTCACATGGTCGCAAAATGGTTAACAAAAGTCGACCATCAAAATGTATCAGTATATAAAAAAAATATACAAACTTTCGGAAAAATAAACGATACACATTTGAGACAAAATAAAGTAAAGGCGACCTTTCTAACGATTCGCTCAATGGGATGAACAGTTTCTAAGAATGTTACCCAAGGCATACCACTTAAAAACCAAAATATATTTGCTTCAAAATAATAAAATCTTTTTTTTTCAAAGCACATAGCAGCGATTATTTTATTAGTTACACAAAAGTAACATAATATAAGAAATAAACGCAGCATTCATAGATCCATAGTATCTCATTAATCATTAAATTCATAATATTTTCTAAATTCACCTATTCCTTAATTTAGGGGGGCGAGTGCCCCCCCCAAATTACGTCCCTGAAAACAAAAAATGCATAATATTTTCAATTAATGTTAATCGAAAATCGAGATTTTGGAGAGGGGCCCCTATCCTATGTTTCTATATACATGGATGTGTCTAGATTAGGAATAGATTTTATATTCGGAAACTGTTTAAAATTGTGTATTTAAATCTTACTATATCGTCGAAGTATAATCAAATGTTATTTTGAAAGTATGTATGAAGTAAATTTAAATCGCTGGTTGATGATGAATCGTCCTATCAAAATTGTTTTAAGCAATTCAGTTTATATTATTCACGGAAATTTGTTTATTCCCATTTTTATTTCATTAGGTAGTTGTTACATAGGTTGGAAATATTAAATAACCTTGAGATTGGAAATGGGCCCGATAAAAGGGCCCACGCAAATGTTGAAACTTACATTTCGAGCCTAATAAAAAAAGTTAACCGATCCTTGGGCTGTTAAAGCAGGTATTAGTTGTTTGTGTATATCGTAAGAAATTTGTTTTGTTGAAATACCCAAACTCTAGGTCCCAAAGTGCAATATCCTATAAAGTTTTACACACGTGAAATAGTTAAAAAGTTATTTAATTTTACTGAGGGCCCATATTTTCTAACGGATAGTGGGGCCCACATGCCATCGGGCATGTTCGCTTGTATGGCCAGTCCGCCACTGTACATATATGTATGTGTATCGAAATAATATATGATAAAATAAAGCCCAGACAATCATGCAGCTTACGAGCCACAAACTAATTTATCATCTACGACTGATGACTGAAGTTGTTAAATTTTAAGTGCAACCATCGGAATTCATAATAAGAACCATTTCAGGTACAAATATTACCTATATAATATAAAAATATTCAAATATTATGGGAACGTTTTTGGTGTCTGGGTCGAGCAAAGATGATTATTATATCGTAGAAAGTTTCGGAAGCGTTTACTATTTCATTTCTATCGTAAACGGGGGCTATTCACGCACCCTTTGCACATTGACATAATAATGTGGTTAAAATGTCGCATTGTGTGACCAAAACACAACAATAAAATAATAAAAATCGGATACAAACGACAAGCAAAAGGTTTGTGCGAGTAACAATGCTAGCATTGTGCAAAATTGTGTGTATTTGGGGAGGCACTCGACGCGAAAGGATTGCCAAAAAGGATTCACGCACCGTTGCGTCGTAAAAGGACACAAAACTAGACATAATCGCTTAAGGATCTGAAAGATAATAAATAATCATACGAACTAGTACGCCTAAGTACATAAAAACATGTCAAATCCTGATATCTCTTATGCTGTAAGTATTGCTTACTTGATTGAAATCTATTTAAAATTTTTCACCATGTCTAGTCTACAGGAAGCTGCTGTTGACAGACGTGGGTAGTCAGCTTCGGATTGGCAGATCTTGCAAAAGAAAAAAAAAATAAGAGGACAATGAATACTCCGAAGATTCCATTTTCCAAGATCTTGCAAATTCGCTGGTAATGGATTCGTCGTTTGAGATGTAATCTTCTGATACCACTTCCCATTTAATATTAAAATTTCTTCGGCATATATTTTCTTCTTCATACGACGGGTAGGCGAGTACCTATATATGTATGTATAATACAAATCAATTTGCATTTATATATTTACAATATTCACAAGAAAAGATGAAAATGAGTTAGGAAAATTCGCGGCCGATTCAATTATAAAAGGAGTTTTTTTTTTACATGGAAAAATATTTTTTGTGAAAATTACATATTTATCATTCCAAGAAAACGCCCGCCTTATCCGATGGTAATAGTTCAAATTTATTTATTTGATACAGGATGGTCCAAAAGGAGGTAGATTTTTCCATTGTATAATGTAATATTTCACGAACACTGACAGTCGTGTTCAATTTGAGAATCATTGAAATTTATTGTACACGTACTGTATTCACGGATGAAGGTAATACAATCGATAAGGATTTTAAATGATGTATGAATGTATTTTAACTGGGTCACAGTTCCAAAACGAAAATCCCAAAATTAAACAAAACCGACTCAACTAACGTGTTTATACATATTTTTCAATAATCCTTTAATGTAAATGTAACAAATTTCTAATGAAAATCATCCAGAGTGCAAATGTTTATTTGTGGAATGTTGAATTTTACATGACCTGTGTTTTAATATGTACATATATAAAATTTCAATTATTATACATAGTATGTATTTATGCATACTATAAATGTACATATATATATTAAAATTTCGATATCAACAAATAAAATTAATTTAATCACAAAAGGTATTTTATACGATAATACAATACAAGCATATGTACATAATTTATGAGATCATATTATAAATATGTACGTATGATGGGTTCCGAAGGGTTTTCAACGCTTAATTTCATCAGCAATAAAACTTCAATTGTTTTCCTGAAACCGATTTATATTCAATCTTAAAATACATGTTATAAAATACGCTTCCAAAATTTCGAGTATTTATTATACGCTCAAACAATATTTATTCTAAAAAAGATCATTGCTGAAACGCGAGGAGTGTTTTGCGAGCTCGTTAATATGCACAAGGAAAATCAGTCACAGCCTGTGGGAATCTGCTAATTTGGAAACACAGTTCTTACTCAAATATAGCTTACATAGTAAACAAATATTGACAATTAAGCTGGAGGCAAATTCAAATCGAACGATTCATTCAATATTTGAAAAATATATAAACAATATTTATGATTTAAAAAATAAATAAAATATATGTATAAATCATAACAATTTCTAATTTTCCATGAAATTTAAAATAAAAAGTTTCTTTATCTGATCTTTAATTAATTAATTCGATTGGATTTTGGTTCGTTAACGAATCGTATTTCGTTAATTCAAAATGCATATTTAATTGAAAATATTTGATTAATTGGAATTCGGATATTTATTGGCTCGGAAACCTTCAGAGTGTAACGAAATACTTTCCGCTCGAATTATATCATGAATGATTTATTCAATCTCTCGAACGATAGACGGGATAACGAGTCAGCTTCAACTGGATAATGACTTCAAAAGGAAAAAGATAAACATTAATACGGTATAAAATCTGGATTAAAATCCCGACTGGTGTGTGCCATGCAGGGCAGAGCGTATTGAATGCATAAAAGCAAAGACAGTTCAGTTCGGTTTAGTTTAGAGTTTGTTTGACAAAGTTCTCTACTCGAGGCACGTGAACAATGGTCATGTCGAGTTTTGGGGTAGGTTTTCCACCACCCCAACTGTGGTTTGCGGTCCTACTACATATATTCCAATGTTCACTTTCACCCCCTGCGGTAGTCGAGAAGCCCGGTTTTGCTCTGCAAAGTCCGTGTTTGCCCTTCCAGCACGTTTTAATGATTTGCACACCGCGATAAGGGGCTTCGTATTTAAACGTTGCGTTTTCAAATGTTTTTTTTCCGTGTACAATCTTTATAAACGTCTGAAGAAAATTAAAGACATATTAGAGGCACGTGTATAAAGAAAGCGCGCGTGACGCATTCAAGATTGAATGCAATCTCGCGTGTGTGAGTAATTATTCTACCTTATACTACTGAAAAAAATCACGTATCATAGCATTTTCTACACACTTTTAAAATGAACTTAAGCTAATTACAATTCCGTGTTTGTTCCTTTCCATATATGTATACGCATATTGATTGACCCGCATAAATAGTATATGTATAATACATTTCAATATTTAAAAAATAAACAGGTTCAAACGTAAATTATTGCTGAAATTAAAATAACAAAGTTGCTAATATACTTCATTTTCATTTATTTCATCATAGAATTGTTGATTTGATTTGTGGGCATCATTTTAATTAGCAATAATTTTGTTTATTACGCATTTACGAGACAAAATTTCATATATATTTTGTACAAATTTAACGCAATACTATGGACTGACTAAAAGTCACCAGACCAATTAGTGATAATTTATAATAACACTATCCTTTTAATATTCAAAAATATAAATATAATTGCTTTACAAGATAAAATCTTAAGCTTTCTGCCCGGGTCGACTCGGGAGAGAAATTCACAGGAAATCATCTAATTTTTTGATGTACCGTGTCCCGGGAATTCTTATATGGAATCCCGGGAAAAATATTTCAATCAAAACATTCTATAAATTGTTTAATTAAGACGAATGTTTGTATATTCTACGATGAAACTATTATAAAGGCAGTTCCACAATGGAAGAAAATCTTTTAGATTCTGATGCAGATGAGAATATTGTGTATTGAGAAGATGATGAATATATAATTCTTTTAGATTCTAATGAATGTGAGATAATTGTGTGTTTCATGATGAATAAAGAAGTTCTCAAAGACAAAGCATTTAAATAATATACATATATAAAAAAGCCTCGACAGTAGAACAGATAATTAAAAAAATATATTTTCATACCTTTTAACTATGAAACCAAATTCAACCGAAATTGAATTTTTACAAACCTCCTTTTCGTTTCACTTACAATTACAATTCAGAGGACAATTTACCTCTTATCCGATCGTTTTTTCCATTACTGGAAACTCTTGTGCCAAATATAAAAGTAGGCTTTCGGATTTTTATTTAAATATTTTGGTTCTCTTAAAAGCTATTTCAAATTAATTTATTTTGATAATTTCGACAGTTTTTCCAGTTAATAGATATAGTGTTTACTATATATTTTTTTTAATAAATAAATTTTATATTAATTTAATTTAAATTAAATTGGATGTTTTACATAATATTACCGGGACATCCCGGGAATTAAAGTTCCAGAAATCAAAAGCTCTATATTATGTATGTACAAATATATATATATGTATATTTACCTGTGTCCATATGAATAGCGCAGATTCACATAAAAATTCAAAATGATCAATTTTATTCCTGAAAGTATACATAAATACATATGTACAAATGTACATACATTCATTTAACTTCAATAAATATTGGACCATATGAACACAAAGATCTCAAATTTCTAGACGATTCCCATTAAATTCTACAAATTAAGCATTTATGAACATATTTATGTATGTTTCCTATTCTATACAAATTGCTCTGCTTAGGTACAAATAGCGAAATTTCACAATACATCATTCAAACGTTAATGATCCACGCAAGGATGATACACACCGAACTTATGTACATATGTATGTATAACACACACACACAATTATATATTTAAGTTTTGTATGTGTATGTATGTGTATTTTCATATATAAATAATACAGTTGAATGAGAGTGGCGGGTCGCGTGCCGAAACGTCGCTCCGGTCGAGGGCACGTCAAACATCGGGCCAAATCTCATCGGCAAATAGACAATGTATTTGTTTGTTTTCTTTTACAGCATCATCATCATCATCATCGTCGTACTCGGTCATCCCTGTTACCGCGATCATACACTCGCCACGCTCTCATTAAACGGAGCAAACAGCGATGATAGGAAGGAGACCTAGTGTGTCAACATTTAACAATCCGAGTAGACATCCCGTGGGAACGATCTTTTTTATACGCATTCGTATTTTGCAAATTTAGATTTAAATAAAATGAGAAATTTCTTCGTTTCAATGTTCAATTTTAATATATTAAAATATCCCGAGATAGATTTATTATTTTGAAATCACTGCATAAATTCTGATTATGACAATTGAATTTAATTTTTATCTATTAAATGTATTTAAAATATGAATTTATTAATAAAAAATACTTTTATAAATTAATTGTATTTGTTATAATTTTTAGCGAGATTTTTTGTAGGGTAGTTGAAGTGTTTTCAAAACTATATGATTATTGCTCATTTTAAGACACAAGTGGTTTTTGTTACCTTTTTAATCAAATCAAAGGTTAATAGTCGAATAGCCTAATGAAAATATGGAAACCTTGACTTAAATTTACATATTTCTCGAAAAGTTATGACAGAAGTAGTTTATATAAGAGAGAGTAAAGATATTGAAATGGCAATGACGGGTCACGTAGCTGGAAAAATGGACGATAGATGGATGAAAGAAGTGCTCGAATAGTACCATAAAGAATGTGAAAAAGTGTAAGGAAAGCTACAAGGGAGAAATTAGAAAAAAAAATGGAAAAAGATGGATGAGAATTGCCGAAAAAAGAGACAAATGGAAGCGTGTTGGATAGGCTTTTATCCAGCAGCAGATGGTAAATGGCTGTAAATGATGATGTTTTCTAGAAAAAGAGAAAAATATTTGAAATTGATATTTCTATAAGAAATCAAATCTCTGTAAAATACCATATCTCCAATTCTATAAATGAAGAAAAGTAATAAGCGAGTTTACGTAGTTGATAGCATGAACAAGAAGACGAGGCAAATACATACGCGCTAGACCAGTCAGATTCAGCTGTATTTCTGATAATCATTAAAGCACGGCACATTCAAAATATGTTCCTCGTTCAGGGAAATATCTAAACAGAAGAAGATGCAAATAAATATTTGTTGTTTTCAAAAGGAATGATGAAAGAAATATAATCACTGCCAAGCAAAAGCAAAATGTTCATTCGCATAGTAAGAAACAGTAACGACATTTGCATAGCGTAGTGATGTTTAGATTTCAATTGAACTTCCCTCTGTATTCAAAAGACTATTCATGCAACCGATCGACTATTGTGCGCAATAATTGAAATAGTTCAATAGTCATTCTTGTCGAAGCGAATGTCGATTCAGTAAACATTTCAAATAGCGCCACTATTGCCACGTCATCGTCAATTAATTAAACGGAAAAAGGAGCCAGAAATTACCTTCAATTTGAAGCCTGCATACTTAGGGTTTCTTCCGAGAACACAAATACTGCGATGTTATTATAATTCGTACGCGGTTTTCATCCGAAGCGTTTGTGCGGGGTGGAAAATATACCAGCGGGTATACAAACTCTCGAAGAAATGAATTCAATTTACGATTGAACGATTTTGACACAGCGTGCGGTAAAATCATCAAATCTCAACGCGTTGTTTTTGTTGGAGCGAAATGTTGCTAATTTTGTACGAACGGGTAATTTATTATCTCAGGAAGAATTAGCGCATTGAGCACCCCTTTGTATGGTTTACATGCATACATACATTATAATATATATGCGTTCGGTAGCGTTGCTAACAAATCTCGCAGTAACATATGTCGACAGATCAACCATTATGATGCCTAGGGTGAGGGTGAGTTTCGGCTGAAGAGGGTCGATTGTATACAATGCATATTGGGAATACTTTCGACGGGATGAATTAATTAATTAATAATTTACCGGACAACTACGACTGTCATAACGTAATTGCGAACCAAAGTATGTATTTATACGAATATTAAAAGATTACTTAATTTATTTCAGGCAGAGATTTTATTTGACGATATTAAAAGTGGGTCATAGCGGCATATTGGGATAAATTATCAAGCCACCTTGACATAGGGATGGTCTGAACCTCTAGAAAGAATTATATAATAAATTCATCAAAAGTGAAAATTTGCAATATTTTTTTAGAAGTAAAATAACACATTACATATTTTTATTTTATTTAATTTATTTAATTAATGACGCATAATCGTCTAACAGATTGCTCCTATGCGACGAGTATGCTATACACACATATTAAGAATTATTTATTAATTATTTAAACAGGTATTCGCCCATTTGTTTATGCACAACATCTATAGTCAAACGTTTAACAGTCATAGAGACATCTATGGACAATTTTTTGCAGCATTTTCGAATTAGTGAAAATCGAGATGCTGAATAACTCGAAATTTTGAGAAAGGGATAGAACAGAGTTACCAATTTGTTGGAACAGTTGAAATGAAATTAGATAAATTGGCAAACTCTGATAGGAAAAGATCGATGTTGGAGTCACATATCCAAAATCTGACAAGCAGAACCCGTCACCACACAATTGAAAGCATTACGTGCATTACAGCCATTGATCTATGCTGATAGTTGTATACATATATAATAAATATAATATACATTTATTTAAACATCGGGAAATTCCATTTTACTAGTAGTAAGGTTGAATTTAATTGACACAGGAATTAATTTCCAACTTATTATTGGATTAATTTGAAGGCCAATAGAAAAAGTACAGAGAATAATAAAAATAGGACGTTCAATCTTAAAGTGCGTTCTAAATAAGACTTAAAGCGCGCACAGAGATACAAGGTACTCACAGTGACATAAGGCACACACGATTCCACAAAGCACGCACGGAGACACAAAGTGCACACGAAGTACCCAAATTTGTAGATGATGTTCGTTGGCGCGTGATTTGCTTCCTTGCGCACATTGAGACGTAATTTGGACGATCTATTGAGTCATAGTTTTTAACAATCACAAGTATGAAAATGAAATCAACTACGTAATTTATTTATTTACAGCTTGGGCCATTGTGACATTAAAAAAATTCAAAATGCGCTACAATGATAGAAAATATAACAAAGAAACAAAAAATATAAATCACACAGAAATAAAATATACTAAAATACATTAAAAAGCAGCAAAAGATCAAACAATAGTGGAAGCAGTCACAAAACATATAATAATATTACAGAAATATAAGGAGAATGAACTGTCAAATAAAAAAAAAAGTTTTTTAAAAACATACCTCTTCTATAATTTGTATATAAAATTATTATTTTGAATAAAAATACCAATAATTTTATTTTACTACCGCCATCTATGTATAAAATTAATGACAACAAGACGTCACCGAGATTAAAAATTTTCGATCTTGAAACGCTTTTTAAATGATATTTTATCTCTATCGTAATGGCGGAGGATCCATTTACTTATATTGATGACCAAAATGAGCAATATGGCAAAGTATGAAAGCGATCGGATAAGAGGCAAACTTTTTCCAGAATTGTGATCGTAAGTGAAACGTAAAGGAGGTATGTAAAAATTGGGGATGTCTTGCATCAACAGTCAGCATTAATATATATATATATATATATATATATATATATATATATATATATATATATATATATATATATATATATATATATATATATATAATCAAAACATCCCCGTGAGGCCCAAATGGATAGACAGAAGATCAAAATGAAATCATAAATACATCACATCCAATGAAAATAATGATGAGCACAGGCTACCGGACATATAGATTAAAATAGTTTCTGATAACTTACTCTCACTGACGTGGAACAAATCACATTCAGGCACGGTAGCAACCATTTCATTAAAAAGTCGGATAGATTTTGGAATATGATCCATCCGATAAAGCGCCGTGCGGGCAGAGGCACAACTATCAAATGATGATGTCGACCACGCACATAAACATAATACTAGAAACATAAAGTCCCAACAGATCCGGCAACGACAGGCATGATTTATTACTAGGTAGTAGATAGAGAACAGAACGAATTAACGAGAAGTGTGTTATATAAAATATACATATATAAAACAATTAAAAAAAAATAAAATATCACCTTAAACGTCGCCTTCGTCCATATTTGGAGTAAATTTAACATTTGAGAAACACATCCCTGATATAATTTTGATGGTCAAACTCCCACTTTCCCTGCGCTTTCGCCACGTGCCACAAAATGCGAGCCCTCGAGCTGGCCACGTGCTAGAATTGCGATCCGCCCATACAGACATCCGCGCTTTTATTATCCAATATTCACGTCAAAAGCACACACGTACTCGAATCATACGTATGTATTCGAAAATAAAAAAAAAATCAACCATAAAAATAAAGATATAAGACTGAACGTAGAGTAACGTTAATTTTTTTTCATCAATACATTTGCAATGTTACAGATCGATATGCGTGGTATGCTTTTTCCGAGTGCATATTTTGTTTCGGCGAGGGGGATGCTGCATACTAAGATACAATACAAAATATACGTAGTACCATCACACGTGTACACTACACACAAAATATCCCCTACTCTTCTCTCCAGTAATGGTTATTTGCTCTATCTGCAAATTATACACAAACTGACGGGTCATTAGGTCGCACACGAGGACACGCGCGCATTCAATTAAATGTAAATAATTCTGAAGCATTTTTTTACCGTATGCGTTATACTTTGTCGCTTTCAATATAACATACACAAATTCAAATAAAGATTTTATTTGATTTTTCAACTGGTATTTGATGTATTACATTTTTACACAATATGTTCATACATATTTCAGAGGATTTCGTACCTACTGTAAATCGGATTATCTACAACGACGAACATCTATTGACGATTTGATCAACAGTAGATTGAAATCGTGAAACAAAAAAAAAAACTATTTACAAATATAAATATAAGTGTAAATATATCAAAAATTCTAATGAATATGCAATATGGACATTGTTTTATATCGATATTTTTTCTTTTTCTATTGAATATTTTTGGACATTTGTTTTATATCGCTATTTTTCATTAATTTATGCTGATATAATTAAATTTGTTTAGATTTACAGTGAATATTGCGAGTGAGATTTTGGTTGATGTGCGTTTAATTTAACCATTCGGTTAACTGTTCTGCGCTAGAATTACCGATTCAACTCGTGCTTCCAGATTGGCAAATGGAAATCGACTTCTCAGAGTCTTTCACTTCTTAAACAAACAAAAATAATGGAATCGATGTTAAGGGCGAAAGAGGAATACATGATGCGCCTCACAATGCTATACATATGTATTTATGTGCATTGTTTATGTACAATATAGCATGTGCTTATACATATGTATGTGTATATATATATGTATGTATGTATGTACATACTAGGGTTTCTGATCCGGGTCAACCCTGGACAGACATTCCCGGGAATTCACGTAATTTTCGTTGTCCCGTATCCCGGGAATTATTATCTCGAATTATTATCCAATCCCGGGAATTGGATTTAAAAAAATCTTGAAAATATGTACACAATATTTTCACGACTGCATGAAGGGAAATAATAAATCAAATACACAAAGAATCGTAAAATATTCTCAATGGTTTGTTGTTTAGCAGTAAGTACAGCTCATTTCCCGAACGTGGGAGTTTTATGAGAATAATGGTTCTGTGCGTTTGGCCAAAATCCTTTCTTGTAATTCTATATTTTGAGGTTTGGGCCGATTTAAAATCATCACATACGTACATATATCATCACATGCGGCCCAAACCTCTTAGTAATATATTTAATTACATTAGTTTAAGCCGGGATCATAATTTTGATTGAAATCCTAATCATTGAAATCTCTTTGATTGAAATATTAATCATGAAATCCCACATATTTGTACATTTGTTGTTGAAATATTTTTTAAATTGCCTTTTTATTTTATTTATATTTTAGTACATTAATTTATTACTACAGTTTTATTAAATACATTGATTTTTTACTAAAGTTTTTTTTTTACTCGAGTTTTTTTAACTATTTCACGTGTGTAAAAATTTATAGGGTATTGCACTTTGGGACCTAAAGTTTGGGTATTTCAACAAAACAAATTTGTTACGATATACACAAACAACTAATACCTGCTTTAACAGCCCAAGGATCGGTTAACTTTTTTTATTAGGCTCAAATGTAAGTTTCAACATTTGCGTGGACAACAATTCAACAACGATTTTCGATTAACATTAATTGAAAATATTATGCACTGTTTTCAGGGACATCATTTGGGGGGGGGGAGCATTACTTTTTATCATTAATTCTTTATACTGTTACAACTCCTGTGAAATGCGCCAAATTTAAATTTGAGAAAATTCTATCTGTGACGGTGGGAAAAGTTGAAAAAATTGCTAAAATTTTTAATGTTAATTTATATCATGTAAAAATTATGTACCATCTATGAACACACATTCAGTTCCATTGTATTTTTGTGTAAAAGAAATATTAAAAGCCCAAAAAACTATTAATAGTGACTTATTGTTTAAATTTAAGGTACATTTTTGCCCATTCTCAAAGACTTCAAAGAGTGTTTGTCTGTAATAGTCCCCTGTCCAAAAAATGTTTGGATTTTAGGTTAAACCAATGAGTGAGAGGTGATTACAAGCTTGTTAAAATACAAAGTGTTCTATGGCTCAGGTCTTCTATGGCTCAAAGTGTTCTATGGCTAAGGTCACGCAGGGCTGTTTTGGTCCTCCGCACAAATGCATCTTCGGACTCCGGAGAGATGTATGCAGTTAGATTAAGCGTTTCACACCCGGTGATTTCTTAGTCGCTCACATTTTTATACAGTTGGTCTGGTCGGTGTAGCCTAGAGCTATGTTCTGGGACATGTGTAATGAAATTAAATATTTATAATATAATACTGATTCTTCACAAGGTATAAAGTTCCGACTGTTAAAATATTGATCAAAATGTATAAAAATAGCATTAATTTATGTACAAGTCATATGATATGATCGAAACATATGTATGTAGTCATATTATACATAATAATATGTAAATTAAACATCCTCATTCAGCTGTCACTTTGACACTTGTCCACGCTGTCCAGTTGTAAAAAACAACACCGGAGCGCTGCTGTCTATTTGCCGGCTCCACGCTTTGAGCAGACAAATTCTTGCCGAATACACGCATTCGCCAAAGAATTTGCCGAATCCGTGAACTGGGCAACGTGCTTGCATTTTTCACGCATTCGGCAATTCTGTTGCCGAATGCGTGTAATAGATAATTTCACGGATTCGGTGTAACATATATATATAAAACAAAATGTGCGATATTCATGAACAACCGTCTCGTTCTCCGACGAAAGGGTCTCTTAGACTGTATTTGTTGGGGGGGGGGGGGTGGTTGCCTCATGTTGGGCGCTTTAAGGGTCAAATTCCTTGACCTTTACAGCGGGCTTAGTATATAAAACAAAGACCGTTCGTTGTGTGTGCAGTTCGTTTCTGATTGGCTGTTGTCAATTTTTTTTTTCAAATTAAATAAATTTAATAAAAAAAGTATTACAATTTGCAATACAATTTACTACGATGCAAAAATTACCCTCACTCAAATATTGTAATGTCCTATAAAAGGAATATAGATTAATTTCTGTTTGTGCATAGTAGTTAAATATGTATGTACATATGTATGTACTAATGCCAAAAGTGTCGATGCATCTGCTTTGACACCATTGGCATTAGTATATATGTACAAATTGTTTGTGCATATTTCACTCTGTCATTTTTTTAACAATAATTTATATACATATGGTTACACACTAGTAAAAACCGAACCACAAACTACAAAATTTGGATTACGGATTATTTAATAGAGATAAAACTTAAATGAGAGTTTTAGTAAGTGTTGATACCAGAAATCCAAGGAAAGCCTAGTTGAAAACCGAAAACGGATTTAGTATTGCGATTTTGAATGAAGCCAAAAGTCGGCATTAAAGCGCCTCTCGGGAGATTTTCGTTCCGGGTCCTGAAGCACTTTGACGAGTGTGCTTAATGGTATTTCATGGCGCTTATCGAACGAGCAGAAAGAGGCCTACTCGTGTGGGAGGATAACGTCGATACAGTGTCAAACCCAACTAAAACATTAATGCGACATGGGCTGAAGCGAGTAATGTGATGTGCGGCTGCAAAACAGCCTGGGGATATCTCCTCAAATCGCTACTTATCTTTCGGCTGCACGACCGATGCCTATTTGACGACGCCTCCAGCGAACACATCATAACTACACAAATGACAATTCGATATCGAGACATTGATAGAACTATTACATAATACCACATAAGACATGTCAGAGTTACTGACCGAAAATTTTCAAATAAAAGTTGAAAATTACATACGAGTTTACGCAATAATTTTCATCCAAATGTTATATCAAATAAAATGCCACTTCTGGTTGACGGATGCTTACGTCGATTCTCTAGAGTAAAAGTTCTACTTCCGGTTCAGGTAAAAATATTCAAAAAATATAAGGTTATATAAATTATAATTAACCAGCAGCGTGGTCTAGTGGTGAATGTTGAATTATTTCGTACTTGATGTTACGGGTTCGATTCCCCGCTAAGTCTCGTTGTTGGCCAGACCTTGACTTGTCTAGGTCGATCGTTTCTTATCAGAATTTGTCAATTTTTCTGATTTTCATTGAAACGATTCCTGTAAAATTGACATTTCCTTCCCAATTTTATGTTGCGAACCTTTAGTTATTGTTATATCTCTTAGGTTTCGCCATATTGCTCACCATAGATGTCTCTGTGGTTGTTTATCGAATATAAAAATTCGTATTGTTACATGAAAGTTATTCATCGTTATTTATCGTATTAATACGATGTTTGTAATATATTTATACTGACCATAGATGTCAGATATTTAGATTTACATGTATCTATGTAATAATTATGTGGACCAGGAAGGCGCATTTGGGGTTTACCTGTTAAGCCTTCCTGGTATATTTGTATATATGTATGTGAAAATATGTATGTATGTAAAAATAAATAAATAAATAATTTCTATTACAAGTAAAAAAATATTAGTCCGATTCAGTTAGTGGTTTGGGAGATAATTGAATTCAAAAATTTAAAAAAAAGAGGACACCTATAATGGGAGGTACCATTTCCGGTCAATTAAAAATTTAAAAAAAAATTTACGTCGTATTGATAATAATTTCAGTAACCGATACCAAGTTTCCGTTCGATAGGACTAACGGTTTTCAAAAAATCCCCAAAAAACAAAGACACACAATCACACACATTTTTTCAAGATCATGAAAACGTGATCAGTGATCGATTTTGAGTTCGAATCAGTCAAAATCTCGAGTTTGAATTTTCGCATGATCATAAAACTTCATCTATTGTTACTACGTACATAAATAAAGTAAATATTCCGTGATACTAATGACATTGAAAAAAGTCTGTATTTTTCCTTAGTTTGTTATATATTCAAGCAGTTGTGTCAAGGGTTGGTACTAAACACAAACATAAAATAATAGAATCGGTTTATAAAAACGCATGGCGATTAAAACGTTAAGATAACTTACTTTCACTTTTTTTTAAAAAAAAATTTCTGTAACTTTTTAAAAAAAAACATATCCTGTCCCCTCTTTAAACTTTTCAATGTATCTTTTATATCTTACAAACTTCTAACATTATTCCTATCTACAAAAAGGGAAACAAATTAGAAGCTACTAATTATCGTCCTATTATTCTTTCACCCATTTTGCTAAAATGTTTAGAAAAAATCATTGCCTCTCAACTGACTATATTTCTAGAATATTGAAACCATATATGCCTATCTACATATATGCCAACATGGTTTTATAAAAGGCCGATCAGTACTGAGTATGTAATGTTTTAACCGTGCACAATGATTGGCCCTCTTTCTTAACAATAATATACCCGTAGATGTCGTCTATCTTGACTTCGAAAAAGCCTTTGATACATTTCCTATATATCTGCATTTACTAAAACCCGAGCATATAGGTGTGAGAGGACGGCTATTTGACTGAATCAGAGTGTTTTTAAAGTCAAGATACTTCTCAGTGAGGATTGGATCCTGCTCTTCAGAATCTCATCCCATCCCGATTGGTGTTCCTCAAGGCTCTGTTTTAGGCTTAATTATTTTTTTAATGTATATATTAATGATATAGCCAATGACCTCACTTATTGTCTTGCCAACACAGATGGCAACAATTTTCTTCAAATCGATTTGGACATAATTGTTACATGGGCAAAAACTTGGCTTCTAACTTTAAGTGTTAAGAAATGCTCTGCACTCCACCTAGGAAAAAATAACCCAAATATTTCCTACAAAATTATCAACCTTTTCCTCAGTTGCGTCCAACACCAATTAGATCTAGGTATCATCACCACTTGCGACCTAAAATGGTCCTCTCATATTAATCACATTGTCAACAAAAGTTACTTATTTTTGTATGTTATAAAGCGTATTCAATTTTCAAAATTTAACTATTTTATCAAAAATATATAAAACTTTCATCAGACCTAGACTAGAATACGTTTTTAACATATGGAATCCTCATTTTAAAAAGGATATTACATGTATTGAAAGGGTTCAAAGGAGAATTACTAAGATTCCTTCTGAAGTCAAATCACTTTCTTATAACGAAAGATTGAAAAGAATGAATCTCACTACATTGGAGACGAGAAGAACTAGAGGTGACTTAATCGAAGTCTTTAAAATACTTAATAATCACTATAATTGTCATATGTCTAATCTTATTACATTCAACGTAAACACTCACCTCAGAGGTCACTCGCTTAGACTCCAAAAAGAAAAATCTAATAAATTGATCAGAGATTCATTCTTTTCAAACAGAGTGGTTTTTTTTTTGATTTTCAAATGCTTTTTATTATTACGAAATTATGTTCACAATACATCTTATATATATTTTAATAGCTACTGATCTACTGATCATTTTCTATTTTACAATTTAATTTAATTTGGTTAGTAATCATAGTATTATATTATTCTAATGTTAATGTACCACATAATTGGAAAAAGAGCTCAAAAACCTATTTACAATTCTTATAAATGCTCATAATACATCAAATACATAATATTAATTACAATATCAAATACATAAATTAACTCTCTAAAGTCGATGACCTAAAGCAGATTGTGTATAGGTAATCTGTGTTAAACAGAGTGGTTTCAGTTTGGAATAGTCTTCCCAACTATATAGTAACCTCTGATAACGTTAATATTTTTAAGAATAAGCTTGATGCTTTTTTTAAAACTAAAGGATTTCTGTAATTCTTCTTTCCCATAACCGTATTTCTGTTTTTTTTTGTTTATAATTTTTTTTCACTCTTATTACTTTATCTATGTTTTTAATTTTAATATTGTTTTTTCGATGTATTTTAATTTTTCTCATTTTATTTGCATATACATATGTATAATTATTTAAAATATGTTTGATCAAACCCCTTGGGTCTATCGGCTTTGCCGCCTCCCCCAAGTATATTAAATAAATAAAATAAGATGAATTTTAATGCTATTGTTAAATCTGCCCCAATTATCTACCCGCTCTCCAAGTTTAAGTAAATTGTCAAATTTTCTTCCAGAATTATATGCGTCGTTAGCTCGGCGCTGCTATTGTCGGGTGCGTCGTATTAAATATTCTCAAGTCCACGTGGAATAATTAAAGCGAGAGAGCTGGCACGTACATACATATGTATGTATGCACGTGCGTTAGAACGCTGTTGTAATGTTGCTGTAATAATGGCTCGTAATTTCGACGGTGTTTGTTCGACGTCTTGAGACGCCATTCGTTCCGAGGCGATGCTCGTTATCGCCATTATTGTTAATTTTGCCAGTTACGTGCCGAATTCCAGACCATTGTTTACACGTGTGCTGACCCTAATGTGTGCCTATCGTATTACAATATTATACGACGCCAAATTTTATAATACGCCACACACACAAAAAGAAAAATGTGGACATAATTGCGTCGTCGTAAGAATCATGGCGGTAGTAATATAGACTGTAATAATAATAATAGTTATAATATACATAGATCAATAATGTAGTTTTACTTTATCTATGTAGTATGTATGTATGTATGTACATACGTAGTAAAGACTGCGTGTCTGTGGCGCAATATATTCAGGCTTATTTTGCGCCACTTCCATTTATCTGATATTTTTGATACAGGTTTAAATATTTCAAAAATTGAATCAAACTATTGGCTAGTTTGAAATCATTATTATGAAATTTGGTGACTGGAAAATACATAAAACAGGAAAAAGAGAACATTAAATATGTATTACATAACACTTTATAAAATGTATTAAAAAACTATGCAATTGTTTGATTCAATTTTTGAAATATTTAATTTGAAATGAATTTAAAGTTGAATTTGATTTGTGACATATTGAATTCGGAGTGATAAACCTGTATTATTTTTATTACTAATAATTTTATACGTTGGAAAGAAAGCTCGATCTTAATAAAAATGGATCAAGTTGGTGTCGGAGTGGGAGTCGAATCATAAAATATAGTCGGAGTTGGTATCGGAGTAGAAGTCAGTCGGTAAATTTTGAAGCGGCTCTGTTTATAAAGCAAATATACAAGAAAATTATGTCGACAGTGATATAAATGAATCTTTGTAAAACAACAACGCTGTTCAATTTCGCATGAAATCGCAACAACGCAACAATTTCAATTTCCGCATGAAATCCTAAGATACGTATTTCCACTTTTACATACAGTGGACGAGTTCACTTTGGCCTGTTTGTTTTTATTTCACTTAAGAATAAAGTTGATTGTCATGATAAATACCATAAAAATATGCATGTAAAACATTAAATTCCATCATGAAATGCATTAGATTATGTAGATAAAACAATCAAATAGATTTATGTTAGTGTTTCATTTTTTTTTGACAAATTAGCATTCACGTTAGAAAAACTAAAAAAAAGATACACTGATAAAAATATATCATTTGGAAGTTTTTCAAATAAAAAAGAAAACGAAAGAAAACTTTGATTTTCCGACGCGAAAAAATCAGAAAATGCTCGTAATATTTTATGCGACCATTTGACAGAGCGTTTTCGTTCCGGTTTTATTTTTCCCACGAACGTTATCCACTTTTTCGTTGAATTGGAAAAATGAAGAAATTCACCAACCAGAAATTCTCACTCATCCCTGACACCAACAGATCAGCATTGTTTTGCTTTGTTTCGGGAACTTACATATGCAAATGCCGTGCTGTCTTCAATCGACACGAAACGCATCAAATCGTAAACGCATAAAAATACAACGTAAAACATATTGTAACCCGTCGAGACGAAGTAGTATTTTTACATCGAAATACACGACAATAACATTGTCTATCTTATAAATGGCCATAAATCAAATCTTCGCTCGCGTCAACGCATTTGCGAATCGCTCGCTCAGTTTATACACTTAATACACATGTATATGTATATTTATGTCTGCATACGAGCGAAGTATTTGACTAGAAAACTACGTCAAAATGAAAAAGCTTCGTTGTCAAAAGGGGAAAACGGTTACATTATTGAAATGTCAAAGGCAGAAGGCGAATCGGTGCTGTGAATGATTTTATGCCGTAAACTATATTAATTTGCCGAACAATATTCGATTTGCACAGGGTGTTCTTTTGGTGGGAATAGCATAGCACACTCTATGTGCTTATAGCAGTGGTTCTCAGGCGAAATTTTACCGTGGCCGCACAGGTGATAATAGTGGTTCCATGGAAATGTCTGGTGGCCGCACCAAATTTAATCAAATAAATTAAAGTTACAAAAAAAGTGGATCAATTTATTCATAAAATAAAATAAATTTTAACATTTTGGTATCTATTTATTTAATAATAATGCAAATGGAAATTGCTCAATACTCCTTTCTTCCAATGCAAACCACATTGCTGCTTCTAAGTTTGCGTCTGTCAGCTGGTTTCTAAATTTGTTTTTAATAAAGTGCATTACACTGAATGATCTTTCGCATTATACGGTAGTGGGAAAAATATACAATATTAATAAAGCAATTGTTGCCAAATCATTATATTGGTTTGTTTCATTGTCAACGTATATTTTCGACCAAAATTTTTGAACCGAAATATTATTAAAATGGTTATTAAGTACTTGATAATGACTAATTTCTAATTATTCATATTTTACATTAGCCCAGTGAATTAATCTCTATACTGAAAATGATTTTAATCTATTTTGTAGTACTATGACATTTTCATTTGTCATCACTATAAAAGGGGAAGATACAAAAGAAACAGTTTAAAAAAAATTCAATTCTTCGAACCTTTTATCAAGTTCCAGATTCATAGATTTAAGACACTCTATTATTTTAAGTTTTAATTTTAATTTTGAAGTTGTGTCTGTCATCTTATCTATCAAATCACTAACAGAAGATAAAATTGAAAAATTGTCGTTTTCAACTTCTGTCACAAGGCTTTTCGCTATATTTTTTAGTTTGTCAATGATGAGCATCGTTTATATTATTGTTTTTCTCGTCTATTATTGTACTCGTCTCTCGACGCTCCGTGAGAACGGACGTGCCGAAGACGTACTCTCTGTGCGAGCGCTCATAATACAGCGATACGCCATACCGTCAAAAAACCCACACCTTTTAACATACACCACAAACACCCCCCACAAAACGAACACCAAACGAACACATGTTGGCACCATGCGAGGATCCAACCTGAAAAAGCGAATTAAGAAGACACTGATAACTACAACCGAAGCTCCTCAACCAGGCTGCTCTCAGACCGCTCAGATGGAGACCGAGTGGCAGTTTCCAAAACATACGGCAAAGAACGTGAAAGATGTTGCTCCTGAATTTAAAATTCAGGAGAAAAACAAATTTGAAGGGCTCTTGGAAGTTTCCGATGTCCCCAGAAGCGGTGGAAGAATCCCGCCCATCATCATGACAGCTACTGGCACTCACGGCAGCATGATCGAGTCGATCAAGAAGTTTATAAAAGACTTCACAATGACTTACATTGGTCAAAATAATGTCAAGATACAATGTAAAAGTCTTGAAGACTTTAAAAAACTTCGGGATGGATTGACACCAGACCGACAATTCCATACCTTTTCCAGGAAGGAGGAAAAGGAAATAAAAAGTGTCGTACGTGGCTTGCCGAAATTGCCGGAAGCTGATATTAAAGATGACATCATCAGACAGGGATTCCCTGTAACCAAAGTCATACAGATGAAGACGAAGGAGCCTAGGAGCAACGCCACCGAGCTATACTTGGTGTTCTTCGAGCCATCGGTATCGGCAAAGAAGATTAAAGAAATCCGGTACATCTGTTACACAAAGGTCAGTGTCGTTAAATATACTAGTAAATCACAAAATATTACTCAATGTTTCAGATGCCAAGAATATGGACACGCTGCGAAAAACTGCAATCGGCAGGCCAAGTGCGTCAAATGTGCCGGCACTCACCTCACCGCACAATGCAATCAAGGAATAGTTACCCCTGCTGTCTGCTCAGGCTGTTCAGGATCTCACCCCGCTAACTTCAAAGACTGTCCAAAAAGACAGAGCTATCTGAAAATGCTGGAATCGAGGAAGAATCGAGCATCAATTGTCAAAGCCAACCCTTGGAAACTCCCAGTGGCGCAGCCACAAAATATCCCGGTCGTTAACGATCATAACTTCCCAAAGCTACCGACCATTAAAACTCCTTCACCAAATATCCCAAATATCCCTAAAAAACCCCACCAACCAACCAATCCCAACATTCAACCAACAACAGACCTAACTTCCATGGCGTCTATGACGAAGATGTTGAAGATCCTCCAGGAGATTCGTGCCAAGGCCAGCGGTTGCACCGACAAACTAGAGCTGGCACTCATGCTTGTCGAATATCTCGATGTCTTTGATTAACGGGAGGCGCCTGAACATTCTAGCTTGGAATGCTCGTGGACTTAAGAATAAGATTGACGAACTAGAGTCAGCGATCGGTGAGTACTGTGTTGACATAGTTTTAATCTCCGAGACCTTCTTAAAACCTCATATCCGTATTAACCTACCTAACTTTAACTGCTATCGCGAAGACCGAGAACAGCATGGAGGGGGAGTTGCCATTTTTATAAAATCGTCAATTAAACATTGTCGCGTAATAACCCCGCCACTAAAAAAATTTAGAACTAACCGCCATCGAACTAACAATTAACAACACCCGTCACATAGTAGCATCCGCTTACAATCCTCCCCAAAACGATTATTGGCATCCGATCTTAACAAAATATTTAACATTGGTAGTTCGGTAGTGGTAGCTGGTGACTTTAATGCCAAACATCCGTTATGGAGTTGCGTAAACACTGACCAACAAGGCAACAACTCTTTTTAAATACATTCAACTAACAGATACAATCTTACTTCATCCGGATACATACACACACTATCCCACAAATAACTCACAACCATCCACACTAGATCTTGTCCTCGTCAAGAACTGCCCAAAAATATCGACACCAAATGCCCTTCAAACCCTGTCGTCTGATCATCTCCCGATAATCTTCTCAATCGACGGGAAACCCGAGGAAATCATCAAGCATAGTTGGGATTACGGGAGAGCTAACTGGCGAGAGTTCAAGTCGTACATAAATGACCAAACCATTCTAACTTCTACCACACTCACAAACAAAACCGAAATCGACAGCTCCATAATACACCTAACGGAATCAATAACTCGATCCAAACACCTTCACATACCTAAGACACAATACATTGAACACAAATTAGAGATAACTGACTTTGTCGCAAATCTAATTAAAAGTAAAAATAAACTCCGTAAAATTTGGCAAACATCAAAAAATCCAGCATTGAAAACATTAATTAATAAGCTCACATATCAAATTAAAATTAGAATCAAAGAAATCAAAAATGAAGCTTGGTCTAAAAAATTAGAAAAATTGAGCTCAGTTGATGGCTCTCTATGGAAATTAGCTAAAGCGATTCGCAGGACAAAAAACTCGATTCCTCCATTAGATGATGCAGGAATCTCAGTGACGCGTGATTGCGACAAAGCAGAACTATTATCAAAATCCTTCCAAAAACATCACACACTCACACAACATTACAATCACATACCAACGCATAATAAAGTCAACCGGTCCATTAAAATCATCACAAAAACTCCCACTAACAGTACTAAAAATATAAAATTGGTGCATCCGTGTGAAATCCAAAATATAATACGTAATTTAAAAAATAAAAAGGCACCTGGGCGAGATTCAATAGATAACATCACAATCAAACAACTTCCATTTAAAGCTTTAGTCTCACTATCTAAAATATTCAACGCATGTTTACTCACCGGGTATTTCCCAGAATACTGTAAATAATGAATTATCGTCTCCAAAAATAATCGCAGCTGGCGTTCCGCAGGGGAGCTTGCTTGGCCCACTCTTGTTCTCCATATATATAAATGACATACCTATTCCAAAAAACTGTCACATAGCCCTATATGCAGATGATACAGCTTGCTTCACAAGTAGCAAAAGACCAGACACTATTCTTAAAAATCTTGAATTTGCAATTAAAACAATGACTGAACACTTCACTAAGTGGAAAATTCAAATGAATCAAACCAAAACAGACGCCATATTCTTTAGTGTTAGAAAGCATAAGCCAAGTTCAGATCTGAAAATCCCCTCTGGAGAAAGCCTGAAATGGCAGTCAGTAATAAAATATTTAGGAGTAACGTTTGATAAAATAATGAGATGGGCACCTCACATTGAGGCAGCGAAATGCAAGGCGATGCGGGGAATATCCTCAATATATCCAATATTTAATCGCCATAGTTCTTTATCAACGCTAAATAAAATAAAATTATATCGCGCGCTCATATTACCATTATTAACCTATGCTTCACCTGTATGGAATAACGCCTCGAATACTAACTTTTCCAAGCTCCAAGTAATACAAAATAAATCCCTAAAAATAATTTATAATACACCCATATATACTAACCTGAAAAAACTGCATGCCACATATAATATTCCGTTTGTTACAGACATTACTAACAAACTAACCAGTAGATTCTATGACAGAATCACTAATAACCATACTAACACACTTGTGAAGAGTCTCGGTGATTACAACAAAATGTCTATACCCTTCAGGTATAAACACAGATTACCTAAACACAATCTGCTTTAGATCATCGACTTTAGAGAGTCTTTAATTAATATTATGTATTAGATGTATTATGAACATTTATAAGGATTGTAAATAGGTTTTTGAGCTCTTTTTCCTATTATGCTTTAGATTAACATTAGAATAATATAATACTGTGATTACTAACCAAATTAAATTAAATTGTAAAATAGAAAATGATCAGTAGATCAGTAGCTATTAAAATAGATATAAGATGTATTGTTAACATAATTTCGTAATAATAAAAAGCATATAAAAATCAAAAAAAAATATTATTGTTAAATTACTTTTTTGTAGTTTTTAAAATATATTTAATTTTTTTTAAATATTAGTATTATTTACCATTTAGACTGGCGGCAGCCAGGCTGCCGCAGCCAATCTAACATACGGTGGCTCATTGGAGCCCGCGCACTAGGCAGCCAAGAATTCCTGGCTGCGGCAGCCAATAGATCGCGTACGATTGCACGGCAGCCAGCTGGCTGCACGCAGCCAGAGCGTGCAAGGTAGAACTGACAGGCTAGTATGTGGCTGCCTTCAGGCTGGCCGCGCACTAGGCAGCCAGGCTGCCGCAGCCAGTTTCGGCAGCCAGAGTCGACGGCCAGTAGTCACCTTTCCGTCAAGCGTAGAAGAAATAATTCTTTACCTCTGGATTCGTAAGAAACGCAAAGCAAAGAGAAGATTTTGGATTCATTAATTCAAACAAACAGCGTTTCCAGAATTGAATGGAGAAAGATGGATTGAGATAGCAAATGGTTTCAATAAAAATGCAAATTTTCCCAATTGCATTGGTGCCATCGATGGTAAACATATATGTAAGATTAATAAAACCAAGCTTTCCTCACACTTTGTATTTGTGATTTCCTACCATCTTCGTCTTTTCACATCCCGATCACTATATTCTTCTGAAGACATATCCCATATTGCCTTACGATTTAATCCGTTAACAGATATCCGTTACAGATAATCCTTGAAAGGTCACACAGTGTCTGGGATTCTATTCGCTATCCGCGGCGTAAAACTTCTGGCTGCTACGTCAAGTGCGCGGAGACTGAAAGCAGCCACATACTAGCCACATACATTCTACCTTGCAGGCTCTGGCTGCGTGCAGCCAGCTGTATATAAAAGAGGTTAGGTTAGTATATAAAAGAATAAATGCTTCTAAAAATAAACAAAATATATTTGATTTATGTACTCACCTCAAAGTAATTATCAATTTTTCTTTTGGAATTATACAAGCTCGCATACGAGTATTAGTACCCGTAATTGAATTTCTTATTTTATTCAAGAGGTTATCAAACTCATGTAAAGTTAAAAAAACGTTACGAAGATCCATAAAATAATTATTAAATAAGCCTTTTGAGTGTCGTTCCAGAAGAAGAGCTCCCTTCGTAATCTTCCCGGACATGCATACAACAAATCCTGAAAGTTGCATCGTATTCGGTTCAGTGGTTTAGAAGCCTATTCGAGACAGACAGACAAACATTCAATGTTTACATATATATATATATATATATATATATATATATATATATATATATATATATATATATATATATATATATATATATATATACATATATATCATCATCATCATTTACAGCCATTCGCCATCCACTGCTGGATGAAAGCCTCTCCAACACGCTTCCACTCGTCTCTGTTTTGCGCAACACTCATCCATCTCATTCCGCACATTTTTCTAATTTTGTTCACCCATCTTCCTTGCGGTCTTCCTTTTACTCTTTTGCCTTCTCTCGGGTACCATTCAAGCACTTCTTTTGTCCACCTTTCGTCCATCCTCCTAGCTACGTGACCCGCCCATTGCCATTTCAATCTCTTCACTCTATCCACTATGTCCACTACCCTTGTCATACTTCTAACCCACGTGTTCTGCTTTCTGTCTTTCCTCGTTATGCCAAGCATACAGCGTTTCATACTTCTTTGAGTGCATTGGATTTTATTTAGCATCTTGGCGTTCAGTGTCCAAGTTTCACATCCATGCGTCATCACTGGCAAAACGCATTGATCAAAGATCCTTTTCTTCAGGCAGAGTGGCATTTTTGATTTAAAAACAGCATTCATCCGTCCCAATGCACTCCATCCTAATTTCATACGTCTCTTTATCTCTACATCTTTACTACCAGACATGTCAATTATTTGACCTAAATATAAATAATTATTTACTACTTCTACTGGTTTATCATCTAAGGGGATGCTACCAGGCATGCAATAACTATTGAACATTAGTTTAGTCTTATCTACGTTAATTTTTAATCCTACTTTTCTACTTTCCCTGTCCAGCTGTGTTAGTCTGATAAGTAGGTCAGCTGAATCACGAGCTACTAAAACTATATCGTCTGCGAACCGAAGGTGACTCAAGAAGCGACCATTAATGCTTACTCCGGCTGTATCCCAATCCAAGTTCCTGAAAGCTCCCTCAAGCACCGCATTGAATAACTTGGGCGAGATTGTATCTCCTTGTCTTACTCCTTTTCCTATGCTAAATCTATCTGTACCTGAAAAAATTTTAACCGAAGCTGTGGCATTCTTATATATTGCAGCTAACAGTCCCACATAGGGTTCCGGCACTCCCTGTGTTTGTAGAGCGTTAAGTACTGCATTATGACTAACTGTATCGAAGGCTTTCTCATAATCGACGAAACCTAGGCACAATGGCCGTTGATATTCGTTGGCGCGCTCGATTAGTTCGCCAACTACTTGGAGGTGGTCCATTGTGCTGAAATTTGCCCTAAACCCTGCCTGCTCTATAGGTTGGTTCTCGTCGAGGATATTCTTCAGCCTTTCTGTAATAACCTTCGTGAAGAGCTTGTAGACCGCTGAAAGTAAACTAGGTCGGTAGTAACTGGGTCGGTAGTTCTTGATATCGCTTTTGTCGCCTTTTTTGTGTATTAAAATGATAGTTGCGTTATTCCATCCTTCTGGTATAGCTTGGTTCTGGATGCATTTGCTGAAAAGCCTAGCTAAGATATTAATTAGGGCGGGGGCCGCCACATTTTAGTAAGTCAATGGGAATATTATCTTCCCCTGGGGTTCTTTGCAGTTTTTAGCGCGGCCTCTACTTCGCTAGGCAATACTGCAGGAACCCTTTGGCCGTGTGTCGATTCCGGAGCGGGAAATTGACCGTTGTTGTTCTCGTAAAGTTTTGCATAGAACTTATAAACTTTGTCTATGATCTCTTCTCTATTCCTAATTATTACTCCGCTCTCTGATCTGATTGCGATCATTTGGTTTTTGCCTAAGAAAAGATCTTGTTTGCACTTTTTCAGGCTACGGTTATTCTTAATGGTATTTTCTTTTAGCTTGCTGTTAAAATCCCTGACATCCCTGACTATTCTCTTCTTAATTTCCTTATTTACTAGATTGTATTCTTGCTTAATATTATCCCTATCTAACTTCCTTTTATGCTTAATATAAATATATATATATATATATATATATATATATATATATATATATATATATATATATATATATATATATATATATATATATATATATATATAAATATACATAACAAATTCTCTGCGTAGTATTTTGTATTTAAAAACATATGAAAAATTAAAGAGATGTATTTTACAGTCATTGAAATTTCTTCACTGGTACGTTTATTTATTAATATTTCAGTAATAATATAATAATAATTAATATTCGCTTATTTATAATTTTTAAAAATAATAAAGAAAAATTACTATAACAGCTTAAGGACATTTGGAAATATGATCAATTTAATTTCATTGGCGTTTAATGATGATTTTTTTTATTATTATTCAAACAAACATACATACTTTGTTTGCTTTTGTCAAAACACTTGCGAGTAATAAATTACTGCTCCTATTCGGGCAAGATGGCCAGTATTGTTTTACCAATATTTGTGTAAAGCAAATAATTCACAAAACGGCATTAGTTTTAAGTAAATTGCGTACGTTTGTGGGCATGAATGAAAATACGGTATATATAATATAATATTGTACTAGTGTTGGGCCCGTTGATTTCAACGGCTGGTTTCGAAATGGAATTGAAACTCGAATAAAAATAAAGTTAAAGATATTGAATCGACTGGTTTCGGAAAGAAATTGATGCACGAATTAGAATTGATTACGAATTACGTTTTGTGCATCGCCGACGCCCCGACGCCTTTGCCCCCAGCGCCCCCGATGCCTCCGGCACGTTTATTTAAATTAAGTTCAAGGCCTTAACTAGAACTGAACTCCAAGACAGCGTTAATATCAGCTTGAAGGAGAGAGGCTTGCCTCTCACCCTTGACAGCAAAAAATAATTTAACGTCGTCAGCAAACAAGAGACATGATGCATTACATAAAACTCTAGGGAGGTCATTAATAAGAATTTATATATATATATATATATATATATATATATATATATATATATATATATATATATATATATATATATATATATATATATATATATATATATATATATATATATATATATATATATATATATATATATATATATATATATATATATATATATATATATATATATATATATATATATATATATATATATATATATATATATATATATATATATATATATATATATATATATATATATATATATATATATATATATATATATATATATATATATATATATATATATATATATATATATATATATATATATATATATATATATATATATATATATATATATATATATATATATACAATTATGAGCTATGGACGTGCACATTCGCTCTATTGTCACGGATATTCCATTAGATCCGTCTTGTTGAAGCTTGTGGAATATATGGTCGATTTGGGTATCACTTTTGATCCTCAAGTCACCTTTCACAACCATATCAAGAAAGTTGCTGACGTTTCCTTTCGTCGACTTGGATTTGTTTTGAGATATGCAAGATTATTCTCCAATCCTTTGTCTTCTCGCTTGCTTTTCAATTCGCTTGTGATAAGTAAGCTAGAGTATAATGCGATTGTGTGGAATCCGCATGAAGCAAATTACTCTCTGATGATTGAGAAAGTGCAAAAAGCATTTTTTCATTTCCTATATAGCAAAGAATAAAGGGAATTACCCATATCTCTACCCCACTCCTTTCCTTTTGGGCATGCTTGGGTATAATTCCCTTGAACTTCGGAGAAACTTCTCATTAATTCGTTTAGTTCTCCTGCTCTTACGTGGTAATACGTCATGCCCGTTGTTGCTGGAGCAGTTGGGACTTTATGTCCCTAATCACTATGTGCGTGGTAGACATCATCATTTGCCGGCTCTACCTCCTGCCCGCACAGTCCTTTTTCGAATGGCTCCTATTCCAAGAGCTATTCGACTTCTTAATGAAATCGTTGCTGCCGAGACTGAATGTGATATTTTCTACCTTAGTGAGCGTAAATTGTCGGAAATTTACTCTAACCCATTTATCTGGTAGTCTGCGCTCATCATTGTTTTCATGATTGATTGTGATTTATGAGTGAAATTTTGATTAACTCTCTTCCATTTGGGCCTTACAGGGATGTTTTGTATTTGTAGTTGTTTCTTACATATTTATTGAAACTGGCTGTAGGTGCAAGGCATTCCTTATGCTATATTTTTTATTTGATATTTTTACTTTATCTGTTATTATTAAATGCTATTTTTTATGTTTATGTATGGATGTATTTATGTTTATGTTCAAATGTATTTTTTTATGTATAATTGATGAGTATATTATTTTCGTTATGTATTAATTTATGTTTAATTGTTATTTTGTTTTTTTTGTGTTATATTTTTTGACCATTGTGGCGCTTTAGGAATTCCTGTTATGCCACAATAGTCTGTTTAGAATAAAGTAAATAAAAAAAAATTATATATATATATATATATATATATATATATATATATATATATATATATATATATATATATATTTAAATATTTGTCAAACCTCGCAAAATGGCAATGTTTTAAAATTATTGGAAGATGTAGAACTATTGTCTGACCGATTACTACGTCGATTCACTCGTTCTACGTTATCAAAATCACTTTAATTTTAAATTACGATTAAATATTTTCTTAAACCACTTACTGCAATTTAATGGGTAAGGCCCTAATACCGAAACAGTAATTTTTATAGTTTCTTTACTGAAATAAATAATACGTTATGAAATAATATCGTACAGTTGAGCATACACTATTGAGACATTGGGTAAATATGGAAAGGTGTTATTGATGACAGTTCTAAGCCTATCCATATATAAAACGATAGACTATTATTTTTGCACTTCAATACTCTTCACTTGATAGGAGTGAAAGCAGTGTCATATAGGTTTAAGAATAATAATTTATACGTGCAATTTTACAATGGCATTCAAAGTGTTTTATATATCTGTAAGAATACATTATATATATATATATATATATATTATATAGTGTTTCTAATCGATATTGTGACATTAAATATTAATTTGTTTCCAGATTTTATTTTTCACTTTGTATGGATTAGCATCGAGTGAGACTAACTGTGGAGAGTCGTATTGTTTCGAGCTCGCTCCAGCGTTAGTATGTATTTTTAAATTAATTTTTAGTTCCGTTCACTTAATAATAAATATTTTTTTTGTAGTGAAATTATACAAGGCATATGGAGTTCTCCAACGAGACTACCTACGGTAATGGGTGAATTAAGGGACACTATAACAGGCTTGTTATATACCGCAGATGACGACGAACTTGCATATATGACAGTACTTTCTCTGTGGGCAAATGACAGATTGATGGGATTCGAGCCTGAGATTCCGCAATCTTATATTTATGCTCAAGTAAGTGAATTTTAATAGTATATATATAGAAACACACGGTATTACAATATTATATAATACATAGCATTGACACTAAACAAATTCCAAACAAAAATATTAAATTAAAAACAAAGAAGAAAAGCTTTGAACAATGGGAGATATTAAGAATCAGAATTTGAAAATACATATACATATTGTACAAAAAATATAAATATATTTTTTTCAGTTTGTCTTTGAAATGCTTGCAATTTTAAATTTAAAAAGTAACATCAAAAGTTTACTAGTTAATCGATTTTTACCAGTAGAGTTAATAATACGTGGGTTCAAGCCTCTACTAATATTGAAAAACAAATTTTCCTCGATGATTATGAATACGTTATTTAATTCCGATTGACGTCACTTGTGAGAGTTTGTTAATTTATCTAGCTTTATTATTTTGACGGTTCCAATCAAATCAAAAACTCCCCCTCCCTTTTCTCGAAAATTCGGCTAGTTCAAATTTGTTGATTGTTGCAAGCAATACATATGCTTTGCGTTTGTAATTAATATCTGTATACATATATTGTTTTTCTGGATTTAGGTTGATCTATCATGTCACGATGGCAAATATGAAAAAAATAGCAATTAATGTATATTTTTAGATGATAAATGAAACAGTTGCGAAACTAGAAGGAAAAATCGATCGAGAATCCCAATCAACTTTTACCGGTTTTCGTGATTTATGCATCGGTGCTACTGACAATAGTGTCGATATCGGTTTGAGAGCTGCTGGTTGTCCATCAAAAAAATCAAAAGTTAATGTAATGTATTCAATAAGTTACTCATTTAATATAAATTGTTCGTTTAAAATATATAATAAAACCTTTGTATTTAAATTACAGTATCCAGAAATGAAGTTCTCAATTAGTAAAAAAACAGTCAACAAATGCTTTGAAAACGTTAAAGATTTTATACCGGAAAGACTTCAAAATGTAATCAAGCGATTATTAAGTTCTAAAAATGGCCACGAAAAAGTTGTTGGACTTGGGGCAATCGCATCCGCCACGGGATCTAGCTTTGATTTCTTTTCAAAAATACAAAGCAGTCCTACGTTCATCAAGGTAAGCTACAAATATTCAAAATATATATTTGTGGAATTATCATGATGTTTGCTAATTATTAAAAAAATTTCATAGATGATTCAATTGAAGGCTTGTAATAGACAAATACCCGCAGAGTGCTGCGCAACACGTGAAAATCTGCTAAAATCATACGCCAAAAAATTGAACTCGGCCTCAAAAAAAGCGATAGACGACATAATAAATAATCGTTAACTGTAAATCGATAAAATAAAGATAATAGTTCTAACTATAATAAACCCTTTTTGATTTCATAATGGGCAAATATTTAATACACATTTATAATTATGATGAAATTACAGAGTATTGTAATATTTATGTACATATACATACATATTCTGTGTAAATATTGATATGTAAATGTAAGTATGAAGAAAATGAGATATCAAAGTTTTTCTTCAATAATTTTAAGAGGAAAATGCACCTTTATATCATGCGATGAAATGCAATAAACAGAATTTCGTAAGTCAAGTTAGATAAATCATATACTTCCGTATTATGGAGAAAAGTCAAACATTTACTAGTGGGACTGACGAAATTGAATCTTCTTCAGACAGAGTTTCGAACCACTTTTACTCCCATTCGATCGAAAAAACCCAGGAAAACCACTGAAAAATTCAATGAAATATGATTTTTTAAATTTATTTTCGATTGCGCAAATAAAAATATAGTTTTCATAATCTTTTGTCTCAAAGTTTTGTGAGATAAAATTTCATAATATCATAATATTTTTTATATTGTACATATAATATATATTTGAATCGTTATATTTTAAAGTGTCGAAAATCCAATTTTCGTCGGAAAACAATTACATCTAATATTTTACATTTGACAATAGTACAAAATACTGGTGGCCTGTAATAGGTTTATTCTGCTTCTCCGAGATTCGGGACATGTTGAATTTAAATAAGTGATAATAATTTGTGAATTAAGTCAATCGGAAATAGTGTTTTTGGAACTGAAAATCAGACCATTTTGCCACTTTCAAATATAACGGCTCACTTCTAAATAACAAAACGTGACATTGAATAAGCTATGATGTTTTAAATGTATAGAAAACAAGTACTGTATTATGCATTATTTATTTTATATATTGAAATTATGTATGTATTATAGACGAATGTATTATAAATTGAAATTGTATAAATAAGCAATGATTATAAAACTTTTATATGATATATTGGTTACATTTATAGACATTTTTTTGAGGGGAGAAACCGTAGCTTTTACTAGTGCAATATATGAAATAAAACATTGTGCACTGAAATTAAATATATTAATTGAAACTTTGTTAGTGACCAATAATTGTAAATATCTTATATATACATACATATATTGAACTATTTTCAGACTTTTTATTTGTTAAATTAGTAGCAAAATAAAATATGCAATAACAAAATTGTATTTGAACAACTGATACGGTATAAAAAAATAAAAATAATAATACAAATGCCAGAATTGAATTGTAAAGTGCGCGACAACGTTTGATTCAGCAGAGGACAGAGACGTATTTGCGAAATATGTCATATTTTTTTAAAAGCGGCAAAAAATAATGAAAGCCCATTTAAAACGCTTATTGTATCATTATAATTTTTTTATCGTCTATACATTATAACTGGTACAAGTACTTACTGCTACGACAAAACCAACCATGGGGTGATCCATGAATAAAGGGGTGGCTTCTTCACCGCAGAACTAGCGACCACTCAAACGGCCTATTTATTGTGCAAATAATAAAGAACAATTATTATCAATAAAAGAAATACAGTGGCACGCCAAAGGACTTGGCATACTAAATTATTAATAACAGAAAAAAAACGGTCGTTAATATTAAAATGGACCAGTGAAGTTTGTCGTCGTGTGTGACTAATTCGCTGAAAGCGCGCACTTAGAAGGGGTTTGCCATTATTTCAATTGTTAGACCGGCCCATTCATTCACAATTTATTTGTTTATTATATGAATAATTTGTTTTTGTGTGTCGGCGTCGTTAGTTTTGATTGTGTCTTTGTGATCTGCTAATTGTGAATTATTATCGACGTTTCGAGGGGATCGCTTGACTCCTACTAGTATTAAAAAGTGCGATGAGGACAAAAATATAAAATAAACCTTTATGATATGCAAATGTATTTGGTTTTGTCTACGATTGAGACTTTGGTGAGATTAAACAATTAAATATGTTTCAATCGCAATAACGAGAGAAGGTATGTATGAAAAATTATTTCCGAGATCAGTCGATCATACTGAGCAACAAAAAAAAAAATCACGTTTTTATTTACTTATCAGAGCGGATAATCAACCTTTACTAAATTTGGCCCACTAAATTCGAATATGACAATAATTCTTATTGGTTTCTTTTTTTTATAAGATAAAAGCGTTTAAAACAAAATGCGCAATTTTACACATTTTTGGCAGTCTTTAACTCACAATCTAGTATTGATGTGCTAAAAGTGAGTATTGGAATCAATAGTCAGATATATTTTCTATTTATTGTGATTTTTCATTATTTTAAAATACGTATAATTAATTATTTAGTGAATTTCAAAAGTCTAAAATATTTTTTTTTACACATTTTTTTATCGAGCTATTATGTATTGGACCAGTTTTATATTTCACTACGTTAACAAGAATTTGTTTTCAATTTTTTTATCTGAACGTACTAGTTCGAGTGGTAAACAATTAACTCTCATCAAAATGACTCTCATCAAATAAATGACTTTGAAGCAAATGCTGAAATAATTTAATTATTATCGAAATTATCATAATCGTCTGTCAGATCGACGCAATGACAGCGGGCTATTCAAACGCACCTGCGAAACTCATAGGTTAAGCATTTGAACAGTTATAATAGTTACTTTCTTCACACTATCTAAATTCATTAACAAAATAACTATACGTACTTTTTTCGAACTACATCAATCTGTTAAATAGTAATAACAATGTGACCTTTTTCAAACTGTATATAAATATTTTAAAGCTTACTATTCCAAAGTTTATGTATATTTGTTATTCGAATATCGAATAATAAAATTAACTACAAATTAATTTCATGAAGACTTTTTGATCCAAAAAAGAAATCTACAATTAGAATTAACATTGAAAGGAATATGCAGGTAAGCATACATATATTGTTACGGATTTGATACTAAAACTATGACAGCATTTTCGATACAAATTGAGCGCAAATGTATGGAAATTTGCACAAGACAAAAGTTCTACTTCCGGTTGTCGGATTTTTTTTTACTTAAAATCAGTATATTTATTATACACAATAAATATCAAGAAAATTAAAATAATTTAAAAGGTCAAAACAAAATAATGAAATATTGTTTTTGAAAAAAATACTACTTCCTGTTTATGAATTCTGACAAAAACCTTATCAGCTCTAAGTTAGTACATAAAGAATACAAATATAAATTTTCAGCTTGATACGTTCAGGGGTGTGGACAGATTAGTGGGCACAACATTTTTGACCTTTTTAAGAGGAAAAACTCCTACTTCCGGTTTATTAAATTTAGTGATTTTTTTTTATTTTCATCAGATTGATACAAGAATTTTACTTGAATTTTTTCGTGAAGAACACATGTTTATAATAGTGGAAGAAAAATCGAACAAATTTTATACATAACTTGGTATTACGCTTAAACTTTTATATATTAAATTTCAGTTCAATAAACCAAAAGGTTTCTGAGAAAAATATAAAAAATCTCGATTCTCAGAGTAAAAGTACTACTTCTGGTTCAGATAAAAATATTTAAAAAATATAAGGTTATAAAGATTATAAAGATTACATGTAAAAAAGTCCGATTCAGTTAGCGGTTTGGGAGATAAGTGAAATCAAAAACTTAAAAAAAAGAGGACACCTACATATGTATATATGTATAAGGAGGGAGGTACCATTTATGGTCAACTTAAAAATTTGAAAAAAATTTACGTCGTGTCAATAAGAATTTCAGTAACCGATACTAGTTTCAGTTCCATAGGAATAACGGTGTTCTCAAAATCCCCAAAATACACAGACACACACACATTTTTTCTAGATCATGAAAACATGATCAGTAATCGATTCTGAGTTCGAATCAGTCAAAATCTCGAGTTAGAATTTTCGCATGATCACAAAACTTCATCTATTGTTACTATGTACATACATAGATAAAGTAAAAATTATGAATCAAGAGGAGTTGGTTTTAATTGCACGGAAATTAATACCATAGGAATAGAATTTTGAATTTGTTGTTTTAACAATGCCCACTGAACAAATTTAGAAACGTTTGCAAAATGTTTTTGATATTGATAAAATATGAAATATTTTTACTTATTTATAGGACAATAATTATAAAAAGGTTATAACAATGCAAAAAATAATTACTCGTAATTATTTTTTTGGTTCACCCAATTACGTAATAATTAGAAATACTTATTTATAGGACAATAATTATAAAAAGGTCATAACAATGCTAACGATAATTACTCGTAGGCGCTATTGGATTTTGGTTCACCCAATTACGAAACAGTCTGTGGGGATATTTATACGTCCGTGAAAGTTTTTTCATAAAGCGTCAAAAATTTTTTGCCATTTCGAATTTTTTTGTTTTATATTGAAAAACTTTTTTCCCCGAAACGTACAAACACGTAAAATACGAAAAAAAAATGCGGCGGGTAAATTTTACAAGGATATACATACATACAAAACGAGACGTCTATTGTTACATCGAAGGCTTAAAATAGCAAACGAATATTTTTAAATTGCAATTCTAAAACGAACGTACGAATTTTGCGTGCTCCAAAGGGGACATGCATACATATTATAGCACTCGTCACGAGAGCATCAAAGTTGACATCAATTATAACGTGTTGAACGCGAAAGTTACAAGCAATTACGACTTCAAAATAACACACACATATATACCTACGTATGTATGTACAAAAAAGTGCCCCTAGTTTAGTACTTGAAGCGTTTACCAGCGCCAAGAACCCTCTCGACTGAATAAACAGTGTACGAACATGTTCACACAAACTCACACGATTGCGGTTGTGTAGTGTGTCTCCATTGTCGGTGGCGGTTTAGCGGGACTGTTGTGAGCCAAGATTGCGGTGACAGTCATTCAGCGACAGAGTGGAGCTGTCAAACTCGCGTCAAGCTCGAGTGCACCAGCCTTTTTATTTCCCTCCTGGTCGAAACCACTTATCGCAATTGGAGCCACAGATTGAGAAGCTATCGACCACCGTAGACAATTGCAATACTCCACCAAAGACCATTTCAATGAAATTTTTAAAAACATTTCTTAAAATCAACTTACAATCTTAAATACCTGGAAAACCGAGCTTCACTAGCTAATCGACCTCATAATCCAATATATAATTTGGAAATAAACTTTGTATATATGTATGAAACCTTCGTTCGTAAATCCGTGACGTCATCCAACAAATAATTTGAAAGGATTCGAAGTCCCCGGAGGCAAAGGCGCCGAGGGTGAAGCCCTAGGGCTCCACCCCCTAGGGGGCGCAGCCATGAGGGCGCAGACGCCAGATTTTGGTATACATATAATTTCGTATACATACAATTTTTTATAAGAGACTTACTATACAATATGTTTGTTTGTTCGTGACAGTCAATTTAATAAAAAAAAAACAAATGAGTATTCAAATAAATTTATATAAAATAAAACTATTCAAATAAATTTATATACAATAAAACTATTCAAATAAATTTATATAAAATAAAACTATTCAAATAAATTTATATAAAATAAAACTATTCAAATAAATGAAATAATAATATGTTTACTATTAGATTGGCAATGTTTAAGCGTTTTATATTACAAATGCCGAGCGAAGCCGGGTAAAAACATTAGTATTTTATAATTCAAACTCATTAATTCATTTGTTTTCAAATTTTTCACGAATTCATTTGTTATTATGTGTTTTACTAATGCCTCGTAAATGGAATTTTTTCGAATTCTATGATATATGCGCATATGTACATATTTATATAATTTATGATAGATTGATAATCATTTGTTTGATTTACCGATGTTTATTGTCTAAGCAACAGTGCAGTGCGCTCGTTTATATAAGACGATTTCACCCCCAAATGAATTTTTACAACAAATTCAAGACCATTTTTAATTAAAATTTTAGATCAGAATGGAGGGATGTGAGAAAAATCGTCAATCTTGATTTCGAGAAAAAAAATTACCAAATATATACATACATACATGTGCATATACATAAAAACAATTATACAACATTTACATTTAGCTCGTCTAATAATAAAGGATTTCTCAATATTTGCTTTTTGAACATCTGAGATAACAACAGCTTCAGTTATTTTGGTGATTTAAATAATTTCACATGTTTTAGCATAATTTTGATACAATACTACGAGCTGGTTGAAAATTCTTAGGAAAACTATTACTTAAAAGCATCATTGTGGCTATATATGTATATATGTAACTAGTGTTTTTACCCGGCTTGGCTCGGTATTTGTAATATAAATCGCTTAAACATGTCCAATATACTAGTAAACATTTTATTTAATTTATTTGAATATTCATTTGTTTTTCTACGAACCAACAATAGTTACATACGTTACATACATAATTACATACATAGCTAGATACATATTTACATACATAGTTACATACATAGTTACACACAAAGTCTCTTACGAAATTATATATTAAGAAGACGTGAGGGATATTCTCAGATTGATAGCTACTTTACAAATAGTATACTTTTACGTCAAAAAACTGTTAGGATGAATATATTGTGTTGATAAGTAATACTAATCATTTTGAACAAGCGATGGTTATAACCAGTCTTCGGCGGCCAGGATGCTTTAACCCATAAAAAATGTCCTACAAAGCAAGAGAGCAAAATAAGGTTGATAATTATTTATAGTAAACCATTTTTTGTGGGCAAAAGCTACTTGTTCGCCGATCTGTGTTGGTTATTACTTATAACTAGTCACCGGACCCAGAAGGTGCCGCGTATTGTTCAAAGGTTGTAAATGCATTTTTAAAGGTTTGCCGAACCTTTTTTACAAAGGATTTACAACAATGGAACAATGGATAGCACTGTGACTATCCGGTGTCTACTTATAACCAAAGATCAACGTTGGGACGATGGTTTTGGGACAAAAAATGGTTCAATACTGTCAATCATGTTTTTTACAAGGCCATTTTGGCTCTCTTGCTTTGTAGTGGTTTATTGTTATTTGACGAGTATCTAGTTATAGTTATTAGAAGACTAGTTATAACTAGAGGCAGGACCGGAAGCGTGCTTTTTCTAGGAAATAGGGCGTTTTGGGTCTATTTTCCAGGAAACAGGGCAAACTACAAAGCTAGAGAGCATTAAAAAAGGTTCATCATAAAAATGAACAAAGCACGGCGAACAATGAACAAAGAACGGCGCCAATTTGGTCCGCTCTTTAGTTATAACTGAAAATATGCGTTCGATGGATGCTTTTCCAATAACAATAGAACAATCCATTAGTGTTCAATTCAAGAGAGAAAAAAATAATGGTTTTTCTAAGAAATTAACAAAAGTGAATCATTTTTTGTACGAATAGCATCCATTGAACGGCGATCTTTGATTATAACCAGATACCGGCGGTGACGATGCTAGACGGCTAAAAAAATGGTTCACTATTGTCAACCATTTTTTTTTGCTCTCCTGCTTTCTCGGACAATGGAGAGGTTCATTGTTATTTTATGGGGGCATATCGGCCGTCGAAGTCACTAGACTTAGGCTAGAGATCGGGGCAAAGGGTTTTGCTATTGTTAATTTTGTAGAAAAACTACTTTTTACAAGCTTTTTTGTTCCCTTGCTTTGGAAATTAGCGGAACGGTTTATTGATATTTGAAATTGCCCCAACGACCATCCAATGTTTATTTATAACATTTAAAACACTGCAATGAATATGTGTTCTTATCTAAGAAAGGTTATGAAGTCAATGAAGCTTTTAGAACTATTCCAAATCTTTTTTTTTTAAATTATGGCTGTAAAATAAGATAAAAAATCGCGATAAATGTTATGAATGTAATAACACACAGTGTAAGGTTTGATAAAAACATTTTTCATTGTTTCTTGAACAAAATGTAATTTTAAATTTATGAGATTTTCAAGTTAATATTACCATGTGTATGCATGTATTATATTATAGTACAAATTTAAATTAAAAGTACCCTTTGCTATATTACAAAGGGGTTGCTATTTGTAGAATTTATTCCATAAATATTCAATGAATGGTCGATTAAGCCTCTTTATCTATAGCAGCTTGATTCTACTAAAATAAAATCAAAACGGAGCTTGATTCTACTAAAATAAAATCAACAGTTGCTAGGTAGCATAATAACTAGCTGGTTCGTTGTTTTGCTCGTCCGCTATTTGGATGCTTTTTTCGTAAATATTGTCGGTTAATGGTGTCGTGCTTTGCATATTGTGTAGAGTTATTGGTGTTGCTTTAATTTTTGATTAAAATTTTTGCAATTGTGATTAAATACAGTGGTTAAACTGATTTCTAAGGTTATATTTTAAAGATAATTTTCACTTGAAAAAAAAAAAAAAAAAAAAAAAAGAAGAAAAAAAAAAAAAAAAAAAAAAAAAAAGTTCTTTTGTTTCTTCAAATAATATTCGTTTGGCAACGAACGTGATCAAACTGATTTCTGAAATTATATATTAACTCTCGAACCCAGAGCATATTTACAATATTACAGCATAATGCAACATTGTTAAACAAAAAACTATTTATTTCATACATATTTTTGTGCGAAATTTTGAGAATATTCTCTTATTTAAATTATAAATTGTGACGCTAATAACTAATAATACTTAACAATGATTTGCTATAAATGCAAAAGTGTTGTGTTGTTGACTAATTATGTGCTGTGCGAGCTTTGTGAAGAACCTTTCCACCATGATTGTGTGGGGATTTCGGAAACAAAATACAAAAAAATGACGTCAAAGAATAAGGAAAAATGGCGATGCGTTTCTTGCCGTATCCATCCTAACCCCCTTCCGCCGTCTCAGTCCTCATCACTAATGCTCAGTTCTCAAGATTCAGTCATCAGTCCTCAGCCATCTTTATTTGATATACTTAATGAAATTAAATGCTTTCGAGCAGACTTTAATACCATGAAAAATGAGTTTGAAAACATAAAATCTGTAATCACAGACATAAACAATAAATTATTCACAATAGAGGCTAAGTCTGATGAATTTGATGGGAGACTAACCACTGCTGAAAAGAAAATTTCCTGCTTTTCTGATGTAAATAAAGGTTTAATTGAGGCGCAAAATACTATTGTTGAACTGAAACAAGAAAACAATCTGCAAGATCAATTCTCTAGAAAAAACAATGTAGAAATATCCGGCATACCTATGAAAAAGGGTGAAAATCTAGTGTCTATATTATATGACTTATGTGCTGTCGTGGGTCACAAATTGTGCGACACAGATATTGACACCATACACCGTGTGCGGCCGTACCCGTCCCAGGGCGTTGCAGGTTCACAGCAACAGCAACAGCAACAGCGAGAGGGCAACAGCGATGTGAGTGTGCGCACGTCATCAGTGGTCGTACGGTTCACTCAGCGCCGTCGTAAGGAGCTGCTGATGGCGGCCGTGCGCGCCCGCCGCGGCATCACCACCAACGACATCAATATTCCAGGCCCGCCCACCACCCTATACGTCACGGATCACCTTACACCAACGAATAAATTATTATTGAAGCGAGCACGCCAATTGAAAACTGAATATAACTACGCCTACTTGTGGGTTAAAGATTGCAAGATCATGATTAGAAAAAGTGCGAGCTCCAATATCATACAAATCTCAAAAGAATCAGATCTTTGCAAAATCAAATGACTAAGTGCAATATTAAATTTTAATAACCTAATAATTATCTATGCATTTATTGTCTACTGGTCTGCATCACATATTATAATGTATGTGCAAACAATTATGTACGTATGGCTATATAATTTATTATTTTTATTATTACTATATAACTATGCTATTTACATATATTTTACTCATAAACTAAAAAAGGTACGAGTTCATTTTTATATTTGTGTCCATGTATACCTTTGTATTTCAACTGGTATCACCAAGGATGGTTTGCTTAATAATTCCATATCTTTATCTGTGTATGCAGTTATGTGTATGTTTATATGCATATATCTATTTTCATTTATGCATATGGATATTTATATTTATATCACTACGTGCTCTATCTACTTCCTTTTTTACAATGTCTTCTAATCGTCTTGTCATTTATTATCAAAATGTCAGAGGTCTCCGAACTAAATCTGACTCTTTTCTTCAAAATGTATTAGTTAATAATTATGATATTATCTGTCTATCAGAAACTTGGCTAAATGACTCATTCAATAATAGTGAGTTTTTTGATGCCAGATATCAGGTGTTTCGACGTGACAGAGATTATTCTCTTCATAACCAAATATTTGGTGGTGGTGTAATCATAGCTGTGAAAAATAATCTACCCTCTGTCATTCAAAATAATTGGTTAACTTCCACAGAAGACCTTTGGATTACTATTACCACTAAATTTTTTAAACTAAATATCTGTACTGTCTATATTCCTCCTGGTAATTCTCACCAAACTCTATTAGTTACCCATTTAAATAAAGTATCTGATCTAATAACCAATTATCCAGAGGATCGATTCATTTTACTCGGTGATTACAATCTTCCCACTATTGATTGGACAAAATACGACTCAAATCTGCATCTATTTCCTTCCAATTGTATTAATTTTTCTTCCCTTTCCTTTACTCAATTCTTATCTTATAATAAACTTTATCAATACAATTATTTGTCAAATACTAATAATCGTATTCTTGACCTAGCTATTAGTAGTTTCCCCTTATATATTTCTCGTGCTGACTCTACGCTAATCCATGAAGATTCTCATCATTTATCCTTTTGCATCTCAATAATTTACAACAAATCTTCACCCTTGAATTATAATTATAATAAAACTTTCCTCTTTAGAAAAGCTGACTATGCTACAATTATTCCAATTTTAAGCGATATCAATTGGAATTCACTTTTGTCCAATTTAAATATTGATTTAGCTTGTAAAAAATTTTACGATACCTTACAAAATATTATTGAATGCCACGTCCCTTTTACTCTTAAATCTAAACGTACCAAATATCCCCCTTGGTTTACATCGTCTCTTATTAAAATAATAAAAGAAAAAAACAAATTCCATAAAAAATTTAAAATTTATTCAAATCCCTTAGATTATCAAAGTTTTTCACTATTAAGAGCTCGAATTAAAAAATATTCTTTAATCTGCTTTAGAAATTATATTTCTCTTATTCAAAATAATATTAAAACTAATCCCAAATCATTTTGGTCATATATAAATTCAAAAAAAAATACCTCCTCCTCATATCCTTCCGTAATGTATTATGGAAATAAGTCGGCTTCACATGGTTCTGAAATCTGTACCATTTTTGCTGACTATTTTGACTCCACTTTCAATAGTGATTCTACCATTAACCTTTCTATCTCTAATACAGATACTTCTTCTTGTAACTTATCTACTTTTCATTTTGACTTATCTACTGTACTCAGTCACATCAACTCTCTCAATGTTAATCTTGGTGCGGGTTGTGATGGTTTGCCTTCTTTTTTCCTTGTTAAATGTGCTGTCCCATTATCTCTTCCCATAACAATCCTTTTCAATCTTTCTATGTCGAACGGTAAATTTCCTGACTATTGGAAATTATCTTACATCACCCCTATTTTTAAAAAAGGTGATAAGAATCTTATTGAGAATTACCGTCCTATATCTAAACTATCTGTCATTAGTAAAATCTTTGAAAAAATTATCTATAATTTCCTTTTCTCCAATTTCAAAAACTACATTATACCTGAACAACATGGTTTTTTTAAGGGGAGATCGGTAGAGACTAACCTGCTTAATTTCACTAGTACTCTCACATCTTATATGGACAAACGAATCCAAATAGACGTCGTTTATACGGATTTCTCCAAAGCTTTTGATAAAATCAATCACAACCTTTTACTCAATAAACTTTGGTCCCTCGGAATCCGAGGAAATTTATTTCGTTGGATCTCTTCATATATACTAAATCGTCACCAAATCATAATTCTCAATGGTTTTAGATCATCACTTAGACATATTCCTTCCGGTGTCCCACAAGGGTCGCATTTAGGTCCCTTATTCTTTTTACTCTATATTAATGATATCTCATACATCTTCAAACATTCCTTTATACTTCTTTACGCTGATGATTTAAAAATTTACAAACCTATATACACCATAGACGATTGTCATAAGATACAAGAAGATCTAGATAGATTCTCTATATATTGTTTAAATAATGATCTTTTTATTAATCTAGAAAAATGCTCTATTTTAAATTTCACTAGAAATAAGTCAATTATTACTAATCAATATCAATTAAATCATTCAATCCTTAACACGTCATCTTCTATTAAGGATCTTGGTGTAATACTCAATGATAAACTAGATTTCTCTGAACATATTTCTTTTATTACCAACAAAGCATTTAAATCTCTTGGATTCCTACTCCGCTCAACAAAACCCTTTAATGATCCTTACGTACTAAAATTACTTTATTTTTCCTTTGTAAGGTCTCACCTTGAATTTGCCTCAATTATCTGGTCACCTTTTTATTTATCCCATATTAATTGTATTGAGAAAGTTCAACTTAAATTTATTAAATCCTTACGCTACCTTTTTCCTACCTATACCCATTCTACTGTTTCCGACATTTTAAAAATCCTTTCTTTTAACAATCTTTCTGTCAGGCGACGACATTCTGATGCTATATTCTTCTTTAAGCTCATAAATGGTTTCCTTGATTGTTCTGATTTACTGAATAAGGTTAATTTCAGAATCCCAGTTCGATACCCTAGACGCGTTGCACTCTTTTCACTTGATCCTTTCAATACTAATTCCCAAAAATATTTTTATCTGCAGCGCGTTTATCGTATGTTTAACGGAGAGCTGAATGAGGTTGATCTGTTTGGTATTTCCCTACATCAATTCAGGTCTAACATCAAGAGAATCTTGACCGATTGATTCATTTTTTCTTCTATTCTATTTTTCCAATATTTCCATTATTTTTATACTTTAGTTTAGTTATGTAATGTGCTATTTAATCATATTATAGCTTTCATTCCTTTCCATTTCATTTGTTTATTTTGTATTTACCTTTTTCATTTGTTTTTTATATTTGTAAATTTCAATTTCTTCTTATATTCTATCTTATAACCTTTTCCAATTATTTTAATACTATAGTTTAATTATGCAATGTACTACATATTTTGTCATGCCTTTATTCTTTACTTTTTAATTTGTTTTCCTTATATTTATCTTTTTCATTTTTGTAAAAATCTATTATTGGACTCGGGTGTTACATATATTATTTATTTACTTTTTGTGTTTTTTATACCTATCTCTGTACATCCTGTCTGTTGATTTTTCAATTAATAAAAATAAAATAAAATAAAATAAAACGGACGATTTCATTTAAATTTAATATATTCAATGGAGGGAATATGGTGGATGTGATGATTGGTGAAAATTGCTACTTTTCGTTAGAAACTTGTTGTAAAATTACATAGTACTATTGAACGTTAATAAATAATTTAAGAAATCAATTTCACTCTACATATTAGATAAGGAGCAAGTTGAGGAACATACGTATATATGTATGTAGTTCCTCAAAGTTATTAAGTATAATAACTCTTCTATTATACTCAATTCGTGACACGAACAGGAAACGTATTGTAATTTATTATATTTAGAGCGTATACGATTTTTTTATGTACATACATACATATTTATTACATTTGTTATAAAGTTTCAATAGTGCTTCAAGATATAATCTCGATTTGAAAATTTCAAAGCTCATAAAAAGTCTGAGAGTTATAAAATTACACAATTCACAGTTTCTTTTATGCCTAAAGTAAATACCCATTCATATTAAAATTTTTATACCCACCCTAATGAATATAATATTATATTTAAAGATGAAAAAAAAGTCACTGGAAATAAATGTGATATTTATAATAAATGGTCGATGGTAGAATAATAAAATTATCAAAACGATTAGTAATTTTTGTATTACATTTGCACTTTACTTAAATGTAAAGCGCTTCAGAGAAGAAAATTACAGTTGATAGAATCTTCTTATATTTATATGGAATGTATTAAATCTAGAAATTCTAGAATGGTACCCGAGAGAATGCAAAAGGGTAAAAGGAAGACCGCAGGGAAGATGGGCAGACGATATTAGGAAAATGTGTGGAGTGAGATGGACGAGAGTTTTGCAAAACAGATACGAGTGGAAGCGTGTTGGAGAGGCCTTCATCCAGCAGTGGATGACGAAAGGCGGTAGATAATGATGATGATATGAAAAGTAGTTCCCAATCTCGAAAAAGCTCGATACCCTTGATCTAAATGGACATTTATGTCTTTGTATAAGTGGAAACAATAAGTACTCGCGGGTTGAGCGAGCTCGGTGCGGACGTGTGTTTGTGTGTTGTTCCCGATAAGTATGTAGAATTTTGTGTTAAATTGGAGCTAAAGAGGAGGTGCTGGGATGAGTATGTAGCTCTTCTGGCGCCTCGCAAGTTAGTACATATTCAGAATCATTACCTATGCTTGATTTCATATTTTTTAAATGGAATTTAAATTTATAATATTTTCATATTTACATAATTACCCACATAATTTCGATCACATTTCTTTTGATAATAATTTACTATTAACGTCGATTGATTTATTAATGATAGTATTGATAATATTTAACGTTGAATTATTTCATATTTAATATTGAGTGAATGGTTTGATATTTAATGTTGAATTATTTCATAATTGATTATTTAATGTTGAGTGTTGAATTATTTCATAATTGATTATTTAATATTGAGTGTTGAATTATTTAATATTTAGTTTTGATAATTTAATATTTGATATTGGATACTTGTACTCAACGTTAACGTTATTGTTTGGTACTAATTTCATAAATATTATGATTGTGAATAAACTGTCTATATATGTAAATATATCATAAATGGAAACACACGTCCGTCCGCACGGAGTAATTAATAAGCTCAGAGCAGAGCTCCATGCAACCGCTCAGGTCCCCAAGTTGCAAATAGGGGAATGACTCTTGCAGTCAACTGCCATGGCGACATGGTGGTCCTGGACAAGGAGCGCTGAGATAAGAGTGGTGATGAGTGAATCCGTGGTAAGTTTCACTCTATAAAATGTCACACAACACTATGACGGTCTCAGGTCAGCGGCGAGTAAGTGCCGCCGCTTAACAAAAGCACAACCCGGTTTTCGAAGGTACCGTATCATCTTTGACAGAGAAGGAAACTCTATAATAAATCCCTGGTAGTGGGCAGCAGCTCTGCCAGTATAAGATGTCAAAACATTTACTGCGCTGTAGAAGGAAGTGGGAATCCACTGCAGTATTCTCCCAAGATAACTATGATGTACAAAAATAAAAGTGTGAAGAAGTCTGACTCTCCGGCTGACACCCGGCGCCTTCGAGGTTCCAGGTCTCACGGTGTGAAATTGGCTACTGGCCACATGCATGTGACTCACCAGGCATCATGTGGAAAATATGCGACTGGAGAAACTTTACGGAACAAATCCAAAATAGGTACTTGGAACGTTAGAGGACTCCTGAATCCTGGGAAAACACTGGTTGTTGAGAAAGAGATGTACAGTCATGGGCTAGATATACTCGGAATCTCGGAAACGCACTGGAAGAACAACGGCCATTATAAAACTTCAAATGGAAATACGATATATTTTTCTGGTAACCAAGATTCGTCACATAGCGGTGTCGCGGTGATCTTAGCATCTAAATTAACCAGTGCACTAATTGGCTACAACCCCATAAGTGACAGACTTATACACTTAAAACTCAACACGCATCCGTATAAACTAAACATCCTTCAAATATATGCTCCTACTGCAGATGCCGAAGATATTAAAATAAATGCGTTCTATGCTTCACTACTCGATACATTGTCAAATATCTCAAACAAAGAAATGACCATCATTCTTGGTGATTTTAATGCCAAAGTCGGTAATAATAGCAACATTGATAACATAGTAGGTAAATATGGATTGGGTATTCAAAATGAGAGAGGAGAGAAACTTATAAGTTTCTGCATTGAAAATAAAATGTCCATTATGAATACTTGGTTTCAACATCATCCTAGGCGATTGTACACTTGGATATCTCCTGGGGATCGTCACCGCAACCAAATCGATTATGTATTAATAAATTCTAGATGGAAATCATCGATACATAACGTCAAAACATATCCAGGTGCAGATTGCGGATCGGACCATAACTTACTTGTTGCTAAATTTCGACTGAAATTGAAAATGATTAAAAGACATCAAAATAAAGCAATTAAACTCACCAATGATGATGTAATTAATTTTGGCAATGTAATCAGAGAAAAAGATGCAGAATTCCAAATAAATCCTAATGTAGATGTAGAAGAGTCTTGGAAAATTTTTAAAGATCTCATAATTCGGTATGCCAGAAAACATCAAACACCGCAAAATGAACATCGTAAGTCTTTTATCTCTGATTCAACTTGGGTTAAGATAAAAGAACGTAAAAGACTTAAACAAACTGGCATAACATCGACAGAATATCTTGAAAGGTATGCAATATTACATAAAGATATTCAAAGGAGTTGTAGGCGGGATAAAGCTAAATATATAAATGACATATGTGAGGAGATAGAAAAACACGCATTAAAGAATCAGGCAAGGGATATTTTTCACAAAGTAAAAATCGTCACTCAAAAATTTTCACCCAAAACTTGGACAATAGATGATCAATTTGGAAACACGCTTACAGATATTGATGTGATACTCAACCGATGGAAAGAATACTGTTCGGAATTGTACAGTGGTAGTTCGTCGACCTCAATTGTTTCCCTTATTGATGATGTCAGGGAGCCTGACATCTTGACATCTGAAGTTGTAAATGCCATAAAGAAACTGAAATGTAAAAAGTCTCCTGGCAGCGATGGTATACAAGCTGAACTTCTGAAAGAGCTTGGTGAAACTGCGATAAAGGCGCTATGTAATATGTGCAACAAGATCTGGGTAAACGGAGTATGGCCGAAAGATTGGGTCAATTCAATATTCATTCCCTTACACAAGAAAGGATCTACAAAAAGATGCGAGAATTACAGGACCTTAGCCTTAATATCGCACTCTAGTAAAGTATTGCTGTATATAATTAAAGATCGTTTGACCAGTTACCTTGGATGGCAAATACCGAACGAACAAGCAGGGTTTGTAAAAGGCAAAGGGACGAGGGAACAAATACTGAATATACGTCAACTCATTGAAAAATGTCGGGAGTTTCAAACTCCAGCCGTTCTTTGTTTTATAGACTATAAAAAAGCTTTTGACTTTGTGAACTGGGACTATCTGTGGAAAGTTCTACTGGACATGGGAGTCCCCATGCATCTTGTAAAGATAATACATAACTTGTATAATGATAACAATGCAGTAGTTCGAATCAATTCGCTAAACTCGACAAATTTTCGAGTACAACGTGGAGTAAGGCAAGGGTGTATATTATCTCCAGACCTATTTAATATATATGGAGAGTATATAATGCGTAGAGCACTGGATGGTTGGAAGGGTGGAGTGTCCATTGGTGGAAAAAAACTATCCAATCTTCGGTATGCGGATGACACAACGCTCATAGCTAATAATCATGAAGAAATGGCCGAACTGATCCGTCGTGTTGAGACAGAGAGTAATGTGCTTGGCCTCCAGATAAACCGCCCCAAAACAAAAATTATGATAATTGACCGTCACCAACAGCTGCAAAACAACAACTCAGCTTTAAACGGTATAGATGTGGTTGATAATTTTGTCTATCTGGGGTCACTCATATCTAACAACGGCGGCAGCGAATTGGAAATACGGCGCCGGATTACATTAGCAAAATCGGCAATGTCACAACTAACGAAGATTTGGAAGAATAGAGCCATTACAACTGCTGTCAAAATCCGTCTCGTGAAGAGTCTCGTTTTTTCTGTCTGCCTTTATGGTGTCGAGACGTGGACCATGAAGGCGGCGGATAGAAGGAGAATCGATGCCTTCGAGATGTGGTCCTGGAGACGGCTACTGCGCGTGCCTTGGACCGACAAACGCACGAATGTGTCTATTCTTGAAGAATTGAAAATCAAGGATAGATTGTCAACAATATGCCTGAAACGTATATTGCAGTTCTTCGGCCACATTGCACGAAGAGGTGAGGAGAGCCTGGAGCGGTTGGTTGTGGTTGGTAGCGTCGAAGGCAGAAGAGCCAGAGGCAGATCCCCCGCACGCTGGACTGACCAAGTATCTGCAGCGACGGGCGCTTCCACGGTAGCAAGTCTTCGCCTGGCCGAATTTAGAACTGAATGGAGGCAGCTGGTTGACCGCACATCATAGTCACGATCCTCAGTGATGAGGGAACCGAAAGCAATATATAAGTGGAAACATTTATCTAGTGGGTTAAATCTTTATATGTTTATAGTCATATATGTTTTATTTTAGAGTGCAATATTTTATTTCATATTAGTAAGTAAAATATTGCGATAAAAATTATATACGTTTTATTAAATTTCACAAAGGACCAGGTTCACTCGAAACGATGTCGATGAAATGCATTGCATTTATAAAGCGACAATTAAATTCCAATAAAAAAAATGTCAAACGTTTGGCGATGCAAAAAGGCCGTGTCGGGTTTCTCCAACCCTGGTGTCATATTTTGACAGGCCGTCATTAGACTCGTTCGTAATTCCCGGTTTTATTTTACACCATTGTTGAATATCCGCACAAATAGAACAGATAATCGTTTCGCTATTCAAAATTTATCGCGGAATCCGCCCCATTCGTCCATTCAACCTGAGTAGCACTTTTAAGTGAATTATAATTCGAAACGGATTTCTCTTTGAGTGAAAATGAATACAAAAAAAATACTAATAACAATTCGTCACATTGTGAGCGTATCGTATCGTACAATCGATAGAAAGAACATTTTTATATACTTACTTGGATATTGAATTTAATTTGAAAAATATTTAAGAACGTCTCTTTGCGTCAACGCTAATTATGGCTTGAATATACATTTGGCTAATTTGGTATTAATAAAAAAACGTAAATTTGAAGACGGCGGACTTTTTAAGCTCTTATTTGGGTTTGTGACGCTAAGCGGAAACCGGGGATAATTATAATTAATTATTCTAACGTTTACACGCTAATAATAGCTAAATTAGTATTTAACTTGGACAGTAAATAAGTTGAAACTTTCAACGTATTCATCGCCGCCTTGAGAGTTAAATTTTATCGTTATACATTACTTTTCATTTGAACGTGTTATTTATTTCGGGAAATATTATCAGCGCGTTTTGGAGTACATTGACTTGGCAATAAAAGACATACCTATAATTGGACTTCAACTATGTAGACCCTACGATACTCCAAGTCCTTATCTGATCGCCGAAAACCAATCGGCAGGGTCATTGTTGCTGACGACCGCTTGTTGTAACACTGTTTCTCTCAAGTGGTTTGATTGTTCAACTCGAATTGAATTTCACACGATCGGAAACAAAGCTTTTGAATGTTGACGAATTGCAAAAGTAAGCTCTCAATTCTAAAATGGCGACGAAGAAAGGGCGAAATGCTCTTTTTTATTTTTACTTTGTATTTTTGGTTAGTTCATTGGACCTTTGTCAAGAGAATAGTCAGTTGCATAAAAAAATGTGGATTGACGTCAACACTCAAGAGATTGTAATTTATTATTAAATATATACATACTTATAAAAGCTTATCACAATGGAATGGTCGAAATTTAAATCAAGATTAATTTGGGTTATATGAATAATTATTTTACCATATTGTATGTAATTTGCGTTATATTTATTTTAGCCTTGTACGTTAAATCGCTTTCAATATAAATATGTTATTAAATAAAAATTCAGATATGTTTAAAACGTTGCTGTCTTTATTTGGAAACAAAAGTCGAAATTCAAAATAAAATCACAACCAGCAGCTTGTACTTAGGGTTATCATATATCCTTTAGAACGCAGTGGTCACGGGTTAGAGTCATAGAGTCTGTTTGCTGCTGGCTACACCTTGGTTTGTGACTCTAGGTCGATTGTTTCCTATCCGAGTTTGCCAATTTTACTGTTTTTTATTTAAGCGGTTCCAACAAATTGGCAACCTTTATCCATTTATCGCAATTTTTGAGTTTACAGAAACTCGAATTTCACTGATTCGTAAAAAATGCTGCAAATTTGTCCATAAATGTCTCGTGAATTTTGATTGTTTTAGCATCTTGAAATTTGACGATTTATATAATTTTTTTCCCGAAAATGTAAATAGGTATATCAAAAGTTTTTCAAAATTTATCCATAGATGTCTCTATGATGCTTTAATTATTCTAAAAATTATATATCGGTGTTTGTTGATTGGCCAGAAAGACTCATTGGGGTTTACCTGTTAGGCCTTCCTGGTATATACATACATATGTATGTATATATGTACATACATATGGAAAATACAAATAAAATCACCAAATATAAACTGATGTAAAACACCCTTTTTATAGTATTACTCAAAATGAAATAAAATCAAATTATTCGGAAGTATCAAACAAAATAATATTATTTCAATGAATTAATTATATTCTACACGTTATTAAAAACCATATTTCAATTTTAGTAACGTATTAAATCAATTCCACCCACGTTATTCATCGGATGCGAATCTTCTACCTATTAGTTATTGCAATTATTGAAGTTTACTGGAGTTCTCCATTTTCTCCCATCTGTTTGTCGATCGAGGAGCTTATTTATAAAAACTTTTCTAGGAAGGAAAAAGCTTTCGGTAAAGTTTCAAAGCATAAAACGTTCGACAAAGTATTATACTAAGCCCGTAAAGAGAATCTTCTACGAACATTTTATCTTCAACAGTATTTTTCCTTCTTAATATATCATTATTTGAATACAAGCCACAATATATTATTAAATATAAATATTAGCCGTTATATTTGACGTGTTAATAACGACGTTTATTATGTGCTCGAAAGAAATAATAACAATAAAAATATGTATGCCGTAAAAAGGGGGCAAGAGAAGATTCAACTTCGGAGCTATCAACCCCATTTCAAAACCTGTTCCATAATAATTCATTAAACATTCATGTATTGGACAGGAACAACTAGCTAAATGGCGATTGGTTGAATTTTAAATGTTGAAGTCGACGCCGTGAATTATTTATGGGTGGGGCATTAAAGGGTTTTTATCGTTTTGCTCGGCCCCACTGAATCTCACGCCCCTCTTTTGCGCATCTTAATATTAATTCGCTGACAACCTGTCAACGTCAAAAGTTTCTTTCGAAAAGCAAAATATTTATCGAATGGTAAAAAAAAATGAGAAACTTTTTTAATATAATTATATTTTAAATTATATTCAAAAATAAAAATAATCTAAATTTAAAAAGAGACTATTTAAAGGAAACAAATGAAAAAATAGTAATAAAAATTCTACAAAAGACTTCTTCTGAAATTTTATTTTATTTTACATAATTATATACCAGAAAGGCCTAACAGTTAGACCCCAATGCGCCTTCCTAGACAATTAATTACAAACATTGCAGCATTTTTATTACATAAATCGCTGTACTTCGAGAGGCTGATGAACACGAAATGAACAATTAATTAATTAATGAATTAATTAATCCAAAGAGACATCTATGGATTTAGACTTGTACATACATTTTTACATATTGTACATAAATCAAATTCAGATGATTTTTCCCAATTTGATGGAGGAACCGTTTCAACAATGAAATCAGATGAATTGGCAAACTCTGATAAGAAACAATCGACTCGGAGTCACAAATATCCAAGTCTGCAGTATTAAATATTAGCACGGGATCGAACCTGGTAAACTCTCGGTGCTAAATATAAACGCAACCACCGAGCCATACTGCTGGCTATGTTAAATCTATATATATAAAATGTTGAAGAGACGTTAGTAGAGCTCCAACCATCACTTGAAACGGGAACAGGAACGGTGATTGCATGCCTTATTCTGGCATTGCAACGCATGCCGGGTTCAGCTAGTATATTATAAATATTAAATGTTAAATATATTATAAATGACTTACCAATATTTTTCTTGGTCAATTAAAATAAATGCGATAAAATAATGTTTTTGTTAAGTGTTTTGCGATAAAATAATGAAAAAAATATTTCAAAAACATTTGGCACCACTATTTATTCACCAGCAAAGAGAGCAAAAAGGGTGCCGAGCCGGTTTCATCCCTATTCATCCCATTATTATATTTATACCCTCGATGTTGCCTAATGTTGCTATTGTACTCGAAAACACACCGCCGATAATGTGTACCTTGCAATAATAAAAACGTATCCGACTCTTATTTTTATCAATTTTTTTGTTCGTTGCACACCGTCAATTGTGTTATTAGCAAAAAATATATATAAAAAATCTATAATAATTGCATTCTTCAGTGCGATTCAATTGTACAATAAAATAGAAATCTATATATTTATACATACATACGTACAATATATTACATACACCCACGTTTGCGCACGAATTGACCTTTATATAATATTTTACGTCTAACTTTAGACACGGGCATATTTATGCAAGAATTAATTCGATTTGACCTTTTTTTTGACGTCAAATGTACAGTTATGTTTATCATTTTTTCAATTAAAAAATTCTTTCATACGTTTGTATGTGCGTCGTGTCTTTTTTCATACAGTGAACGTTTAAAAACCTTTTTAAACCCCCTCCCCCATATTTTTCAATGCGTACAACAAAGACTTGAGCTTCGATATACTGTTGTTAAATGAGCTAAAGTAAATTTATAAATTTTATCGAAAACAGTAATAGGGAAAATCTGAAAAGTTATATTAGGTATCTGTGTATATATTACACAACTCGGCCCTTTGCATTATGTATTTTACTAAAATTACAAAAATACATAACTTAATTTACATATATACATATATATGTATATATAATTTACATATGTATGATACTCATTTTATTTTATTAAATGCATTCTTTACTTATACTCTAAGCTTTTTATAAATAAATTCGCATGCCAATTAAACCCCGTTGCTTAATTAAAATTGTGAACTTTTAGAATTCGAACCGCATCTTTCGAGTGAATTAAATTAAACTAAGTTATTTTTTCAAGTTTAAAAGTTATCCAATCGTCTCTTAAAACTTGACGAAGTTTATTTTCGCCGTGGGAAGTTCATATTCCCAACGCGGAGAATTCGAGACGAACGAGATTACGAGAAATACATCGAGAGCCATTTTTTTCTTTATTTCATCTATGTTTGTATGTATGTACATATGTATTCTAAGTTCAACAATCCGATTAAACACCATAGATATAGGTATGCCGTTTTTTTCTAGAAAATTTGAGGCAGACTGTTGGCGTTAAAAGTTTAAGAAGCTTTTGTGGCTAAAGTAGACATATACAGATCAACAATAATTAACATTTATATATAACTAATTTTTTTATTGAAAAGATCAATATTCGACTATGAAATTCTTATTGATAAAATATATTTAAGATACATTTAATTTAATATAACATATTTATATCGTACATAGAATTAATATATGTTTTATACATTATATATTTCACACATCACGTGTCAGTGTCAGATTTACCTATAGGCAGATTAGGCTTCAGCCTAGGGCCTCAGAATCTAGGGGGGGGCCTCCAACCAAGGTGTATCAAATTAATAATAAAAATTTACGCTTAAAAATAAGTGCACTTTGAAAATTTGAATAGTTTAAAAAAACTTTATTTTCGTACGCTTCAATACACCTTTCTCGGAAAAAGTAAGTACCTATACAGACTCTATTCCGACAAGAAATGGGAATTTACGTTCCGGCAATGTCATAATTTATGAAATCGCAGAACGGTTTATGACTCATAAGTCGTTCTCCGACTTCATTAACTGGGAAAATTCCGAATTTTTCTTTTGTAAAAAATGATTGTTTTCTTATAATTTTTTGCTAATATGAAACACGTGTTGAAAGAAAATATTTTCATTTTTCGGGAATGCATTTTACGATCTTTCTTTCTCAACTTTCGAGGAGGTGAGTTGTTGGTTTCGATACTTTATCGTAGCTAAAATAGCTAAAAACAGTTTTTATACTTTAGTGATTTCATTAATTTTGTGCTAAAATCTTTATTTCAAAGAAATCAAGGCAAGTCCTTTATATATTTTTTGGATGCGGTGCATCCGCTCTAAAATCGCCAGACAAATTGAACGACAGATTAACGGACGGCTGCCTTCAATACAATTCTCGTCTTCTCGAATGATAGATTGCACATCAGATGACGGGTAACCTTTCGATGTGCACAGATGCAATTATTAAAATGGTAATTATTAAAATTGAGTTGGATCTTTATGGCGAGTTTAATAAGGCAAGATTCGATAAGTTCCGAATCTTGCCTTATTAAACTCGCCAGAAAGATTCAACTCAATTTTAATAATTACCATCATTCGAGAAAACGAGAATTACGTTTAAAGCTGCCGTTCTGTTAATCTGGCGATTTTAGAGCGGATGCACCAAACCCATATTTTTTAATTTGTAAATTCTAAAATTTATGTTACAAATATGTACGTATGTTTGTATTATATTTTCATAACTATAATTGGTTGTTCATAATTGCTAATTTTTATTTTTCATATGAGAAAAATAATAATTTTACTAAATTTTGACGAAAAATGAAAATTGAGGTTGGAGGACCCTCTTTATCTAAATCCAGCCTTGCATATCACATACATATGTATGTATGTATATATGTAACTAAATAAAATATAAACTTATACTTTTCTTTTCGAAGGACTATATACATATATACCCTATTAGTTGTATTTATACAACCAAGATCCACTACTTTCACGCCATTCCATTTTAGAAAATAAAATTTCCGTTTTATTTATGGATATTTGGGAGAGTCTTTAAATTAAACTACCTAAACTTATTTTTACAAATTCAGTATACATCCTACTTTTATTTTTAAATTAAATACAAATGCATTTAAATAAACTAGCGTGATGATTTTGAGTCACCCACTCAAGTACCACTGTTGAAACAAGAGAACTTTCACAATAGTTTCTAAGCTACGAAAAGGTAGTTCTTGTGTACATTTGTAATAAAACACGTGTAATTAATTATTCCTCTGAACGTGCCACAAACTTTAAACGGTACGTTTATGAAAAGGGTCGTTAGATACCTATGTAAGTAATACCTATTTAAGTTGAAGCAGTAATGAAAACAACTAATTAAATTTCACTAAATGATACAACTACTTATAATAAATAACGGAGTATACTAAATATTTTTTAAAAATATGCAAAATTTCATACTTGGAAAACTAATATTATACATTCGATTAAATTACATACACAAGCAATGAAACTCAATATTTGAATAAAAAATTGAATTGTTTTATGGTATATTATATGTATGTGTGAGATCACAATGTGCTATGTATATAATATACGTACACGTTTGTATGTCTCGTACCTTTTTTTTCTGGCAAATCGAGTAACGACCCCCTGAAATGCCAAAAATTGCTCTCATATTTTACAAACGTAATGCCGACAATTTGTTGTTGCTTTATCCGAGACGTATGTCGCCAGAATGTGCGAGTGCTCTAAAAAAAGGTTATGCATCAATGACAATGTGTAAACGCGCCTCATCAATCTCCGAACATTCGATCGAATCGAAACGTCCCAAACTAGATAGATAATATATTCGATTTGTGTTTGGATTAAACTTGACGCGACCTTCAAAAATCAAAGATTTACAACACACATCTAAAATTACAATATATTTTGGGTTGATCCCGTTTTGTGTTGATTTTGTATCCCAGCCTCTAACGACAAATAAACGGAAGCTGAGCGCTTACATATTAAATTTGTTTAAAAAAATAAATCTTTCTCTTATATATTACTTTCCTACCATTAGGTGTTCTTTTTTTATATTATGTTTGTTTTTAAGATTTGGATTTCGTTTTTTATTAAAGGGTTTGGCGGAGGTCCCGTTATTCGGCCTGCTGTCATTAAAAAAAAAACGCAATAATGGTGTAAGTAAATATTTCTTTCGAAGCGCGTTGTAAAATTACATCTGAGGCTAAAAACATTTTCATAAAAATAATATTCCGTTTTTACGCGAAAATAACACACGCAGTACAAAAAGATAATAAAGAGGAAGAAAAAGCCGAGTGAATATTAATTTTATTAGGTGTAAAAGTCTATGTTGGAAAACAAATACGAGCAGAAAAGTGTGTCAGGAAGAAAATTACTTCTATGGAAATGTTTTCCCCGCTAGCGTATTCGTGCTCTTAAAAATCCGGATAGTGAAAATATTACACTAAGGACTACGCGAAATCCATGATTGTGATTTTTGCAAAAATATTCAACGGCTGCATTTATTCTAGTTTGAATTTTGAATAACCCAGGGGGATATGAGAAAAATTAAAATACATTGAAGCGGGCTAAAAAGTTTCAAGCGAAATTTAATATGTAATTATTCAACAACATTTTAAAAGAAAATGTAAATGAAAATTTTTCTCGGTAGAGTATATATGTAGTTTATATGTAGTTCAAGGAGATCTTATAAAATATCCTTATGAGATTTTATCCAACTTCCACAAGCGATGTAACGTTGGGGTTCGATTTTTTTTTAATTTTCAACAATGCTGTTCCACCACATATATAAAAATTATATTAAAACAGAAGTCTTGGTTTTAGAAAATGTTAAAGTCTACAGTTTAAGATAAAATAAATGATGTTTTTTTAGAGGTATAGAACTTTATAGTGAAATAAAATACATAAAAATCATGGTAATGGCCATGGTACTAGTTTTATTGGTAGATAATGTTATTCCATTAGTGTTTAAATATGATATCGGGCATATGGGCGCTGCGGCTGGTTCCAATAAAGCGCAATCTGGAAGTCCAATTTTCAACCACTTTTTCGAGCAGTTGGTATAAAAGGTATCGGTAATAAAGTGGCGAAGGCTTCCAGACATCCATCGTCTCTAGTTTATCCGCGTATACTAGTGACTTCACATATTTATTTATTTTATTTATTTAGAATACATGGGTAAGGCGGCTAAGCCTATTGGCCCACGGGGGTTGAATTAGTATAAATAGTAAAATAAAACAAAAATACTCATGACAATAATAGGATAAAAGAAAAAAAATAAACACGAAAAAGAATATAACATGAGAAATAATACCAAAAGATAAAAAAGAATAAAAATAAATATACCTGGGTCGGTAAATAATAACTAAGAGAAAACAAAATTACAGAAAAGATATCGGAAAAGAAGAATTACAAAAATTCAGAATTTACTACATTGTTAGGAAGACTATTCCAAACTGAAACCAATCTGTTTGAAAATAAGGAATCTCTGATCAATATATTCGATTTTTCTTTGTGTGACCTTTGAGATGATTGTTTTCATTGAACGTAATAAATTTGGACATATGGCAATTATAATGATTATTTATTATTTTAAATACTTCGATTAAGTCGCCTCTTATGCTTTTTGTCTCTAGTGTAGTTCGATTCATTCTTTTCAACCTTTGGTTATAAGAAAGTGATTTAAGTCCAGAGGAATCTTTGTAATTTTCCTTTCGATACAACATAATTTTTTAAAATGAGGATTCCATATACTAAAAGCTTAAGGTCTGATGAAAGTTTTATAGATTTTTGATTATAAGTTAAGAAAATTGAATATACGTATGAATAACATATGAATACAAAAATGAACAACATTTTACAATATGGTTAATATGAGAAGTCCATTTTAGCACAGGATATTCCTATATTACCACAGAAATTATTCCAAAGGTTCCGCGAACTTAACAACCATTTTTGCAAAAAATTTTCCTAATTTGAAAGCGTCGTTCTAGCAAAAATTTATTTATAATAAAATGGGAAATAAAACTAAGCACAAATCAGTCATCAATTGTCAAATTAACTGTAATTAAAAAAAGTTTTGCTAATTCAAAAAACCAACCTTAAAAAAAACATCAGATAGTATTCTAAATTTGGCGGTCGGTCCCAAATTAAAAATTGTACATATAGATAATCGCCATATGAACGTGTCATAATTTTTTGAGGTGTGATACTGATCGCAAATGCATGGAATGCTTATATAAATATGTACATATAGCATCTGTTTATTGGACACGTAAAGGAAAACTGGAATTGGAAATAAATAAATAACGATAAATCAACGATTACATATGAACAAATATTCAACGTCACGTTACATGTGCTTTACAGACTTATATTCAGTCCAAACAAGAGCATGGGGTCTTGACCGAGAAAATGAGATGTTTGACGTGACTTAGTTCGTATGATTTTAATTGCGTTTCGTAATTAATTGGCTTTTCGATCAAAGGTGAGGCCAGCTAACGGTTTTAATTATCGGCCACCGGATCCATTGCTATTGTGTCGGGCATTAATCAAAGAGTTATCCCCAGCAAACATCATCCAGTCACTACACTAATGGACTATTGACGTTTTCTGTTATTCCTGGAACTCGATCCGTCAGGATACACCAGATTACAACTTGCCAACGCGATTACAGAACCTCCCCTCCTCCCCCCATGATCCCGTTCCAATCTCAGCCCTTTGTGGCTAGATACACCCCCGATCGATTCGAGTCACTTTACGAAGTATTTTCCGATACTTTATTATTTATAGAGGTAATCAATTCTGGATGCAAATTAGCGTTACAGGTGTTTGTGACGCTCGTAACATCTCAAATTACGCACACTGTGATATATGTATGTACATATTTATAATTTAGTAAATTTCATACCGCAACGTTGTGACGTTTATTGAACGCTGTTATAATAAAGCTGATCGTATTACAAAACTAATATATGGCAAAATAAACAAAGGGTATTGATTTAAATTACTTGCAATCTAAATTATGGTTTAGAGCTCAATAGTTAATAATTTGTGGAACTTTAATAAATCATCTTAGTACATTATACTATGCATTTAAAATAGGCACATACTGAATTAGTATACCGATTTAAATTATTGAATATTGTAATAAATTGGCACTACATACATATGTACATAAAATAAAATGAATACTATAAGTATGGCAGAAAAATTAAAAAAAAAGATGGACATATCTTGGGGAGGTACATTTGATATAACTCAATAAAATTATTATTTTGAATAAAAATACCAATAATTTTATTTCACTACCGCCATCTATGTTTAAAACTAAAAACTGGATAAACGTCAGGCACTTTTCAGAAATTCAAATTTCAAACGCGTCTAAAACGATTTTTTTCTCCATCGTGAAGGCGGAGGATACATTTACTTATATTGATGACCAAAATGAGCAATATGGCAGAGTATGAAAACGATTTTTTCCTGAATTGTAATCGTAAGTGAAGCTTAAAGGAGCTATGTGGAAATACATAATTGACAAGAATCTGTCAGTCTGACAATAATCGGTCAACTTATATTATCCAGCACTGCACGTCAACTACTCGGCGCAACACTGCACGGAAAATACTGTTTCTATTCATGCTATACAGCACCACTCGTTTTCGGCACGTCTATACTTGTTTTAGTCCGAATTCGGATTTGGCATTAGAAGAAGAAGAATAAGAAGGTAAAATCAGGTTACATATGTATGTATATGTACATACATACATCACACAGCGCGACGATACGGCATAATATTGCTTGCGTCGTATGTCGAATCAATATTATCACAATATGACGTTTCCGAAAATATTCATATGCGCATGGCAACACTTTCTTTAGTACGGGTGCATTCAATATTATGACGTCACGTCATGCGTGAATATTTCCACAGTGACCAAAGAAAACTGGTTTTGCCTGATACGTTTCGGTGACATGTAAATATGTACATACTGCTGTATAATATGAATATATCGTGTTAGATACTGCTGTTTCAGATACGTCACGTACACATTACGGAACATATGATTGTGTCTAAATATAGGTAGAATGTACTCAAGAATATTTTTGTACTCCTGTTAAAGTGCAGAAACCGGCTTGAACTGTATATGTTTGTATAAACGAAACTTTAAACATAAATATTTTATTAACTTAATTGACTATGTACATAGATGCTCGCAAGTATCTTGTCAAGAAATATTGAGTTTGAATTGCTTTAGTGTTCTTTACTTAAAATTTCTGATTTCAATACATGTGTTTTGTCGATGTGTATGAGAGCGTGTTCGCTGGAAATTAATCGCTAGTCTAGGATTTTATATAGATATATAATTACAAAATTATAATTTATAAAATACAGATAAATTGATTACAATACAGAAAACTTTACTAGAATTGTTCAAAATGTGGCTATTGATACAATAAAAAAATGTTTTCTACATCAATTGAATTACATATCGCATATAAAAGAGGTTTGGTGCAAACGATCGAAAAGCGTCAGACAGATTGAACCACAGATTAACTGGATGGCTGCTTTAAACGCAATTCTCGACTTCACGAATGAAAAATTGCACATCAGATGACGAGTAACCTTTCCATGTGCACAGATGCAATTATGAAAATGGTATTTGTTAAAATTGAGTTGGATCTTACTGGCGAGTTATTAATAATTTAATTCGGAAAAATTCGGAACTAAAGTATCAGAAGCACAGAACGTATACAGGGTAGGTATGTCGGGACTTCGGGTAGATTTCGCTTAGTGTAAATGCGAGCAGTGCGCACGCATAAGGTACACGTGTCGTTAATCTGTGTTTCAGTCTGTCTCGCGCTTTTCGATCGTTTGCATCGATATGAAGGTATTGTACCACATTGTGAAATAGCGATTTTCGACGAGTTATCAGCATCAATTAAATCAAATTACAAGTATATACACAATCAACATCATCACATAGCATTCTCACTATATAAATTCAAAAATATCATAATAAAAACGTGTATACAAGACAGCAATAGATCACCGATGTCAGACGACAACAAAGGCACTCCCTTGACGTGACCATTGTTGTTATACCCCTGCCATCGATACACGTATGATTAGATTATGGCGAAAGAAAGGTCGTGATGGTGATGGTGATGATGCACCCCCTCATCCCCTGGCCGATGGCTACAATGTAAACAAATGCACACGTTTGAAGCGCACCCCTTCCGATGCAACGGTGCATCTGTACCATCTACAGACAGCGTATCAGTAGGTAGTTATTGCACTTTATTATGATATGAAATCGGAATAAACAACAATCACGTCAGGCATTTCCAGCCTGTCGTAAAATTTCACATACGGTAGTATTACCGTTATGTTTTAAAATTTATAATTTTGTTTTGTGAGTTTAATTTGTGCAATATATTTTGAATTATACCATTCAATTTTATTGTAGCGAATTCATCAAAGTATTGTATTTTAAATATTGACATATTGATGTAGTAAAATACCGATCTGGCAGTTTTCGTTCATATTATTTTCAAATAAAAAAAATCTGAATTCATATAATTTAAAATTCATTTGTTTATTTATTATGTGGAAAAACTTTAATGAAAAATGTTTCTGCGCTAAATTATCTACCTGTACATCATTCTTCAGATTGTGGTAAGCAATTGTGCAATGTTATAATATGCATACATATTATTATGTTGTATGTTTTATTAGTATATTTTATGCCATTTGAAATTGATTCTGTTCGTTATTAAATGTAATATAACTATACATTAATTTAAAGTCAATCGGAATTATTATTTTAATAATCAGAGTGGCCAACAACTGTATTGTTTCGCCTATTGTTTAGTTTTATATATAAAATATTTAAATATCTATCAATGAATTTGAATTATGAATAACGGCTAAAGAAAATTAAATTAAGGTATTATATTTTAAGTGAAATATTGACTTACATAAATTCGACATTTTGCATTATTCGTATTTTAAAATAAGAAAGAAAAAATAAAATATGTATGAATAATTTAAATTTCATTTGTTTATTGGACTTTAAATTTTTACATAGGATTAAAAATATAAGGCAACTTTACTACGGACATTGTTTAATTATTCTAAAAATTACTAATCTTTTAACATTTTTTGGTTGAATTGTGCGAAGTTGTCTAAAATTTAGTAGGTAGTTTAAAATCATTTCTATGTAATGTTTTGTGTATTAAAAAAATATGTTATTAGTGCATATTTGTATGCATGTCATAATTTGGTTTCCCCACACATTTTGCGTAAATCCCATCAAAATTGCACCCGTCAAACACACGTCAAATTCGCCCGTAATTATGGGAAGAAAAGGGATGATAATAAATGGGGGGGATAAATGCTCCAAAATGCACAATCAACTAAAAAAAGGCACAGTTTTTGTCGAAAATTCGGAAATATAAAGCAATTATCGCATTACTTTCGTATCGACAGAGGGTTTATATATATTTTTTTGGGAATTAAGCGAATTTTGTCAATGGAAATTTTCGGATTATGATCCATAGAAACGTTTTATATTATAATATTGACAAACGCATATAATCCGAAAGACACGCGAAATGGGCAGAAAAAGTGGTTTTATGTTCGATAATTCTGTATTGTATTGAGCTGTGAAAAAGTTTTAGCACGTGCTCAGCTGTCAGTTGTAGACCGGTTTTTTTTTTATTAAGCTTACCAACAAGTAAAGATTTCTTATTCTTAATCGCTATATATATATATATATAGTAAATATATATATATATATATATATTTACATTTACAGCCATTCACCATCCACTGCTGGATGAAGGCCTCTCCAACACGCTGCCACTCGTCTCTGTTTTGCGCAACACTCATCCATCTCATTCCGCACATTTTTCTAATTTCGTTCACCCATCTTCCTTGCGGTCTTCCTTTTACTCTTTTGCCTTCTCTCGGGTACCATTCAAGCACTTCTTTTGTCCACCTTTCGTCCATCCTCCTAGCTACGTGACCCGCCCATTGCCATTTCAATCTCTTCACTCTATCCACTATGTCCACTACCCTTGTCATACTTCTCACCCACGTGTTCCGCTTTCTGTCTTTCCTCGTTATGCCAAGCATACAGCGTTCCATACTTCTTTGAGTGCATTGGATTTTATTTAGCATCTTGGCGTTCAGTGTCCAAGTTTCACATCCATACGTCATCACTGGCAAAACGCATTGATCAAAGATCCTTTTCTTCAGGCAGAGTGGCATTTTTGATTTAAAAACAGCATTCATCCGTCCAAATGCACTCCATCCTAATTTCATACGTCTCTTTATCTCTTCATCTTTACTACCAGACATGTCAATTATTTGACCTAAATATAAATAATTATTTACTACTTCTACTGGTTTATCATCTAAGGGGATGCTATCAGGCATGCAATAACTATTGAACATTAGTTTGGTCTTATCTACGTTAATTTTTAATCCTACTTTTCTACTTTCCCTGTTCAGCTGTGTTAGTCTGATGAGTAGGTCAGCTGAATCACGAGCTACTAAAACTATATCGTCTGCGAACCGAAGGTGACTCAAGAAGCGACCATTGATGCTTACTCCGGCTGTATCCCAATCCAAGTTCCTGAAAACTCCCTCAAGCACCGCATTGAATAACTTGGGCGAGATTGCATCTCCTTGTCTTACTCCTATTCCTATGCTAAATCTATCTGTACCTGAAAATTTTTTAACCGAAGCTGTGGCATTCTTATATATTGCAGCTAACAGTCCCACATAGGGTTCCGGCACTCCCTGTGTTTGTAGAGCGTTAAGTACTGCATTATGACTAACTGTATCGAAGGCTTTCTCATAATCGACGAAACCTAGGCACAATGGCCGTTGATATTCGTTGGCGCGCTCGATTACTTCGCCAACTACTTGGAGGTGGTCCATTGTGCTGAAATTTGCCTTAAACCCTGCCTGCTCTATAGGTTGGTTCTCGGCGAGGATATTCTTCAGCCTTTCTGTAATAACCTTCGTGAAGAGCTTGTAGACCGCCGAAAGTAAACTAATGGGTCGGTTGTTCTTGATATCGCTTTTGTCGCCTTTTTTGTGTATTAAAATGATAGTTGCGTTATTCCATCCTTCTGGTATAGCTTGGTTCTGGATGCATTTGCTGAAAAGCCTAGCTAAGATATTAATTAGGGGGGGGCCGCCACATTTTAGTATTATATATATATATATATATATATATATATATATATATATATATATATATATATATATATATATGTATATATATAAATATATATATATTATATATTTAGTATTATATATATAAATATATATATATATATATATATATATATATATATATATATATATATATATATATATATTTATATATATATATATATATATATATATATATATATATATATATATATATATATATATATATATATATATATATATATATATTTATATATATATATATATATATATATATATATATATATATATATATATATATATATATATATATATATATATATATATATATATATATATATATATATATATATATATATATATATATATATATATATATATATATATATATGCGTCCAGTGGAAGAACTTCGCAAATTCTTCCATGCGCTCAATCCACTGGCTGATTGGCACACCGCCGATCCCCTTAAACCGTGGCGCGTAAGTCTCGAATTTGTCTCTATCGAAATATGGCACTTCGTCTTCTTCTTCCTCTTCATCCTCGTTGTCATCATCTTCGTCTAAGTCCGCGAAACTTTTCATCTCCACGACAGTTAGCCGACGTACAACTGACGCTGCCAATGGCGTTGTCGTCTTGGATATCATCATCGTGGTGTGGCGTGTTCGCTGTCGTGACGTCACCCACGTCATGGGCTTCGTCTTTATGCTCGTACGCGTTATAGCTGTCATCGCGCGTCCTTAACCTCAACTGTCACAATTCCGCGTCGTCGTCTGACCGCTCCTGGCTGTCACTGGAATGTCTTCGGGCATCCCGGACAAGGCCCCCAAATATAGGATCCGGATGTGAAGGATTCCAAATGATACGCGCAGATTAAGTCAGAAGTATTTATTATAACATGTCGTCCGGCCTGTTCTCCAACAAGTGACCATAACAACACGCATCCGGTCTGTCCCATGCATACCACACACATACTTTATCCCTAGCAGTTTGACCAACCACACTTACGGCTCGGCTCGTTTAAAAATCATTCCTACATTCGGTCATTCCTGACTGTCATTCGCCTTCGGATGACATTATTCGTCTTTTATATTTTTACAGCATTTCATCTCATATTCTTTTACATTTCATCTTCCACTCTATACAATGTATCATCTTACATTATTTTAAAACATTTCCTCTATCATCCTCAACAATGTTTAATCTTCCATTCCATAAAATCATCTTATATTCTTCTAAGCATGCTTTCAATTGTCACAATTACAATTTACATCACAATTACAATCATCATCACAATTACAATCATCATCACAATTACAATCATCATCACAATTACAATCATCATCACAATTACAATCATCATCACAATTACAATCATCATCACAATTACATTTCAATACACTTATACATCAATCATTTTACAATTTACATAACAATTACAATTATAACAAATTAATCGTTACACATTCCACTACAAATCAATTTTTACATTTCAACACAATTCAATCTTCAATAAAGTTACACATAAATCATCACATTTACAATTTAAAATTATTTCAAGCAATACAAAACAGAAAGGTATCACAATTACAATTTAAAATTATTACAAGAAATACAACACATTAAAATCAATACCTTTACAATGACAAGTTAAATCTTTACATCGGAAACAATCAAATTTTAAAACATTACTAGAATTAGCAATAAAACATTAAAATCAATACCTTTACAATGACAGAAGTTAAATTTTTACATCGGAAACAATCACATTTTAAAACATTACTAGAATTACATTTCAATACAGTTATCTTATATTCTTCTAAGCATGTAACCAAATTAAAACATTATTCAATGTACAAAGTACTTCCCAAAAAATACTTGAATAAGCAATAAAACATTACACCTTTCAATCATCAAATTACAAGTAAGGCTTAACTAAAACCCCTCCAGGTATTTCACTTATTCTCTAATTCACTCACACACACTTCACTTCCATCGGTACAACTTAAATACTATCCAATGCCCGCGGCGATTCTCCGTGACCGTCCGACGAACCCGCCGTCACCCCACAGATTTCCTGCTAGTAATTTACCATAAATGAAGTCAACACATATTGGTTCTGGCTCACTGATACATCCAATAAGTCTTTTCTCAATCCACGGTCCTATTTTCTTTTCCATTGAAGTAACATCAATCCGACTACGACCGAGCTTGAAAGTGAATACAGTGTCATTTGGTGTTGAAATTTTGATTGGGTCTCTTATTCCTCCTTGTGATTTAGCCATATCTTTCTCTTTGTCTTTATGTTTCTCCTTTTCTTTATTCTCATCTTCAGAATTCTTCAAATGACTATAATCCTTAGATCCTTTTCCAAATTGATCATCGGGTGGTTCATCTGTATTTGAAGATGGTATGTCTCCGTAATCCAAAAGTCTTCTTCTTTGCAAACCATCACCGTCCATACTTCCATCAGCCAGGTTCACACCTGCATCAGCCATGTTCGCATCGTCCTCTTCATTATTGGAAACAATGAGTTCTCTTATTTCTTCTTGTAATTTAGTCATATCTTTTTCACCCGTGTCCACACCGTCCTCTTGTGTTGGAATACTGACCGGTTCTCTTATTTCTTCTTGTAATTTAGTCATATCTTTTTCACCCGTGTCTAGTCGCACTGAAGAAGTGTCTAAAGTAGTTTGAGACGGCGATGCTGCAGGCTGTGTACCATTTGACATCTTTGGTGCTTCACCGGCCCCACTTGAATCGGAGTCAATGGGCTCTGCTTTAGCAAGCATTTCTCGTTCTCCAAAGACGAGCTCTTCATCATCCCACTGGAACTCTTCTATCAGCTTCTGCTTCAAGATAGTCCATGATCTAATTATCCCTTCTGAATCCAGGAACATTCTCGCTGTTCCTACGCAATATACTCTCCCGTAGACCATTTGCTGCAGGGGCGTCCAGTGGAAGAACTTCGCAAATTCTTCCATGCGCACAATCCACTGGCTGATTGGCACACCGCCGATCCCCTTAAACCGTGGCGCGTATGTCTCGAATTTGTCTCTATCAAAATATGGCACTTCGTCTTCTTCTTTCTCTTCATCCTCGTCTATGTCCGCGAACCTCTGCATCTCCACGACAGTTAGCCGACGTACAACTGACGCTGCCAATGGCGTTGTCGTCTTGGATATCATCATCGTGGTGTGGCGTGTTCGCTGTCGTGACGTCACCCACGTCATGGGCTTCGTCTTTATGCTCGTACGCGTTATAGCTGTCATCGCGCGTCCTTAACCTCAACTGTCACAATTCCGCGTCGTCGTCTGACCGCTTCTGGCTGTCACTGGAATGTCTTCGGGCATCCCGGACGAGCCCCTAAATATAGGATCCGGATGTGAAGGATTCCAAGCGAAACGCGCAGATTAAGTCAGAAGTATTTATTGTAACATGATGTCGTCGGGCTTGTTCTCCAACAAGTGACCATAACAACACGCATCCGGTCTCTCATGCATACACATACTTTATCCCTAGCAGTTTGACCAACCACACATACGGCTCGGCTCGTTTAAAAATTATTCCTACATTTATATATATATATATATATATATATATATATATATATATATATATATATATATATATATATATATATATATATATATATATATGTATTACGTTCATAGCCCATTACGAAATCAAAAAGGGTTTATTATAGTTAGAACGATTATCTTTATTTTATCGATTATTTATCATGTCGTCTACCACTTTTTTTGAGGCCGAGTTCAATTTTTTGGCGTATGATTTTAGCAGGTTTTCACGTGTTGCGCAGCACTCTGCGGGTATTTGCCTATTACAAGCCTTCAATTGAATCATCTATGAAAATTTTTTAATAATTAGCAAACATCATGATAATTCCACAAATATATATTGTGAATATTTGTAGCTTACCTTAAGGAACGTAGGACTGCTTTGTATTTTTGAAAAGAAATCAAGGCTAGATCCCGTGGCGGATGCGATTGCCCCTAGTCCTACAACTTTTTCGTGGCCATCTTTAGAATTTATTAATCGCTTGATTACATTTTGAAGCCTTTCCGGTATAGAATCTTTAACGTTTTTACAGCATTTGTTGACGGTATTTTTACTAATTGAGAACGTCATTTCTGGATACTGTAATATAATACAAAGGTTTTATTATATATTTTAAACGAACAATTTATATTAAATGAGTAACTTATTGAATACATTACATTAACATTACATTACATTAACTTTTGATTTTTTTGATGGACAGCCAGCAGCTCTCAATCCGATATCGATACTATTGTCAGTAGCACCGATGCATAAATCACGAAAATCGGTAAAAGTTGATTGGGATTCTCGATCGATTTTTCCTTCTAGTTTCGCAACTGTTTCATTTATCATCTAAAAATATACATTAATTGCTATTTTTTTCATATATGCCATAGTGACATGATAGATCAACTTAAATCCAGAAATACAATAAATGGATATTAATTATAAACCACAAAGCATATGTATTGCTTGCAACAATCAACAAATTTGAACTAGCCGAATTTTCGAGAGAAGGGAGGGGGAGTTTCGATTATATTGGAACCGTCATGATAATAAAGATAGATAAATTAGCAAATTCTCACAGGTGACGATCAATCTGAATTAAATAACGTATTCATAATCATCGAGGAAAAGGCATTCAATCATGGGGGCGCGGAGGGGCGAAGCCCTAAAAGGCATAAACTAACGGGGGCGAAGCCCTAGACGGCAATTAATCATGGGGACGCGGAGGGGCGAAGTCCTAAAAGGCATTAACTAAGGGGGGCGAAGCCCTAGACGGCATTTAATCATGGGGGCGCGGAGGGGTGAAGCCCTAAAAGGCATAAACTAAGGGGGGCGAAGCCCTAGACGGCAATTAATCATGGGGACCTAAAAGCCTGGGGAATTAATCATGGGGACCTAGAAGCCCTAAAAGGCATTAACTAAGGGAGACGAAGCCCTAGACGGCATTCAATCATGGGGGCGCGGAGGGGCGAAGCCCTAATAGGCATTAACTAAGGGGGGCGAAGCCCTAGACGGCATTAAATCATGGGGGCGCGGAGGGGCGAAGCCCTAAAAGGCATAAACTAAGGGGGGCGAAGCCCTAGACGGCATTCAATCATGGGTGCGCGGAGGAGCGAAGCCCTAAAAGGCATAAACTAAGGGGGGCGAAGCCCTAGACGGCATTCAATCATGGGTGCGCGGAGGGGCGAAGCCCTAATAGGCATAACCTAAGGGGGGCGAAGCCTTAGACGGCATTTTATCATGGGGGCGCGGAGGGGCGAAGCCCTAAAAGGCATTAACTAATGGGGGCGAAGCCCTAGACGGCATTTAATCATGGGGGCGCGGAGGGGCGAAGCCCTAAAAGGCAACTGATCATGGGGGCGAAGCCCTAAACGGCAATTGCTCATGGGGGCGTGGAGGGGCGAAGCCTTAGAAGGCAAAGGCTCAGGGGGGCGCCGAGGGCGAAGCCCTAGAAGGCAAAAAAATAATTGATTTATTTTTTATTTTATTTTTTATTTTATTTTATTTTATTTTATTTTATTTTTTAATTAAATGTTTACTATTAGCTTAGTCATGTTTAAGCGGTTTATATTATAAATACTGAGCGAAGCCGGGTAATACAGCTAGTTATATAATATTGTAATACCGTATGTTTCTATATATACTATTAAAATTCACTTACTTGAGCATAAATATAAGATTGCGGAATCTCAGGATCGAATCCCATCAATCTGTCATTTGCCCACAGAGAAAGTATTGTCATATATGCAAGTTCATCGTCATCTGCGGTATATAACAAGCCTGTTATCATCATCATCATCATTTACAGCCATTCGCCATCCACTGCTGGATGAAGGCCTCTCCAACACGCTTCCACTCGTCTCTGTTTTGCGCAACACTCATCCATCTCATTCCGCACATTTTCCTAATTTCGTTCACCCATCTTCCTTGCGGTCTTCCTTTTACTCTTTTGCCTTCTCTCGGGTACCATTCAAGCACTTCTTTTGTCCACCTTTCGTCCATCCTCCTAGCTACGTGACCCGCCCATTGCCATTTCAATCTCTTCACTCTATCCACTATGTCCACTACCCTTGTCATATTTCTCACCCACGTGTTCCGCTTCCTGTCTTTCCTCGTTATGCCAAGCATACAGCGTTCCATACTTCTTTGAGTGCATTGGATTTTATTTTGCATCTTGGCGTTCAGTGTCCAAGTTTCACATCCATACGTCATCACTGGCAAAACGCATTGATCAAAGATCCTTTTCTTCAGGCAGAGTGGCATTTTTGATTTAAAAACAGCATTCATCCGTCCAAATGCACTCCACCCTAATTTCATACGTCTCTTTATCTCTTCATTTTTACTACCAGACATGTCAATTATTTGACCTAAATATAAATAATTATTTACTACTTCTACTGGTTTATCATCTAAGGGGATGCTATCAGGCATGCAATAACTATTGAACATTAGTTTAGTCTTATCTACGTTAATTTTTAATCCTACTTTTCTACTTTCCCTGTCCAGCTGTGTTAGTCTGATAAGTAGGTCAGCTGAATCACGAGCTACTAAAACTATATCGTCTGCGAACCGAAGGTGACTCAAAAAGCGACCATTGATGCTTACTCCGGCTGTATCCCAATCCAATTTCCTGAAAACTCCCTCAAGCACCGCATTGAATAACTTGGGCGAGATTGTATCTCCTTGTCTTACTCCTTTTCCTATGCTAAATCTATCTGTACCTGAAAAAATTTTAACCGAAGCTGTGGCATTCTTATATATTGCAGCTAACAGTCCCACATAGGTTTCCGGCACTCCCTGTGTTTTTAGAGCGTTAAGTACTGCATTATGACTAACTGTATCGAAGGCTTTCTCATAATCGACGAAACCTAGGCACAATGGCCGTTGATATTCGTTGGCGCGCTCGATTAGTTCGCCAACTACTTGGAGGTGGTCCATTGTGCTGAAATTTGCCCTAAACCCTGCCTGCTCTACAGGTTGGTTCTCGTCGAGGATATTCTTCAGCCTTTCTGTAATAACCTTCGTGAAGAGCTTGTAGACCGCTGAAAGTAGACTAATGGGTCGGTAGTTCTTGATATCGCTTTTGTCGCCTTTTTTGTGTATTAAAATGATAGTTGCGTTATTCCATCCTTCTGGTATAGCTTGGTTCTGGATGCATTTGCTGAAAAGCCTAGCTAAGATATTAATTAGGGGGGGGCCGCCACATTTTAGTAAGTCAATGGGAATATTATCTTCCCCTGGGGATTTACCGTTCTTTGCAGTTTTTAGCGCGGCCTCTACTTCGCTAGGCAATACTGCAGGAACCCTTTGGCCGTGTGTCGATTCCAGAGCGGGGAATTGGCCGTTGTCGTTCTCGTATAGTTTTGCATAGAACGTGTAAACTCTGTCTATGATTTCTTCTCTATTCCTAATTATTACTCCGCTCTCTGATCTGATTGCGATCATTTGGTTTTTGCCTAAGAAAAGATCCTGTTTGCACTTTTTCAGGCTACGGTTATTCTTAATGGTATTTTCTATTAGCTTGCTGTTAAAATCCCTGACATCCCTGGCTATTCTCTTTTTAATTTCCTTATTTACTAGATTGTATTCTTGCTTATTATTATCCCTATCTAAATTCCTTTTATGCTTAATTAGGTTTTTTGTTTCCGCTGAAATTTTGCTTAATTTAATCTGTTTCCTGAATCCACCTAATTTCTTACCTGTTGAGGTTAGAACCGAACTAATTACAGTGTTCAATTCCTCGATGTCTGCTTCTGGGTTTAATTTCCCGTATCGATTTCCAAGTTCGAGTTCGAATTCCTTTTTCCTAGACCTTAGTTGAGCGAAATCTGGAGAGTTACTGCATCCTTTTATTAATTTCCTACGTTCGCAATTTATATTAATGGCCATCTTGGCACGGACTAATCTGTGATCGCTACCTATATCTACTTTACTTAAAACACTAACGTCTTTAACGGAGTGCAGGGCATTTGTTAGGATGAAATCGATCTCGTTTCTGTCTCCTTTAGGACTCTCCCAAGTCCACTTATTGTTGGTGTTTTTCCTGAAAAATGAATTAGTGATAAAGAGCCTGTTGTGTTCTGCGAATTCTATGAGGCGATCGCCTCTGTCGTTTCTTTGGCCGGTACCAAAATTGCCTACTGCTCTTTCAGTATTTGCCTTTTGTCCTATTTTTGCGTTAAAGTCGCCCATGATTATTTTAAAGTGGTGACGGCTATTATCGTATGCGTCCTGTATTTTTTCGTAGAAGTCTTCTATTTCCTCGTCTGGGTGGCTAGATGTGGGGGCGTACACTTGGAAGATTTGACAAGTGTACCTGCTCGAGATTCTTAATACTATATAGCATATACGTTCCGATATGTCGCTTATTTCTATAATATTTCTTTCTATTCTCTTATTGATAAGAAACCCTACTCCTCCTATTCTACCATTTGGTAGCCCTCTCCAGTAGAGACAGTTACCACTTTTTAGGATTATTTGGTTTTGCTGTTTTCGTCTTACTTCACTAAGTCCTATTATATCCCATTTGATATTTTCTAATTCATTCTCTAATGCAAGCACACTTCCTTCACTCGATAACGTTCTTACATTGTACGTGGCTAAATACAGGTTTCTATTAGCTAAGCTATCATCCATCGTCACTCTTACCTTGTTGGAGGTTTGGATATTATTTTTCTCGCATTTATCCAAGATGTGTTGAGAAAAAGGCGGTACTTGAGAGAGATTTCCATTCAAGGAGTGAGTTCTTACCGCCATAGACTCTTCTCTGTGGTCAGCTTTGACAGATAGTCATCCTAGGTATCACTTGGATCACTTATGAGTTATTACATGCCATTTAACAGGGTTACTTTGTAAGTGAAAGTAGTTAGTTATGATAATAATAGATTAGCAATTGTTATACTACTTTTTTACAGATCTTTATCGTGAGACGCCTCTTTGGAGACAACGGATTTATATATGTGAGTGCGGTTTGCAATTTAATATTTTAATAATAAATTTAGTAAAGAATATAAAATTACACGAATTACTTTAATATAAATTAAATATGAAAAAGAACTATTAGACAGTTGGGAAACACCGTTTCTGTTTGCTATTATTCTATTAAGTAAAGTTCGTTAAAAATTTTTGTCTGAAAGCAATTATGTGGAAGATTTATTGCTTCTGTGGGACCGAATTTTGACTGGCGACCCTTATTTTTTTTGTATTCAGGTAGGGAGATGTTTCTCGTTCGTATACGCTTTTGTAACTGACACAAAATTAACACAAAATTTTTCGCAATCACTGATATTAAAAACGCTGTTAACGGCCGATCGTCTGTTTATTTTTACACTTAAATTATACTAGGATGCAATTAGTAAAATAAGTGATTAGATGGTTAAATTTTTAGATTAAATTTCGTGCAATAGCCGGGTTTAAGCGAGTAATAGCGGGAAGAACGCAGAAGCACGTCTTCCCCGCATGACACGAAAGACCGAACTCCAAGCCTGTTATAGTGTCCCTTAATTCATCCATTACCGTAGGTAGTCTCTTTGGAGAACTCCATAAGCCTTTTATAATTTCACTAAAAATATATTTATTATTAAGTGAACGAAACTAAAAATTAATTTAAAAATATATACTAACGTTGGAGCTAGCTCGAAACAATACGACTCTTTAGTCTCACTCGATGCTATTCCATACAACGTGCAAAATAAAATCTGGAAACAAATTAATATTTAATGTCACAATATCGATTAGAAACACTATATAATATATAAAATGTATTCTTACAGATATATAAAACACTTTGAATGCCATTGTAAAATTCTTAAACCTATATGACACTGCCTTCACTCCTATCAAGTGAAGAGTATTGAAGTGCAAAAATAATAGTCTATCGTTTTATATATGGATAGGCTTAGAACTGTCATCAATAACACCTTTCCATATTTACCCAATGTTTCAATAGTGTATGCTCAACTGTACGTATTATTTATTTCAGTAAAGAAACTATAAAAATTACTGTTTCGGTATTAGAGCCTTACCCATTAAAATATTTAATCGTAATTTAAAAAATTGAAGTGATTTTGATAACGTAGAACAAGTGTAAGGCAAGGCAATTCGTATGTAAGCATATGAATTGCCTACCTACCCTGTTCGTTACGTTTATTACGGCACTTATTAAATGTATTTTCTTATATGTTAATATATTTTAATTGTAATTTAATAATGTATTTTAATAATTATTGTACTTTCTTATATTTTAATTTATATTAAAATAGATATATAAAACTCAATACTTTTTCCATTAGCTTTAATCAAATAATCGATGCTGCAATTTTGACATGTATGCAAATTGAGTTCCTTTGTCTCTAAAATTACATACTGATTTTAATTAATCTGTTAAATATAGGGAGCATAATGCATAATATTATTTACTTTGAATTGTCAAATAAAATGTATATTAACTGTATATTATTATATGAACATACATATTAGGTACATTGTATATATAATACTCTTCGTACTTGTTTAACTATGATGGACGTTTCAGTGATTGGAATTTTGATACAGGCTTTCCTATGGGATATAAACGATATATATATGAGGTTTCAGCACATTTCATATTCTACTAAGGGATGTAATGCGAGAGTTCGACCAATCCCGTCTGTCTCCTGTGGAGATGTGTGTATTTATGCTGAAACTGGCATTCGCCGTAAGCGATGCCAGTTGCGAAGTCACACAAATGCATCACGTTTGGTACGTGTATAGATAGACATACATTTGTACATATGTATGTCTATCTATCCACCCGTGTAATGCAATATACAATAAAGAGGCGTGGGTGTGTGGGTGTCTTTATTGCATCGAGACCAAGCCAAAGGGCACACCCGACATTTGTGTATGTGTAATATTAGTATGATAATAGGAATATACCCGTTGTTTGTGGACATCTACTTTTACATATTCGTATTGCTTTTAATTTTCTTGTGTTGTTTTTCCACGAAACGTATTTGAATTTCAAATGGAATGTTTAATATTCATGAGCGTGGCGTGGCATTGAATGAATTTGACGATTTGTCGATTTTTGCGAATTTTGCAATTCGCTCGAATCTACAAATATATAGGTACATACATTATTGTTTCTGAAGATGTACATGAAGGTATATTCCAAAATGATTTATAATTAATTTTTAAAATTCACTAATTCATCTACATTCTACGTTTATATGTATGTATTTATTTACCTATTTTGTTCTGAAAACTCCTTAACAAAAAAAGGGAATAAATTTTGTATGTTGTTGGCGATTTGTCAATAGTCAACAATTGTTTCTTCATACCGCTCACCACGTGGCGATCAGACGTGGTTCGTAATTAAGTTCGGGGCAGCCACTCATCTGCCGTGTTCCCGTGGTCGCCAGCTTCAGTTTACTTGCTACTCTGGCACTTACGAGTGGTACTGTGTGTAGAGTGCAGATAGTCAGTCGAAGCAGAGAAAAAACATCCGTATTTCCGTATACATAAGGTTGCTTTTGGTTGGCTGCGTAAAGGTTTCTTTGGGGCAGAATACACCAGCCCCGGTCGTGTATTTCTTTATACGATTCGAAAAATAAACGACACCGTCAATGATATTCTACATTTAAACTATATTTTGCAAGACGTGCTTAAATTTTCAACCACAACATGTCAATTCTTTCATTGTTATCATTATTATATTTTTATTAATCACAATTTTGCTTTTCACTTTGTTTTGGACAAACCACCTAAAATTCTTCCAATCGCTTCTTCTAAAACTTTAAAATTTTGGAGACAGCTAACTCTTTGTCAAAGTAGCCTTGTTTGTTTGGCTTTCCGCTCCCTACGTAGGGGGGAAGGGGGGGGGGTAGTTTTAGTCTCCTAGTGCCCCAGCTGTTTTAAAAGTTGTAGAAATATGTACATACATATATTAATTACATGCGTGTATTATTTTTTTTGTCCAAAAGGCTTAATAGATTAAGTGTTGTGTCTTCCGTAAATACAGTAAATTAATATTATACTGAACTACAAGTTGACCATTTATAAAAACACTCTTATAAGTGTTGATATGTAATGCTTTTACATATCTAAAATGAAATATCGACTATAAAATGGGCACCAATAGTGCCTATGTACGTACAGTAGACAAAAAAATCAATTTTTTGCATATTATATCGTATATTATGTATACATACATTGATACATATGTACATATGTATGTAGTTACATATAGTACCATTGCTAGCTTCAGGCTTTGAATAATTCTGTTCAATACTGATAAAGAAATTGCTCACGGAAGCGAGAATTGAATGTACACATACATAATATATATTCTACCTGTCAAAACATAAGCTCTGGCAATATTGCATATAAACCTACTTGTCTTCAGACGTTGCAAGATTTTGTACTATATACTACATACACATGTCTGTATATTTTTACACCGTATATATGTACATATACAATTTCATTTTAACTCTATGTTTACTTTTTCATGCCGTCGGTGAGTTTAAATTTAAAATATCGGAGGAGAGAGAGAGAGAGATCGGTTAATTTGTGAGTCTGATTCAGTCAGTTGCAGCATCGCTGTGAAGTGGCAAAATGCAACTCGACGTAAGCGGATTTATTTGATATGTTCGCGAAACCGCAAGGTAAATTTCAATATAAAATAGTGCATTATTGGAAACGTGCACGAAATTATTTTATAACAAACTTCAAACCATGCATACGGTTTCACGAGAATATTCTAGTGCTTCTATGCACGTATGTATGTACATATGTATTTATGTAGTTACGTGCAATTTCAGCTTCGCTTAGCTTTCTAATCATGGTGCTCTCTACTCAGTCTACCGCATTTGATATTATAATATAATCTCATGTACTTGTACAAACAAATGGAGTATACTGTATGTAGAATAAGTTGAAAATTATTAGCTGGTGTTATTAGTATGTGAATTTAATTTTTTTCTCGAATTAATAAAAATTCTATATGTATGTATGTACATATTTGGATATAATATTGCGCAATATGGAAAGCAAAGATTTCGAATTTTTAAGCTCATCCATTTTTTATGCCATCAACTTCTTCGTCGATTCAATCGTATCGACTGTAATTTATTTATCATTCAAAATATTCACATTTGGAATACATTGGCCTGAAAGTTAACCGAGCTAGCTCAAAGTTTCTTACGCTTTATTATTCTATGACACGGAAATATGTCTGGTTTTAAGAGTGAAATTTTGCCCATGCTATTTTTAACGTAACAACACATTTATGTTGTATTTTCAGATTCGTCGAAAGATCAATATGCAATGAATTGATAGAATAAGTGACTAAATTCAGCAGCATTCCACTTCGCTTCAATTTTTGCCAATTTGGTAATTATTTTGCCTTTTTGATTATTTCTCATTATTCACTTGGGTGCGTTCAATTTATGTAAATGGAAACTTTGTCTTCAATTATTATATTTATTGTACATATCTGGTCTTATACATACATGCATAAAATATGAATTTTATTTTTTATTTTTAAATGCTTTTTATTATTACAAAATTATGTTCACAATACATCTTATATCTATTTTAATAGCTACTAATCTACTGATCATTTTCTATTTTACAATTTAATTTAATTTAGTTAGTAATCATAGTATTATTGTATTCAAATGTTAATGTACCAGATAATAGGAAAAAGAGCTCAAAAACCTATTTACAATTCTTATAAATGCTCATAATACATCAAATACATAATATTAACTAAATACTCTCTAAAGTCGATGATCTAGAACAGATTGTGTTTAGGTAATCCAAAAGATTAATCTGATCACCCTTTAAAATACTGAGTATAAAAGAAAAACGATTTTTTTAGACTAGATTATTTTGACCGCCGGTAAAAGTTATCAAAATTTAATTAACTGTTTCTCGATCGATGAACTAAGATAAACGGTCCTTTTGATGTCACTTTAATTTTTTTTATCTATTTGAGTCTAGTAAAACTTTTAATTGACTCCTCGCAAGAATGTATTTTGATATATTTACGCTGTAAACTGATATTTAAAGTTCATCGCCGAGAGTCTGTGAGTGTTTATACATTACATATGTATGTATATAGTGTATGTATATATATAATAATAAAAGCAAGGTATTCCATATTAAAATTTTCGCTATATTCTCTTTTAGGGCGTATTGTTTATGCTAAACTTTTGTGTTTGTATTAAAAGCGAAGTTAATATTTTCAATAGAAAAGGCAAACTGTTTTCGGTAACAAAAAGCGGCTGGTAAAATTTTGCAAAAAAATTTTGAATAACTTGTTATATTTTAATGAAAATGATTGTTTGATTTACTTGTGAATCGCGTATGCCTTTGCAAAAAATCGTTTATGAAAACAAAAGAATTTAAAAAAAATTTTTTCATTGTTCTTATTTTGTTATAAATATTAAATACATATATAAAATTATTTATGACACAAATTTATATTTTATTTTAAATGAACTATTTTACCGATTTTAATCGAAATTATTGGTGCATTATAATATTTATCTTAGTATATTTGAATATTTTTATATTCGTTTGTTAAAAATTTTTTTTTTAATGAAAATCCCTTCACTAATTTTCATTTTTTTTCTGATTTTAAAATGCAATAAAAAAATATTGATTTCAGTCAAACGATATATTATTTTTTTTCATCGAAAAAATATGTATGGATGATGATCTAATTTCCTATTACTATATACAATTCAATGTGATTAGCCATTAAATTATATACATAAAAAAATTGATTGTACGTACGTATATTGTATATGGAGGCACGTGGCAGACATGCGCCCCCATACACTTCCGCTATTAGTTTGTTCTGCTCTGCTTTCTGGCCATTGGCAGGTTATTGTTTACGTAGAAGCGCGTGTCTGAACCATGGGAAATCTGCTTATCTAATTATGAGCTGTATAGTTACAATTTGCACTTGTGCAACCCCTTCCGTATAAAGGGGAAATGTTAGTATTTTGCCAAAGTTTATAAAAATGAAGAGACGGTTTATTCGTGAATACATATTTTATAGGTATGTACATATGTTGTTAGCATGGCGATTTTCTAAATATTATATAACGTCATCGCCGTACGATATTGACGTAATGTACCGTTTGTATAATCCTTTGTAAATTCTATTAGCGCAAAATGCCACTTTCCCGTGTCAACGAATTTTCATTAGCCATTTCATCTGCCTCGACCTCTTATTCCTCTTAATTTTGATTTAATTCATTTGCACAACGATTTGATAAATAAGATTGTTTTTAAGGAAGAAAATTTTTGCCTTTCGCTCCGAAGACATTATGAGAAGGTATTACTTCCATTTTTTCTATTTATATCAATATAAAGTACTAGTGTTGTGCACGTTGATTTCAACGGGTGGTTTCGAAAAGGAATTGAAACACGAATAAAAATAAAGTTAATGAAATTGAAACGACTGGTTTCGGAAAAAAAATGATGCACGAATTACAAACTATGTTTTGTGCATCGCCGACGCACCAACGCCTTCGCCCCCAGCGCCCCCGATGCCTCCGGCACCCCGGGGCCCTCGCCCTTGGCGCCCCCGGTGTCTCCGACACCCCGGGGGCTTCGCCCCCAGCGCCGCCGACGCCTCCGGCGCCCCCAGCACCTCCAACACAAAGGGCTCTTCGCCCCCAGCCCCGAAATGAAAAAAAAAATTTAAATTTTATAAATTTAAAAAATTTAAAAAATTAAAAAACTGAAAAAAATGAAAAAACTGTAAAAAAATGAAAAAATATTTGGTTCCCCGTACTACACCCGTTGTCCGTCACATATTTACCACCATTATTTTTATATATAGTATTTTTGTTGTATAGACATTGATAACGATTTTTCGAGTGGTTTAATAAAGTTTTAGTTAATTAGGAACAGCGAACTTTGTTTCTCAAAAGTTTTCAAAACGAATCATACGTGAATAATATTATTCGAATATAATTGTTATTATTATTCATATTCAATTAACTTGTTAAATTCGTAATTAATGAATTACCCGACGGAGCCCGAGATACTTGTCTATATATATATATATATATATATATATAAATATATATATATATATATATATATATATATATATACATGTAAAAAAATCAATGTTTATCTGTTTGTCCATTTCGTATGCGTTCCTATACCATTCAACCGATTGCAATGAAACGTACAGGAGCTATTGTGTGTATGCCCGCGATGGTTTCTGTAAAAAAATATCGCCCAAAAACGGGAATGGAAACGAAAAAACGGGGATGAGTGGAATTGCAACCCAATAATTTCAAATGTTTTCGTGTCGCCACCTGCGTTGTTAGGATAAAATAAACAAACAATCGAATAATTTCAAATGTGTTCGCCGCCTGCGTTTTTCCGATAAATGGAAACGGGAACGGGAATTGCATGCGTTATTGCAAACATGCCGGGTTCAGCTAGTTTTATGTATATAAAAAAAATATTTGTATATTATTTTTAATCATTAAAAAGTCATCAATTCTATGCATATTATGAAATATCTAATGCTCGCGTCTTATAATTTCAGGTATAAATAAGCATCAGACTGGAGCAAAAGCAGCGAAGATTCAGGAAACTGCACGGAATAATTGAAAAGGTCAGTTATGTTATATATGTATGTACATATGTATCTATTTCAAGCATACATTAAATTGCATAATCGCTGCACTTTGGGCAGACCAGAAATGAGCTTAACGAGTTAGCACGTAGCTGTAGTGCCCTGGATTAAAACGGAGTTGTTTGTCAACAAGATTAGTTGTAAAATCACCAACGTCGGTGGTTACATATGAGCCAGACCGTGGACCGATCCTATGGAGCTTACTCCGAAGCTGAGCTTTCGTCCACGATCCGACCTTGTTGACACACCATGAATACAAATGGAGAGTAATTTTATTTCGCCAGTAGCAATCAGGGAACATGACGTGCGAGTTTTGCTTCCTCTCACCCTTAAAACTGTCGAAAGAATTGCGCGTCAACTGCCAGTATGTATGTATGTATGGGAGATGTTCAATTACTATCAGGAAACTGCTGTCGACATTGTATTTCACGTTCGCTTCGATTCGTATTAGCTCTCTCTCTCTCTCTCTCTCTCTCTTTCTCTTTCTCCGTTTGCTATTTATTGCAAATGATAGATGCACGAAATTACTACGTGCTATTGATATGGCAATCGCTCCGTAGAGACTGCTCGGTGTATCGAGTTGAAAATTTATGATTAAAATGGATAAAAGATGTGAAGTTTTATTGAAATCCCAGTATTTTCAAAATTGTATCGCTGATTAATTATTTATTGTGTGCCCCCACTTTTCAATTTTACTTTCAATAGATTTGATTTATTGAAATTTTTACCTTTGTGACATTATTTTTTTTTTTTTTAAATAGATATATTGCGTCATTCTGGAAAATTATGTAATTACAAATAGTGCAGCATTTTTATTACATAAATCGCTGTATTTCGAGACGCTAATGAGAAAACGAAATTAACGATTAATTAATTAATTATTTAATCCACAGAGACGTCTATGGATTTAGACGTGTACTTAATTTTTTTACATATTGTACATAAATCAAATTCAGATATTTGTAAAATAGCGGGTAGGATGGTTTTTGCCAATTTGATGGAGGAACCGTTTCAACCGGCAAACTCTGATAAGAAACGATCGACATGGAGTCACAGATATCCAAGTCTGACCAGAAGCATTAAAGATTAGCACGGAATCGAACCCGGTAACCTCTCGCTGCTAAACGCAACGCAACCACCAAACCGTACTGCTGACTGTATAAAATGAATCCATGTATAACATAAATCCTTAATGCGCCACGATGGTTGAAGATATAACAAAGACAAAAAAAATGTATACAGACAAAAATACATTTATAAATAATCATAAAAAAACTAGTGCATAATAATAATAGGAGATAAAGTAAAAATATAAAATAAACAGGATACACACAGATCTACAGCGAGAACCAATATATGTACTATGTATGTATGTACATATGAATGTACACATAAGAACCAGTCATAAATTCAAAATATCCCCGCGAAGCCTTAATGAAAGAGCGAATATCAAAATTACATTCTTACATCACATACAATTATAAAAATAATGATGAGTGCAGGCTACCAGATATATAGGTTTAAATAATCTCCGATTATGCTCACTGACGTGGAAAATATCACATTCAGGCATACCAGCAACGATTTTATTACATACCTCCTTTACGTTTCATTTGAGAAGTCGGATAGCTCTTAAGTTAAGATATCATGAAGTTTTGTGACCGTGCAAAAATTCAACTTCAAGATTTTGATCAGAATCAATCACTGATCACGGTCGCATGGTCTGAAATTGACATTAATCTGATAAACGGAAGTAGAACTTTTGTCTTGTGTGAGTTTCCCTTCATTAGCGCGCAAATTTGTATTAAAAATGTTCTCATGGCCGGTATGCGTGAATGTGTATTGTCAGTGTCAGTGCTATTGTCGAATTTTGTTTTTTATATTTCTTATATTCCACAAATACATATATGTATATAGAGTTATGAGTTGGACACATCCGATTTTTTCTAATGCCTCCAATTTATATTTTTTAAATTGAACATTTATAGTGAAAATTTAAACCCATATTGTTCGTTCAATATACATAATATATGTATACTATTCGTCCATTTACTGAGCTCACTTGTGGCCTTTCTGACACCCTTTTAAAATACATTTTCTTGAGTACCATTCGAGTACCTCCTTTGTCCACCTTTTGTCTATTCTTCTAGTTACATATGTACGTGACTCGCCCATTGGCATTTCAATCTCTTCACTCGCTCCACTATGTCAGCTACTCTCATCATACTCTCACACATGTGCTTTGTTTCCTGTCTCTTCGTTATAGTGAGCATACAACTCCATTGAATTTATTGCACCTTATCTTATATTTTGGTATTTGACATTTTTAGTTAATGTAATATTTTATTTCTAGAATATTCTAAGGAAAAAAGCTGTTGGTTCAATAAATCCGATTATTTAATTAAATCCCAGTAATAAGTCGTAATTCGTTCCCTTTTAGATGAGTTTCGATTGTTTTCATTTGATAAAAGGGATGTGGGGCTTGAAAATAAAGTGATGTGCCGAACAAAGTGTTATTCTAGAATCAATATATGTATGTACATACATACGGTTTATTTGATTCTATTCGCCTGTCAAATGTATATATTATTCATCTTTATCATATTGATGAATGTCGTGTGTATTGTGGAACCTTTTCAAGGATGGTATGTTTTATTAAAAGGAACATAAGATATTTTTATCGGTTTTAATATCCTTGCTGAGGGCTTACGGCGTAACTTGAAAATTACCCTGAGGGAAGATTTATATCGTAAGGGTACGAAAGGGCGTGAAGAAAATAAAAAATGTATATTCACCCTATTAAGAAGAAATGCTGATTGTATATTCTCGTATTCCTCCATTGTTTACTTCAATTTTAACACAATATATACCGGTGTTGAATTTATTGTTCGGTGACGGTAGCTATTTAATTGTTGTTTTGAATTCGTTTCGAGGGCTGCTCTTCAAACGAATTCGATGCATTTTTACTTCCCCTTGCATTTTCACCGCCCCTGCATTCTCCAATCAACATATAATAAAATGCAATTCGCTTTATTGACTCGAATCCAATTTCGAGCGTGACGAGGACCGCGAGCTGGCTACCCCTGCTCCAGGTTGAAACTCAAGCCAGGCAACAAGTCAACACATTCGCTACCGAAACACCATACGTGCATTTCAATAGGACAATAGTAGGTAAATATTTCGAAATTCGAAATCGAAGTTTGAAAAATTCGACAGTCATTCGGCATATGCCCATCAATTCAAAAGTGCAAACAACGCCTCACGAATTGTATTTTATCTGCATACATAAATATGTATGTATGTGTTCGTATGGAATTGGTAGTGATGACTGTGAACGAATGCACTTTCTGTTAGTTTCATTTCATTTACATAAGAATAGTTCATTCTGCACATCACTGGTAGAGTTTTATATCTGAATAGCACACTAATATGTAGATTTTTTCATTATTTTTCTCCAACTTTATATCATTGAGCGTACAATATTTTTAGTGACTTGTATTGTACCCACACTTTATTTTATTTTGGTATCTGTATTTTTGTATTTAGGTATAAAATACGTTTTAAAATTTAATGAACCCCAAAAACGATACTATGTGTATGTATATAAGGATAATACTTATTATTTTAATGAAAATGAAAAGTAGTCTTTGTGATGAAAATTAATTAGAATAGTTTCAAATATGGTTGGAATTTGAAATTGAATAGTTAAATTGAAATTAAATGGGTCTGCTTAAAAATTACCAAATCAGTATTCGATTCAAAGAGATCCTTTATGGACGACAATGTAATCCTTTGGAAACGGCTTTTACGTGTCGGAACAATGAATTCCAAAATTGAACAACAGTCATTAAAACGAAATACTTTACTGAGATCGAATGCGAAAGGAAAACCTCCACGGTACACTCGACGTCCATTGTTTTATTTTGCCATTCAATTTTCCCCAGAAAGAGAGAGCTAGAACGAGAGCGTGTGAGAGAGAAAGAGATAGAGATAAATATATTTATGTATGTAAGTAGCACACCGAGCAGGAAAATCGCGAGGTGAAATTCGCCCGTTTATCATGCGAATTTTTACAGACGTCGTGTTGAGATTTACAATTTTCCTCTATATGTGAATTTTCATTTGCCATTTTTGTCACGGCTTTTGGTGTGATTTTACAACGTCACTATAGACTCTTGACCTTCTTGAAGGTACTTGGGTTCCCTCGTGAAACAAAATATAAGAAAGAAAGTACATACATACATGTAGTTGAGGTAAAAAATGAGAGCCATCGGAAATCGATACTCCCTGGTGTAAAATCGACGCTTCTATTGTGTCGAGCCTGTTTTAGTTTTTCTTAGCCATAAGGCTATCGCTTATAAGTTTTATATATTATTAATTTTAGCTAAATTTATAACAGAGATTTGAAAGATTTTGTACGGTTTGAAAATGTTTCAATCACAACAAATATACATATTTAGGTATGTTTTTATCTACTGTTCTATAATTTGGCGGTGTGCATTCAAAACAATGGTTTTGTTAAATTGCTGAAAAAATAAAATACCATTTGAGAAAGGTAAAAAGTCTATTGGACGCACATCAAATTTTACGAATATATCATGTGAGACGAAAAAGTATGATTTTTTCTTTGATAATATACCTTTGATACCCTCGACATACATATATCAACATAGATATATTTAATATGTACATGTGTAGTATAAATTTAACCCTGTGATGTATGCTTGGTATAGCGAACGAAAACACTCCGTTCACTCAAAGGCTAAGTAAAAGTACAGAGACGAACATATTTATTATATTATGTGAATATATAGATTGTATGTAGATGAATATATGTAAATTAAAATACACCGCGCGCCACTGAACTTTTCGCCGTACTTTATTCTGCGCAAGGGCGTCACGCCACTCTATAAAGTGATACACGTCACGGCCATTTAATGTTATTTAAATAAAAAGTATATTAAATTCGCTCCTCAAACGGCAATAAAAAGCGTCCTTAGCCCATCTCTGTGCCCAATATTGTTCGCAACACAACAAGAAATTAGTCACGCAGATGGAGGGGATGTTGCGTCGTATGTGAACGGTGTCGCAGCGTAGAAAACATATGATTCGCATTGTGATCAGATTTATTATATAAATAGTAAATACCGTATACTATTGCCGAATAAATACGAGGTATGACTAATAAGCTCTCGAACACCATGGCATGTTTTGGGTTTGCACAGATCGTAGTCTAACGACAATAAATCTGTATATTAAAAATGTACGTATTTTTGCCTTATTCACATATTGTACTGTTTTTAACTTACATAGGAATTACTTTAGGATTTTTGCGTAAATTAAATTACTATAGTTGTTGTTTTACAAAGACTTATTTGATTCTTCATTCATAAATTTATAAGTTCGTTCAATATCAGTGGGATTAACTTTTTTGTATAAGTTTTAGCGCAGTACGGTAAATATCTAATCCAACTATTTATCATTGCCATATGTTAGGGTTTCTGTCGGAGTCGACCCGGGACAAAAATTCTCGGGGATTCACGGATTTTTTGATGTCCCGTGTCCCGGAAATTTTCAACTCGAATCGCGTTAAAAATATTTCAATCAAAACGTTATTTACATGTAATATTAAATGCGAATGTACATATTTATATCCTAGGTTGAAATTATTATGAAGCGAGTTTCTCCTTTTTACTTTATCTATATTGTATTGACGATTCTACAATGGACGAAACTCTTTTAGATTATAATAAAGATGAGAATATTGTGTGTTTGACGATGAATGAAGAGTTAAATAAGGAGTTATCCAAGACAAAACTACAAAATAACAGAAACAAAAATAATCTCGACCGAAGATATATTTTCGCCCTTTTAAACTACAAAAGTAATTTCGACCGAAGCCGAAGGAGTTTTTTGGAAATGTTTATGCCAAATCTAGAAATAGGCTTTTGGATTCTCATTTAAATATTTTAGTATTTTTAAGAAGCTACATACATACATATATGAAATAAATTTATTTTGATAATTACACTTTTTCCAGTTAATTGATATATTGTTTACTTGTTTTTAATATTTTGTAAAGAAATAAATTGTATATATGTATATAAGGTATACAAAAAAGAAATTAAATTGATTTTTTTTTTCATCATGTTTGTCCCGGGATCCTGGGAATTCCGGGAATGATCTCGCGCTCTGTCCCGTATCGAATACTGTATCCCCGAAATCGAAAAAGTACGGGAAATCAGAAACCCTACTATGTATGTATGTACAATGTATTTGTATTATTGATATGTAATCTTGATTTTATATTAAAAGGAACAATTTATCGTATACACAAATACCTTTATTTATATGTCAATTTTTAGCCCCAGTCTGGGTTATCCTTAAAATACTGGCTCAAGGGAGTTATATAGATTAAAAAAATAATAATTTGTATCAGTAACCCACACACGTCGTAAAGTAATTCCATATAACACCATTGATTTATACGAGTGCCTTTCGCGCTCGATCGACTTCTTTCAATTACTTCCATTATTTATTTTTTTGCAACCCTCACCGCGTATCTTCAGGTAAGAAGGTCTCTAAATTGATGCGTGACTCGCGTCTGCTTCACCCCTACTTCATTCGAAGATTTATCGATTATTTCGATTCGCGTCAACAATGCGCGATTCTCGCCGAATATGAAGTGGTCGTGAAGTGCATGAAGTCGTGTGAATCGGTGACAATTTCACGGCGTTTCAGCCTCCAGCTGTACGAGGGGGATGCTCATGTGGGCGCCTCCATGAATGCATCTCGAGATCCTCGAGTGGAAAGTCCGTTAAAATAGAAGACGCCCATTCAGCACATCGATATGACAATGTGTCATTTGAAGATGCAATTTTACGCGGTGTTAGTCGCCACCGCACACTGTACGCAGGTGCTCACTAAAAATCCGTATCGAATCGGAGTAACGTTCGTAGTGTGTGGGATGAGGGCTCGCGCCCCCTACTTTGAGAAGCGCAGCTTTGGCTATTGTGGATGTCTCAGTTAACGGCGCAATTGGTCACGCGTGCGTATTCGCCAGGTGGACGACTAGCGCGAAATCAACGCATTTTAAACTGCTATAAATTTTATATATGAATCCAAATTGACTCGTATGCTAACATTTTTCCGCAATGTTTCCTTAAAAACAGGATATCAGCTAAGCATCAATCTCAGCGCTGCACAGACAGTGTGGCCGTTTACAGATCTGCCTAGACATGCACTCACGCATCTCAAACACTGTAGCACATAATGAGCTGAAAATTTATTTTCAATGCATTAATTAATATAAGGGTTCAGATATGTTGACATTTTAATACAAAGCCATAAACCGGAAGTGGTAGTCTACTTCCGCACAGAATTACGTTTGCATTTCATTTTGCATAGAAACTATACGATTGATATTTTTATTTTATTATATACTAGTGGTTTTACCTGGCTTCACTCGGTATTTGTAATATAAACCGCTTAAACATGACTAATCTAATCGAAAACATTTTATTAAATTTATTTGAATAGTTTTATTTTATATAAATTTATTTGAATACTCATTTGTTTTTTTTTTTTAATAAATTGACTGTCACGAACAAACAAACATATATCTGTACTGTCTATTTCAAAATTATATGTATACCAGAATCCGGCGCTTTCGCCTCCGGGGACTTCGAATTCTTTGAATCGAAAAAAATCGAGTCCGGGCCTATGAATCAAAAAAAAAAAATCGAATGACGTGTCGTCTACGAACCAACGAACGAAGGTTACATACATACATACAAAGTCTCTTTCCAAATTATATATTAGATTGGTGCGCAGTTTACTGGAGTCTGGTTCGTCTATATGGAGTCCTAATTAGTATAATTACTCGCTCGTGTTACAGAGCTTTGACTCCTTAGCCTCACGTAGAAACGCTCAACTTGGTAAGCTTTTTCTAGAAATTCTAAGGGGTGCATGTCATCTTCCAGAAGTTCTGTTTAGCCTCAAACTTTGAGTTCCTGATGACAAAGCCTAATATTTTCATAGGCCTATTGCAAGTATCTTGGACATGAGAATTAAAATTCCAGATATTTGAAAAAGTAATTCGCAGATCCTCGACAAGTGTGCGATGAGCAAGAATATACATATGTATCTTATATTTAAATTCAATGGATGATCGAGATCTGCAAAAAGAGAAAATGTGACTTGCGAATGCTTATCGAAAGACAATTAGAGTAGGACCAAACAACGAGTGAAACTAACTAAATTATTCTGTAACAGAAGAGCATCACATGAAGATTCAACGCACCTGAAAAGTTTCAGATCATCTGCATATAGTAAAAAGTTGCAGCTGTGAAATATTTCCCTAATATCATTAATAAATAAAATGAATAGCAAGGGGCCGAGATTTGAACCATGTGGAACACCAGAACAGGTCAGGTATTCAACCAAAGAACAAATTCCATATTTCAAAAACTGATTCCGACCCTTTAGATAATTAGAAAAAACATAATCAATTAGTTTATGAATAAGAATGGAGTGATTTACTTTGTCAAAAGCCTTTTAAAAATCCATGTAAATAATATCAGTTTGAACATTACTAACCAAAGAATCTGCTACAATATCAGAAAATGACAACAAATTCGTGGTCGTTGAATATTGTGGACGAAATCCATATTGCTGAGCAATAATCATATTTTGGCAATGATTATAAATATATCTATGAAATGTAATTTCTATAATCTTCGCCGAAGAGGAAATAATAGCAACCGGTTGATATTTCTTCTGAAGAGGTTTGTTTGCATCGAAGGGGTAATCAGCTTAGAACTCTTAGACTTTTTGGGGTCTGAGAGTATTACCTCTCAGATGAGTGTTTTTGTTAAATGTTAGGAGATTATGATTAAAATTTGTATAAATATATATTTAACTATCAATTTAATTAATAATTACTGGGAAAAAATATATTAGAAAAGTTACGTTTTAATGATGATACAAAAACCGGTCAAAATTTGTTTATCGGTATAGCAATTGATAGAATCGGCAATAACCTTGTGGCAGAAAATTTTTGCAGTTTCTTATTGTTGAATAGTTCAACTTTAATAATTGATTAAAATCATTGCGGAGTCGAGCAGAGGTCTATTTTAAAAACCTTCGTGATTTTCTTTTTATTTTTACAAAAATTTATATTGGGGGCAATTTGCACAGAAAATTGCATTTTGATAGGAAAAATTCCATTTGCACAGAAAACTATATGATTGATACATATTTAATTATCGTAATATTCGTATTCAGTGGAAAAAATCATATTAACAAAGTTACGTTGCTATTATTAGACAAAATAAAGATACAAGTTTAACGTAAATAACAGACGGTGTGAAACAAATAAAAATCTTCTAAAAATGACGTTTTGGCTGCAAAGTTGTGCAGTTTTTTATAGTTGAATAGTTCAAATTTAATAATTGATTAAAATAATGTCGGATTCGAGTGGAAGTTTGTACGACTCACGAGTCACAAGTTTGACGGACTTTTGACAGTACTAAATACAATTTTATTAACAGTACGTCAAAGTTTAGATATTCAACATCATAAAACGATTTGTAATCAGATCTGTAAACAACCACATTGTGTGCTAAGATTATGGCCTATTCATAATCTTTAGCCGATGTATTTTTCGCTGCATGCTAAAACCGGACTTAATTCTCGTCATCAATTCAACACAAGCTCACCATCCATGTTCCATATTCCACTCGCTAAACAAAGCTAGATTTATACATATTGCGATGAACTATCATTTTACAAAAGATTTAAATGTGGTCTGCTTCTATTAACAAAAAAATTCATCCGCTTAGATTAAATATCAAACTCTCAAAGTTCCATAGAGTTAGTCGTACTACATGTACATTTAAGTATGTATGTAACTTAAAAATATATTTAACATTTACGCTCGGTGCGCTCGTTTATATCGATTCTCTATGCTGGAATAGGACTAGAATATTAACGATAGTTTATACAGATTTTTCAATGGATTCAGTGTATATCTGTGGGTTGGCATGGGGCCCACTTTCAATAATTAAATAAATCTCAAAGAACGTGAGTGAAATACTCAATGGGTAATAAATGTTATCCACTTATAATATTTAAACAATTATTGTTTGAAAAAGTGATTTAACGCTTAATGGGTGACTGGTTGTATTCAACGCACGAAGTAAAATTTTGTAGTTCAAATCTCTGGTAACTTATTATTTGTTCTCAGTTATAGCACTATGTAACTTTGGACAAGTTTTGAATGTTAATCATATAATAAGAGTTTGGCATCATATATTGTAATAATCTTTTCCCAGACTCGTGGTCTAATTTTTAATTTTTGAAACATTAAAATGAAGAACAGAAATATTGACGTTCTTTTTTTAATCTTCACTTATCATATTCGAGTAATTGTTCACTATTGATTTGCCATTTCAACGTGATAGACAGACACATTGTGCGTATGTACATATTTTCTACAATGTGAATAGTTCAAATTTATTTGTGTGTTTGTAAATCTGTCAGTGTGAATAATTTGATATCCATATGTATTTTTTTATGTTCCTAATATCTTTTCCATGTGCCTTTTACAATATAAAAGTATACAGTGCGAGCCGACCTCTACGATAATTACGTCGACCTTTACGACTTGTGTCTTTCATCAAACACGCAAATCAAACACGACAAATCAAACACGACCGCTATTTTCTTTTCGCATTTTCGCGATAATATATCATGTAGTATATGCACATGTAGCAATCTATTACCACCTGTAATGCGATGCTATTTTTTCTTTATATACATAGAGACCAATCTTAAAACAGCTGAATTTTGTATGACGACGTGATACGAGCACGTAGCACGCCACACGGGTTCCATTCTTACAGTACACACAGCATACACATTTCGAGAGGTTTTTCTTCCGAGTTGCAACACTTTGTGCGATTTATGGTGCGACCCATTCAAAGGTCTCTCATTGAACTCCATAAATGTAGCCTCTCTCGACTTTTTGATTTATTGCCCCAGGCGGAATGGCGTGAGGAGAAATCCCGTAGGAAAATGTACAAACACCGTTCCTTCTTACTTTTCCGCCCGCAATTTTCGACGAGAAATAAAACATAAAATGAAAAATAAATAGCGCGAAATCGGATGATCCCTCTGCCAAAGTGCCGCTTTTGTGAATCCCTCGCCTTTGCCATACGAGTTGATGAAACCGGGGCTAGCGATTGGAGTGCTCGTCTAGTGAAAAGAAAAATGCTGCTTATAGAATTAAAATATGTTCCCATGTATGAGAATACATACTGAGTTATATTTGAAATTGTTTTGAAATACATACAAAAATTTGAAATACATTCAAAATTTATATATATATATATATATATATATATATATATATATATATATATATATATATATATATATATATATATATATATATATATATATATATATATATATATATATATATATATATATATATATATATATATATATATATAAAATATTATTATTTATTTAAGTTTAAATTTGGACCATTGTGGCATTACAGGAGTCCCCAATGCGTTACAATGGTTGAACAAATACAGAGAAATGAGAAAAATAAAAGTATTGTATACATATGTATATACATGGACAAGAATACATTTATACATATATACATATCATAAAAAAACCATAGCATTATAATAATAACAGATAAAGTAAAAATATCAAATAATAAAATGCAAATTAGGGAATGTCTTGCATTTACAGCCAGCAACAATACTAATATCAAGTAAATACCAATATCTATATAATATTTATGAGAACCATCCGCAAATAAATAGAATACGTCCCTGCGACATATGTATGTATTACATTAATTACATATGTATGTATGTACATATTAGGCCGATACACCTATTGGGAAGCTTATTTCGTATCAAGGAAACGAAAAATAAAAAAAATTCATCGATTTTAAGCATGTACAATGTATACATATGTAGATTTTTTTTTGATTTCCCATACCAATGTGAGAAATTTGCATACGCGGTCCATTATTTTAAATTAAACTATTATTTAAACAGAAGTTTTATAGTATTCATGTTATGAAATCTGCATAATTTTGTTAATTTATAGCAGAAATAATATTAGCTGTTAATAATTAGATATTCGGAATATATTTAGATAAGCCTTTCAAGTGATTCTCGAAATAACAAATTTCGACCCGTACCAATTCAGATCTATCTTTATTATATGTTCGTACATACATACTCGTATATAGGAATACCATCGGTGTTTTCATCCAAATTAAAGCCAATCGAGCACGACTATCGAGCGGCTATAACGGCTAATAAAACACGTTAAAACGCAATAAATATATTTATTATATACGTATCGCTCGGTGCAGAGTCGTGTCGAATCGTATAAAATTACCGAAAAAAATAATAATACGCAGGATTTTTCCCCTCTATGTATGTATATGTACATATGTATAACGCATCGCGCGAATTAACAAAGTAAACGACGCTTAAAAGGTTAGTATGACGGGACAACAATGCTCCGCAGGGGATACACTCTACATACATATATGAGCGAATATTTTTGAAAAAAAATCCAATTTTGCGGTCGTTTGACCCAATCGGGCATTGTCCCACTTTTTATGTCGGACATAAATCGTAGCCGAAGGAGGTGCACGGCAGGTGATCGTATGGCAACTGGAAAATTGATCATATATTATTTATTTTACTTTGAATGTGTTGTAGAAAAAATAAATATAAACTTTGAATGACATTGAAATGTTATTTTTGTTGGTAATTATTAATGCCAACAGCTTGGCTCGATGATTGCGTTAATGCTAAAGCACCGGGAGGTCGCCGGGTTCGATCCCGTGAGCTGACCTCGATTGAAAAGGATTTATTCCGGGTATAATCTTTAATACTGCTGACCTCAAGTCGATCGTTTCTTACCAGAGATTGGTACAAATTATCCTACCCACTATGTCACCACTATTTCAAACTTTTATAATTAATAAATTTATCTACGAATTTAATCCGCTGATGTCTCGTTAATTTAGAGTTTTTCAGTTTTTCAGCAGTTTCTCGAAATTCTGAAATTCTGAATTCTGAATCATATCGATGCTTACAAACTCTAAATTAGCGAGACATGGTGCTCTGTGATAGATGGTCTGTAAAATTACTCTATAAAAAATTGTGTGGTCACGGGTTCAATCCTTGACTGTGCTGCTTGTCAAACCTTGGTCGTATGTGACTCCAAGGTTGATCATTTTCTATCAGGGTTTGCCAGATTATCCAATTTCATCGAAATGGTTCCCACAAATTGGCAACCCTGTTCTATTTCTCGTAAAATTCGAGTTTACAGCATCTCGAATACATTGATTTATAACATGCTACAAATTTTTCCATAGATGTCTCGCAAATATCAAGTTTTTCAGCATCTCGAAATTCAGCGCTTTATAAAAAAAAGTAAAAATCAAAATTTATCCGTAGATGTTTCAATGATGCGTGAAATTACTTTATAAATTGTTTATCAATGTTTGTAATTGGCCAGGATGGCGCATTGTGGTTTACCTGTTAGGCTTTCCTGGTATAATATATATATATATATATATATATATATATATATATATATATATATATATATATATATATATATATATATATATATATATATATATAAAATATTATTATTTATTTAAGTTTAAATTTGGACCATTGTGGCATTACAGGAGTCCCCAATGCGTTACAATGGTTGAACAAATACAGAGAAATGAGAAAAATAAAAGTATTGTATACATATGTATATACATGGACAAGAATACATTTATACATATATACATATCATAAAAAAACCATAGCATTATAATAATAACAGATAAAGTAAAAATATCAAATAATAAAATGCAAATTAGGGAATGTCTTGCATCTATGTATATATATGTATGTATATATGTATGTACATACATACATACATATATGTATTTAAAAATAAAAAATATATTAAATTACCTTAAATTACTTTTACGTTCAATTAGTACTTGAATAATCAACATCTTCAATTTCTACTTGAATAATAAATATTTTTTTAGTATAAATATGCATTTCATATTATATAATACAAATAAAATTAGGGTTGCTTGTAATATAACTGTTTGAAATAACAAAAAATAAAGTAAAAATACGAGCTAAAGATATTGACAACGTTTTGGATCAAATATGACATTGTAATTATAAATTACATGCTATATATTTCATTAAAAAGAGATTTCATCAAATCGGTATTCGATTAAATCGAACGCTGAAAGTTTTTCAAGAAATATTACTACTAGAAAAGTATTATATAAATCGATCCGTATTTAAAGTAAGGAGAATAACTTTCAAGGGAAATTTTTATCTTTGATACAGTATTTAATAAAATAAAAATAGCTGCGTTTGTAACTCGAACGAAGCCGGATGAAAATCGAGAAATTTCATGCGATAGACGCGATGATAGCATTGAAAATTCACACCGAGTAGAAAATTTAATAGACGACGGGGTTAAATAAATATATTTTGATATCGTATAAAATTATGCTTTGCACATAAAACTAAAAGATGTCCCCGTTATAACGGCGCAAACACATCACATGAGGAAAATTCAGCGTGAAAATGTTCATTAGCGCAGTCCTATGTCTACACTTATGTACGTAGCGTTTCACCCGAAGACCTGTAACGATTTTACGGGGTCATAAGATTTTCACCGTAAGATATGAAAATTTATTTTTTCTTTTTTATGATTCCATCAAAGTGCGATTTTATTTTTATAAAGAATTTATAATTTGAAGTGAATAATGAATGGTGGTTTATTTGTGATATGCTTTGACAGTTCGGAAAACCCCATTTCTTAATGGGTCTCTTTATAATTCAAATTTCATCATTTGATATTTTCATATCGTTTACGTTCCGTGGTGCATTTGTTTGATGTTTTTTGAATTGTTTGGTCGTCTTCAACGTTTATTGTACTTATGCTAATAATTTGAAGTGATTCTGTTCAATTGTGAATTGATATACATATTTAAGAATCGTTCAATAGCACAATTTCCAATTATTCAAAATATAGTATATAAAATATTTCAATACTCGTTTTCTAATTATTCGTTAATGTCAAGTGAGCGAAAATGTTAAAGCATAAACGGTGTTTGTAATTAGAAAATGTTCCGGTTTTTAAAAGTTTCAATTATAATACTGAACATACTATACAGCAGTCTCTACAGTAGGTATCGGAAATTGCTCATAAATACTGAGGTTCAAAACAAACTGGATACATATGTATATTATATTTTATCAAAAGTTTTACGATCGCTGCATACATGCATATGATTTATATTCGACATTTAGGGAATAATTATTTTCAATCGACTTTTTAACGAATTCGACAAGTCCGACAATGAACAAACGGAACAAGTGTCTCCACAAAAAATATAAAACAAAAAACGAATCTTGCATGTGTCACAACACACCCCTTATGCCCCAGATGTTTTCCTAGGTCATAATTACACCGTACTTATCGTCTTCTCTAACACACATATACATACATATGTACACATATACATATGTATCTACAACTGGCTGCACGCAGTCTACATTGACGCACATAAAACATTTACATATAGACTTTTTTTTAAAAATTTCAAAAGGCAAGTTACAATAATTACATATAATAGAAAAATAATAATATTTGTTGTTTTGTTTTTAAATATTATATGGAACTTCAGCGTCAATTCGACGCTTTTTTATTTACGTATTTCGTACCTAACTGTCACTTTCCGAAACATTTTTCGCCTACGGTGCCTTTTTTCTTTGTATTATACAAATAATAAATTTATGTAAAAAATACTTATTTTCACACATCATTTCAAATAAATAAAAAAATGTTTTGAAAAATAAATTTTGCCCAATTTGAAAAATTTAGACAGGAGGGGGAGATACATAACTACACAGCACTACACCACAGAGTACGGGTGCACTCGCCACTATGACATCACGTCACGTGTAAATAGTTCCACAGTGGCCAAAGAAAACCGGTTCCACTTGATACGCTTTGGTGACTTGTACAGCTGTATTATATGAATAGATTGGTTACTGCTGTTTTAAATACGTCACAAAAACATTACGGAACATATGAATGTGTCCATAATATAACATGTAATGTGTTCATAATATAACATGTAATGTGTTCATAATATAACATGTAATGTTTTAAATAATATTTTTCGTACTACTGTTTATTTATGTAAAGTTTGGACCATTGTGGCATTACAGAAATTCCTAATGCGCCACAATGGTCAATATATAACAGAAAAGAAACAAAATAATAACTATAGAAATTAGAGATGACAAAAATATAAATATACACAAAAAAAAATACATTTAACACAATTATAAAAAACTATATAGCATTAAAATTAATTACAGTTGCTGGTTTGAGCTGGACTGGTATAAACGAAACTTTATACGGGTTCATTTTATGTCCTTTTTATTTGGAATGAAATTATTTCCGAATGCGAATAAGTTAGTAACGAAACGTAGTGCGCCGTTGAAGTCATTTTTTTTTAAATTGAAATTAAATAGCAGTTCGTGGAATTTTCCTCACATGGGGTGGAGTTTCATAAAATAATTAATGCATTCGCCCGCTGGAGTGCATTTTCATGTACATATAACCCTTTCGCAACGTTGCACCGCGTCATCCAATTGTCGGTTTAATTGATGATCACGTCGTGATTTTCGAAACAGGTATACGTATCGTTCGTGCTCACACCGGCTCCATTTCGCACGATCTCGATTTTGCATATCATCTGATACCCATCGTCATCGTTCCATTTTTCCGCGGCGGCAACGGGGGGTTAACTAGACCGGCTAATGTTTAATTTGAGGCCAATTTCTCCGTCAAAACGTATTATACGAGGGCTGTGCGAAGCCCCGGAACCGAACTGCCATTATAATGGTATACTTTAACAGGGACGTAGTGGCAAACGCTGTAAACCAGGCGTCGCGCATTGGAGGGCGGCTCGTTAATTAAAACGTTGAGAATTTTATGAACTCTCAATTATAGGGCTTTTTAGCGTGCATGCAATCGAACGCTTGTCGTGTGTCGTACTTAAAGTTTATTATACTGTTTAGCTTTTAATCTACGTATTTATGTATTGTGTTTGCTATGGAAGGGATTCGCTACGTAGAACAGATGTCAATTGCATGTTCATCGAATTTGCAACATTTGTTTATGTAGCTCGATAGTACATATATACATAATATGCATGTATATGATAGGCGTGCAAGATACTTTGTATGATCTTATAATGTAATTGCAAAAGTATTATGGAACCTATTATTTTTATTGCAGAAGTTTTAAACTGTAAAAAACTGCTAAATGTTAAATTTATAATTGTTTTAATTTAAATTGAAGTTGCCTCACATCATATAATAGTTGCAACACCAAAGTTGCGCAATACTAAAATTTCAACTCATTGAAACTACATATATAATAACTTAAGTACAAAAATTTAAAGGTGATACTATGTATGTATTTTTCTGTTAAGATTTTTGGACATTAGAACTGTAAACAATTTTTTTGTTGAAACGAATTTTGAAATTTTGACCATGAATCGGAATTACGAATCTCTACCATATGTAATTGAATGTTCGTTCCTCTGCTATACAATTATACAAATTCACAGTTTTCAGCTAAGATTTAACAAATTTGATATTTATTTATTCATTTATTTATAAAAGTATACACCCATCTATTTTATTTTACACGACATCTATGGACAAACTTTGTACATAAGTATTGTTATTATTCAAGGCCAATTATAAAATTCGATTAACAATCATAGGGATATCTATGGAAAAATTTGCAGCATTTTATAAATAAGCGAATTTGAGATGCTGTTGATTCTAATTTTGTAAGAAATAGGACAGAGTTGCTGATTTTTTGGAACCGTTTAAATGAAATCAAATAAATTGGCAAACTGTGATAGGAAACGATCGACCTTAGAGTCGCATATCCAAGGTCTGGTCAGCAGCACAGCCAGCGATTGAACAGGTGAACCACAAAATTGAAAGCATTACACGCTAACAAATTATATGTGCAGCTGGTATACTATATTTACCTCGGACTGTAGACGGTTTTTATCTCGAAATCAGCCCGAGCAACGCCGGCTAAAATTCCGTTTAAGTATTACGTAAGGGATGAACTATGTATGTATGTACATATGTACATATTTGCAATCATTTTAATTTTGGAATATAGGCTATGCGGGCGTGCTAAAAATAAAACATCGCTTACTAAAAAGCACAATTTATTATAAAGGAAAATTTATACGCAAGATAAACATCATACACGACACTGACATGATGTATCACTTTAATTTAATTCAAAGCGTCTTCAACGAGGGGTTGTATGAATAACCACGGTGCTCCTATATCCACACCTTCGATATTCGAAAATTATATCTATTTTATTCATTCGGTGCGATACTGTTTCAAATTACTGGTTCGATATGTATGTATGAGCCCCAAGGGTTGTTCCTGTCATAATCCATTCCCATTAGGAGGTTGTGATTTTCCACCGTGAATACGGAGTCCTATTGTGTTGCAGACTCCTGACTTTCAATGAGGGCCACGTCATACTGCATTTGTCTGCAGTTTGGTAACAACCGTTACATTCACGACCATAACAAAATAAATATTATGTGCGTAAATATGGCGTATGAATGGGCCTCGCAATTATGGCGTTCTAATTCGACAGATGCCCCATCATCATCTTTTTGTCATGACTCTAGTGAATCCGTGTAATTTTCTTTTGAAGAGTTTAAAGGGGTTTAAGCATTGAATCAAGATAATATTGAGTTCCAGCTTTTAACTGATTTTTTTTTTGATAAGTTTTAATTATATTAATGGTTCATATGCGATATTAACTGTTAACTTTTATTGAGCTTTTACTACTTCACTATAATTTCACCATTCGGGCTTAACGACTCGACACCGATAGCAATTATGGCTTAAAGTTTATCGTAAACTTTCTTCTGAAAACAACTGCCAATTAAAACTTGAGCTGAGGGTTCATTGTTTTCATGCTATGCTCACATTAAAAAGTCTAAATGTGAATTAAAGATTATAAGTGAATTTAGATTAAACAAAATAGTACATTTCCTCGCAACCCACTTTTCTGGTTAGATATAGGCCGCGTGCTCTCAAAATCCATTGAAATAACCCTTCATTTGTGTCTTATAACTGAAATTGATGGATTGTAATATGTATAAATCTACAAATAATTTATCAAGTTGAAAGGGCAATATCATGGTGTGTATACATATCTGTATAAGAATAAAAATCGTTATGAATATTATAATATACATGTATAAAATACGTTTTATTATGAAAGTGTAAAATAATGTATGTACATATACATATGAGTGTTTCGATGTTAGGTTTTTATTTAATATTTAACAATACCTGCCGAATATTATGATTTATATGTCTATAAAAGAACAAAACAACAACAATTTCATTTGAAAATTTTGATCGCCATTATTAGTGAGACACATTTACAGAAAACGATATTTTCGATACATAAAATCAATAAATTGTATTAAGGATTTCTATGAAATGTTTTTGTTTAAAATTAAATAAATTATGTAATCGCCACGCTGCCGTCGGAAGTGAAAGGGTTAAATGTTGCAATATTACTTTTGCAAAACGGAACACATTACATATTTTAATGTGAAATCCTTTGACAATTTTCAATTTCACAAATTCATATTTTAAATGAGAACACTCATATGTATAAAATATGTATCTATATAATATTTCAATTTACTTCGGTTGGAAACAGCATTTTAATGCTGCTCATGATCTATATAATATAATAATATCAGACGAAAAAATATATATTTGTCACCTATAATTTTTATAAATAACAAACACGCTTTAAAGTGAACTACATGTGTACATATGTATATATTTTTCATGTTTTTGAGTAGCTGCATATGTACATATGTACATGTATTTTTATATAAAAAAAACTTCTACAGCTCCCAACACAGAACCGTATATTATTTATTTTTCGAATTTATGACATAAGCGGGCGTCCTTTCGTAAGCGATCAATCGTCTTTTTTTATCGATTTCGTGACAAATATGTGGATAAAAAGCCCTAAATGCGTCGCAAACCATCGGAGCACGAGCAATCGCCATTGTATTGAATCAGCAGTTGCATCTGCGAAGGTCATTCTTCGGCTCATTGACTTCCATCGGCTATAATGACACGCGCTTTATGAAATGCATCCTGCAACAAACACTTGCTTAGTGATCAGGGATCGTCAAAAATTGACCAGCAAATGATTTTCTTGTTTTTTTGGAAATTTTATTTATATACAATTTCAGTTATTCGAGTTTGTAGGCTCTTGAAATCATTTTTTATAAATACCCGATTTCATTAATTTTTTGTCAATGCGTACGAGAATTTCTAATTTCCCGGACTTTTTAAACACGGGAGGGAGCTCGGGATCTTTCCCGGAATTATTAATAAAAATATCAATAATCAACTGGAAAAAATGTAATTATAAAAATAAATTTATTTGAAAAAGCTTTTTAAATTTATAAGAAGACTAAAATATTTAAATGAAAATTCGACAGCCCATTTCTAGATTTGTTACAAAAATATTCCTGCAGTGGAACAACGCTATGTTGATTTTATAGTTTTTACAAACCTCCTTTACGTTTTTTCTCCTGTCACCATGTACATGTATTTTCATTTATATTGTAAATCGAGGATATTTTTTTTTACTTACGTTATTTGGTAGATTTGTCTCTGATAACTCCTAATTTAATACTTCAGTCATCGCCTAACACACAATTGTCTCATCTTCATAAGAATCTAAAAGATCGTGGAATCTTCAATACAAGAAAGATACGATTGCTTCATAATAGTTTCATCATAGGATATATGTATATACATTCGCCTTTATTATAACTAGAGGTAGGACCGGAAGCGTGCCGTTTATTGTTCAATTGTTGTAAATGCTTTGTAAAAAAGGTTCGGCAAACCTTTTACAATGCATTTACAACATTTTAACAATAAACGGCCCCCTCAGGGTCCGGGTTTTAATTATAACACTAGATGTTTTACCCGACTTCGCTCAGTGTTTGTTATATAAACAGCTTAAACATGGTGAATCTAATAGTAAATATTCATTCGTTTTTTTATTAAATTTATTTGAATCGAAAATAAAATATATTCAACCAATCGAATCGTCATAGAAACTGATTTGTTTTCGATTTCCAACCAACTATAGTTACAAACTTACAAAGTATCTTTCGAAAATATATATTAGATGTATTATATATTTTACCAGAATTCGGCGGCTCCACCGGTGCCCCCCGTTGTCATGGAAATTTTGACTTGTTTTCGAAGTTCCCAACCATTTTCCAACCAACAATATTTACTTACATACAAAGTCTCTTTCGAAATTATATATTAGATTTAAAGAACTTTTTGATTGAAATATTTCATCATAGGATATATGTATGTACATTCGCCTTAATTTTAACAGTCGAAGAACGTTTTGATTGAAATATTTTACCCGGGATTTGAGATATGAATTCCCAGAACACGGGACATTAAAAATTCCGTGAATTCCCGGGAATTTCCGTCCTGGGTTGACCCGGACAGAAGCCCTAGCGCTTACATCACAGTTTGATGTATGTATAGCGTAACTGCGCCATCATAAAGAACTACATAAGCAATCATGTTAAAGGTATATCGTCTGCTTTAGATCATCGACTTTAGAGAGTCTTTAATTAATATTATGCATTACATGTATTGTGAGCATTTATAAGAATTGTAAATAGGTTTTGAGCTCTTTTTCCTATTATGCTGTACATTAACATTAGAATAATATAATATTATGATTACAAACAAAATTAAATTAAAATTGTAAAATAGAAAATGATCAGTAGATCAGTAGCTATTAAAACAGATATAAGATATATTGTGAACATAATTTCGAAATGATGAAAAGCATTTAAAAATCAAAATCAAAGGTATATCACTAACTAATATTATATATTTTCCATTGCCTTGTATATATATAAAATTAATACACACGTGCCTAATTGAATTAATAAACATACTCTCATACTCCTAGGAAATGTAGGCTCGGAATTGTAGACAGATTTGATTTTGGGCATTTTTGCGGCTCGTCCACCATCGTTTCGCGGCCGCTCGCCACGCGCAGCAAGCGCCTCATTGTGCTCGCCACTTCAGGCGTGTAATATTAACGCAATTTGTCGTCGGCAAAGAGAGCCGCTTAGCATCGCAATCTTGCGTGTCTTCCATTGTATCCGAGCGGTAAGTAGTGGCACCCACCACTCGAGCCATTCTTTGTGCTTTTCGCATCACAATGGTCGAATTCTCGAATCTTTCATATTGTATCATCCTGATCGATCCCTTTTCGCCGGGACACGCAGTCAATGAGTCCACGCAGTCCTTCGGGCATAAGTCAGGCATGTGTGTGTGTGTCCTTTTATAGCTGACGCATAGTCTGCAAAAGATTTCCATTGTCAACGCGTTATTTTGATGCGAATGCCTATTCAATAAAATTTTGTGTACAAAATGAAATGATTGTATGTGTGTGTGTGTCAGTGGAATTTTTCGTGTGTGTGTGTGTATGGAAAATTAATTTGATTTAATCATTTGAAATTAAACTACAACTTAGCGATTGTAACTGCAATCTTGTGAATCTCAAATATTTGCCATTTTTCCCGAATTAAAATTAATGATTATAACTAAAAACAAAGACAAAGTAAAAATCACTGTTAACATTATTTTATACATACCTCGTAAGTTTAATTACAACATATGTGGATGCAAGTTTTGATAGATTTAATCTTCGACATGTGGGATTACAAAATCGAAATGGGATGACTTTAAAGTGGCTTGTAAAATCTAGTATGATAAAAGGTTCGTAAAATATCGCAGTATAAAGATATAAAATCAGGCCAGAAAGACTAAATCAATCCGAGGTGTCAGAATGAAGCGTTTGAAATTTGGCCATAGCACGTACATACATATATCAGAATTATATTATAAACATTTAAACATTAAACATTATTTAGGTATAACTTGAGTGAAGTAAAAATATATATGAGAGCCTACATCAGTAGCGGCTCGTGAAAATTCATAGTGGTTGGGCTGCAGAGATAAATCAGGCTGTAGTAGTTCGTTAACCAAACCGGTGATCGAATGAAAACAAAAATAGCATGCATATGTACTATATTGGGAGGTCTGCAGCCCGCAGACTATGTAAACGATAAACATATCATGAATTTGTACTGTACTGGGGGGGGCTGCAGCCCCGCAGCCCATATGGTCGAGCCGCCACTGGCCTACATATAATGCAAATTTCATCATATATAGTGTGAAAAAGATAAAGTTATAGGCGTTTAAACAATTAAAATCTGACAAAACGAGTGGGTGGTGGAAAGTCAAACATATATGGCTACTGACCAATAAACGTCAGTCTCCAAAATTTTCGCATTCTTAAACGTGTACGATTATTTTTCGATTATTTTTCACCATAGAACTTTCTATTGGTGATCAAACCACGCAAAATGGCAAAGCTTCAAACCGATCGGAAGAATGTAGGAATATTGCCTGAACCATTAGCGAAGTGAAACATATTTTTTTATATGTTTCACTTCGCTATCTATAATTGCTTCTTCTTGTAAAAAATCTTCACTTTGTAAAAATGTCTTCTGTTTATAAAATTGTATAAATATCATAGTATTATATACATCTCAGATTAGAGTTGATTTAATATACATATTAGTTTTTATAATGATATTGAAATGTATAAATATTAATGAAATCCGAGAAAATGTTTTTTTGTTAATAATAAAACAAAAAGTTTCGTCATCATTTATGCAAGTTTTGTCATTAAGTATACTATTTTAGCATAAGTTTTGGAACGCCTTCTTTGTTGAAATTATTATAACGTATGCACAATGCTCTATATTTCATTTAAATAGTCTTTGCAGTAGACAAATTCTAGATCTCGATTCCTATTGGTCGAAAAGTTTTGTTATGAACCAAATTACGAGAATTCTTTCGGTCAAAACTTCTCAGCCGACCATAAGAATCACTTATCATTCTTCCTATTGCAAACAGCCGTGATACGAATACAATGCGTTCCAGTTTTATTGAAGCGCTTTTAATAAAAATTTCATATGAAAATATTTCTCGGAGTGAGAATGAAACGATCGGAAGCTGGGAATTTCACGGGAAATTTTTATTGGAAATTTTCCTTACTGTACATATTATATTATTCTTCTACCTATGTATATATGTATATATGTACATACATACATAATTTATATAAAATTAAAAAGGCCATATTTTATTGGACTCCCACTAATCTTACCCCAAATCCAGGGTTGTGGAGTCGGATCAGAATTTACCGATTCCGACTTGAACGATTTTAATAAGATTGACTTTTCTTGCCAAATAATAGCGATTTTCAAAATGTAAAATAAAAACCTCATGTATTGTTACTACGTACATAGATAAAGTAACGAGTGGTTTTACCCGGCTTTGCTCGGTATTTGTATAATAAACTGCTTAAACATGGCTAATCTAATAGTGAACTTTGTTAAATTTATTTGAATAGTTCTTTTTATTTAAATTTATTCGAGTATTCATTTTTTCGATGACGTCACGGAAACAAACATAAAAAGTCTCTTTCGAATTCATATTATTAGATAAAAGAATTTAAAAAATCACTAAAAATTGACATGTAACCCAATTTATTGAATTATTGGTAATGAAATAGGTATAAATAAAAGGTGTATGTTTTTGTATGAATTTCATACACAAACAAATTATTTATTTTATTAAAAAGTATGAGACCGTGAAAACAATCGGTTTTGGCCACAAAGCATTAAAATACCGATAGAAATTATAAATAAAATCGCTGATTCAGCGATTTTATTTATAATCTAATCTAAAATCACGATTTTTATAAATATATTATTACATTGAAATTTAATAGTGGAATTACTTCAATAAAATTGGAGACTGGTTGACACATGCCTAATTCTATGAATTAAAAAGGAGTCGCAGTCGGTTGATTTCTTACGTCTCCAATTCCGCTTCGACTCCTACTCCGATTCCAACTCCACAACCCTGCTCAAGTCTCATACCCATTCCATATGTAAATAAAACACTATTAAATAGTCCTTCGTGAGTAGCAAGTGAAAATCAAATATGTAAAATTAATTTGATTTTATAAAATGAAATAATTTCATAAAATCTTTCACAAACGATTAGAGTATATACTCAGTTCATATTTAAATCAGGTTATAAAATAAATTTAAATTATTTTCACATATAAACATATGTATCTTTTATTTCGGTCTCCGTGACGAGACAGAATGTTAAATTACAGAAAACGCAAATATCGGAAGGCAAAGATCGAAAATCAAAAGATCTTAAGTCGAAAGATCAAAAACAAATGGCGCATGGTAAACGGTACATACTCACTTAATTTGCGCGAGCAGGATACAACAGGAACAAGAGGAACAGACTTTTCCTACCGTATTAATGTGCGCGCGCAGAATACGGGAGGAAAAGCATGTTCCTCTTGTTCCTGTTGTATCCTGCTCGCGCAAATTAAGTGAGTATGTACCGTTTACCATGCACCATTTTTTTTTTGATCTTTCGACTTAAGATCTTTCGATTTTCGATCTTTGCCCTCCGATATTTGTGTTTTCTGTAATTTAACATTCTGTCTCGTCACGTAGACTTTTATTTATACAATATGTTGTTTTAAAAAATGTACTACTAGGGGTCGATTAATTTTATCTTGTATAATATATCAAAATTGTTTGATCAAGTGTAAAATATGTACACAATCATTCAATTGTAATTGTACGCCATCCAAACTATGCATTATATGTACATATGTTCATAAATAAGCCAGTAGACGATTTGAATCAATACAAAGAAACTTCTATTCGTATGAGTTTTTCAAACATCCAACAACTGAAACACTTTTATAAGGAATAAACATCTCGCATGAATCGAATCCGAGAACGGATAGCGCTTCATTTTTTTATAATCGCGTAGTAGCAGAGATAGGTAACAATGGATCGACGAACTACAATGGAAAAGTCGGTAACCGCCCACTTCTAATTTCACGTCAATTGACGAAGAAGCAGCGTATCGTCGACAATCGTCTCTAAAGATGGAGGACTTCCATTGTGCCCGGCTCTGTCCATTCACATATGTATGTTGTTCTGAATGGCGTCACAAGTCGTGCCGATCAATGGCACTACAACACACATTAAGAATCGATAATTCGTCGCGATCAATGTCGCATTTCGCTTATATTCACTTTAAAGGCGCGAAACCGACCCACACCCCAATCCGAAAGAATTTTATCGTAATACATTTTTGCTTTTTTTAAAATAGTAGGAATATATGTATGTACACTAGTGTTGTACTAGTGTTGTTGTAGATACACGTATTTTGGGCATTTTGCTATCAATGCTTAATTGATGCTAAAATTTGGAATGGATGCTAATAGATGCTAAATTCGTAAAATATGCGAATAGATGCTAAAATAACAAACAAAAGTGAAATTTGCATAAAATTTATAAAATTAATAGACAATTTAGAAGGGTATTCCTATCCCTTTGCCCATTTATTATGTGAAAAAATTGAGGGGATAAAATAGAGCTTGCAGTTTACCATAGACGGTGTTTTTCCTTTCGAAACCAAGCAACTGCTTTTGTCTACTAATGTAAACAAAAGAAGACAGTTGGAGCTGTGTATCCAAAAGGCTGCTCAAAAAAGCGTCTTAAAACTAGACTCGCACTCAAGACTAAATGAGACAAATCTATTCCTCCAAACATTGAGTAAACTATACAATCCATCTGTGGCAGGTATAAAATCTAATATTAATGTGAAAGAAACAGTTTTGTTTTTTTAGAAACCTGCCATTGTTTAATGTATTAACAGAGGCTCAATGTTTGGAAGGATATCAGCACTTTTTTAGACAATTAATAGAGAATATAAAAAGTGAATCCACGCCGGATATATTGCTATTATTGATGGCAACAAAAAATTAAATATGAAGAGTTTGGTTGTATATAATTATAGCAACGTTGTGATTCGATTTCCATGGGATTTTCCATTTCATATACTTTGCATTTTGACATCTCAAAGTTTTTGAAAGTTAAAAGTTTCGTGCAACACCTGGTATGTAAGTCTATTTTATGACAGATTTTGACTGATGGCACTAACACTAAAACCAATAGTAGTATATTTATGAGCGGAATGAACACTATGCATATACGAATGTACAATATGTATGTATGTATAGGTATGTATGAGTATTAATTTATTTCACTTTACGTATATATCCTGTATACCTCAACTACATATGTAGTCCAGTGGCGTGCCGTGACTTTTAAATCAAGGGAACAGGAAAAATAAAAAAATACATGTATTTATATAAAAAATATTTTTAATTACAAGTAGGCACAAAATTATATTAAATATTATGAAATTTCACAATGATTTTTCAAATTTGTTTCATTTGTATACGAGAGCAATCTTTCTATCGCCTTTTTTTACAAATTTTTTAACTACCATACATATCATAGAAATTTTGCATATCTTCATATATTTTTTTTATTGATATAATTGAAAGCATCTAAAGTCTACTGTCACCCTGAGCATTGCGAATTAACGTTTTTATGCGCTTTAAAGATGGAAAAGTGCGTTCATAATATCTCTGTTCGAATCAACTTCGGCGATGTGTTTTATAATATCCATTCTTAGCTGATTATTTAATTTAATGTCAATTCTAAATTTTCCAAAAATTTTCAATTTGGTCATTGAAAACAAATGAGATTTAGTTTTTTCGTGACGTATTTTCGCTTTAAAAAAATTGTTGATATCGCAAAAATCAGTACTATTCCACCCACCATTATCTGTTTCAAACAGAATGCAAGACCAACCAAGAAATTTCTTCTCGATTTACATGCAGTCAACCATTTAGTTGAATTATAATAATTTGTCTTAATGTGACTTATATAATTTTTTATTTTCGTGCTAATAGAAAAGTCTTCCTTTATTAATAACATCTTGTTAATCTTGAAAACTCAATCTTTCGAATGATTTTTCTAGCAATCGGTCGATAATGCAACATTATGTGCATTATCGTTCCCAGACTTGTTGCAGCCCGCTCCACCGTGAGTTGGTCTCGTATGTACGGGTCTACGTGACGAGCCAGAATGTTAAATTACAGAAAACACAAATATCGGAAAGCAAAGATAGAAAATCGAAAGATCAAAAAAAAGGGTGCATGGTAAACGGTACATACTCACTTAATTTGCGTTGGTAAACGGTACATACCACGGGAGGAAAAGCCTGTTCCTCTTGTTCCTGTTGTATCCTGCTCGCGCAAATTAAGTGAGTGTGTACGTGAGTATGTACCGTTTACCATGCACCCTTTTTTTTGATCTTTCGACTTAAGATCTTTCGATTTTCGATCTTTGCCTTCCGATATTTGCGTTTTCTGTAATTTTACATTCTGGCTCGTCACGGAGACCGCGTTTGCATGTACATACATGTGTTTCGCCAAGCTGTTCCATTCCCATATTTTCAATGCAGAATATCTGTGTAAATAAACGTTATTTAAACATAATATTTTTTCAGAATAATACGTGATGATTATTAATGATAATAAACTTACTTAGATTTCCGGAAATGTTCAAAGAAACGAATTAATCGGAATATGATCTGTCTTAGACGCAACGCCTGTGCATTGCGACTGCCGGTATCGTTTACAGTACAGGCATGGGAAGCGAATCCAGAAAACACATCGTCTCACTAATACATGCGCAAACAGACGTATAAACTGGTTTCCGAATTTCGCTAACTTCCCGAACAACGTCATTCACCAATTTTATTTATAATACATACATATATCACTTTTTTTTTACTCATTCATATAAAGAATTTTTTATAATTATTACGAAATAATTAAGGGAACAGCCTGTTCCCTCTGTTCCAATGACGGCTCGCCACTTATATGTACATATGTATGTACGTGTGTTCTTAGGAATAAAATTTGGATGTCTACGGCGATAATGGAAGTAAAATATATTGTATCGATGGTAGAATACATCAAATGAATTAAATACGCTTGAAATTCAATGATAATAATAATAAAGTAAAATTTATGAATTTAAATATCTAATTAAGATTCTAATAAATTTCTGCCATTCATATGCTCTTTGAAGTTTGAAACACGTGGAAGCCTCAAATTATCATTCATTTAATTTTGTTTTTATTTGAAATAAATGTCTTAATTAAAATGAATTTCTTCATTATTTAAATTGGATGAAAGGGGCATGAAATTCAAAAAGGGCTTTACATTATTTGTACCGGGTTGTTAATTAGCATTTTTGATGATTGAATTGCGAATTTACAATTTAAATAAAGTTTAAAAAATGTAGGTTTTTGTATAAAATGGTGATAAAACATTTTCGCGTATGTTTGTAGATAATATGTACGTACATATGTATATATGTACATATGTGTAAGCTCACTTACTTTTCCCGTGAAACTTATATTCGAGACGACGCGTTAACTACACGACCTGAAAACTGTGGTTTACGTCTTTAGATTAAACCTGAAATTTATCTCACCAATACAGCTCTCTGTTTATGGCAATTTGATACAGCGAACGTCGCATTTTATGCGAAAGTTTTCCAATATTCTTCTCGGCCCGAATCCAGCGAAAGAAAAGGGAAAGAGATACTTTCTCTCGTTTATTACGGAAATCGTATATTGAAAAATAAAAATACGAAAAAATCGGACTCGTTTCCCAAATGCGAATCTATGAATTACGAGAAACGACTCGAACGTTTTTTCGCAAACATCCTGTGCGTGCTGAGTATTTTTCTACATTTTCGAACCCATTCTCCCTGGTTTTTTGTACAATATGATACTCTATAGACACAATGTCGCCAGTTGTTTACTAAAAGATGCTCGTTTAAAAGAGTATCACATATTCTGTTCGAGTTTGTAGGCACGAATGTGTGATATTTATAAACTGAATATATCTACAATATATCATATAAACTGAGTATTATTGCTAAACTATAGAGTTTAATTGTTTTCTCATTTATGTACATACGAATACATATGTTCTGTCATATAAATAAATACATATGTATGATAAATGATTAAAGAATTGTTATTATCATCATCTTGTATTATGTATGTACATATATGCATTTCCACCGAATGTTTAATGGAATGCAATACTTGTATTTGATTAACTTTGAGTTTTGTAAAGTATTATTGTCGATTAGGAATGCACTACATACGTATGTATTATATGAACTTATGTATGTAGTTCATGCTTACGAAGATAAGAATGAACGGTTTTGTATGAAGTTCGCAATCAATCACAAACATCTCTTTGAAGAGTCACAATGAATGCACATTGCAAGAGAAGAGTGATGTAACCGGCAATGCTTTGTCGGATAAAGGGAAATGCCGACTCTTTTATCCAGACTAATAATACAAAGACGAATCACCACCAAATCGAACGCTAATTCGATTTACTCACCCACTAGCCGTGTAATAGTGAATTCCTCAGCAAACCGCACATTCCCAATTACAAAATTCAGCTCAAATCGTGTAAGGGCATACATATATTAGAGTATTTTGAATTTTATTTTATTTTTCTTATTTATTATAGTTCATTATCACCATTATCTATAGCCATTTACCGAACTTTTCCTACGTCATTGCGAGCAGTAGAAAAACAGTCCACTAATGTTTTACGCGTCTAACATTTTCTTTCGATTCTTAAAGTTCCGATTTTGATGACTTTGATCTATGCTGAAAAAAATTGAATCAAAACTAACCAAACTCAAATGAGTTTTGTGTTACTTTGCACCATATAATATACATAATATATTGTTCATATTATACATTGTATATTCAAGACACTGAGATGAAACTCTCAAAATATACAATACTGAGACGTTAATTTAATATAACGACGAATCGTATTCTGCAAATACAGATAATCCCATCTCTCACTTTACGGTAGAAACCCGTCCCCGAAAAGTTGTCGGTATATCGAACGAGACTGTTTGATAGCTCTCTCTCTAAAATCCTATTTTCAGTGATTCAAATAGATTATTATCGTATATTATACGCTGATTATTATCGTATGTTCAAATCAATACGAGCTTGTATATTTATATAATATATTCAATTTTCTATTGATTTTAATTAAGTTCACATATTATCTCATTGTAAAATTTAATCATACTATCGGTCGAAAACAAAAACAGCAAGTCGCTAGATTAGTTCTGTTCTCGAGGGATAGGAGGATGTTGACCTCAATTTTATAGCTCCTGACAAACGGGGTTTTGATCGTACGAGCGCGGCTTCGATAGGCAATATAACCCTTAGCGTGCGAGTGACCGTACGGCCACGTAACGAACACTAATCATAAATTAAATCCCCCAGGACCGGAATACATGGTACGGTCATCAATAACTCGATCGGCTTAATTTTGCAGGGTTTCACCGTCGGCAAATTGGACGCCGCTTTTGATTGACGTCGAATCCTCCCGGGTGACGGATCTTCGCGTCGGATGTTGGCGAATCGATAATAACTCCTTTGGGTTCATTAATTTGGCTGTTCAGTGGATGGAGGAGATATTATCCGGGCGCCTTATAGTCTGTCGTGAAGGACCTGCGAAGGATCTCGTCGTCCTCGGGTTAGCCTTTCGAAGGTGAATGGATTCTGGATTGAATGGCGCCCGTACGTTTACCTGAGCGCTATTGTAAGCCAGTTAACCATTGACCAAAAGAACAATCCAATATTCCGACAATAGTTGGAAATACCTCTGTTCGGTACAGGTATGTGAAACAGACAAGAGTCGTGCGGATTACCTGAAATAGTTTCTTCACACTTTGAAGATCGCTTTCGAAGTCGTATTATCTCAGAACAAAGGGCGTGTTAAATTAATTCGATTTGTATAGAGCCAGTCTTAGGTAAAGAAAGCCTTTGTCTCAATAATAACTTTTGAATTGTTCAATTGATATTGTTCGAGTGCAATTCGAGGCATATTTTTCAATTGTTTGATTTATGTCTGTGAAATCGGAAATGTTAATGGCAAATTTCCATCGAAAATCATAAATAATGATAGATAATACACACAGCCACAGTGCACTGCACTGTTAGAGTATACTGTTATACCAATAGATAGGTCGTGGGTTCAAGTTGCGTCCAAATACGCTGTTGGCTGGTCTTCTTGTAATAAAAAAATACAAATCGACCGTCCCCTGTTAGAATTTTCCGATTTTAATAGCTTAATTATTGTGACGGACTCAATAAATCACTATTATCTCAGTTTCTTGCATCTCGAATTTGTTGAATCTCATAATGTATTTCTCGCATATTTTTATGTGTATCACTGTTATGCTTGAAAAATCTATAAAAATAATGTGTTTCCTTCGGGTAATTCCTGTCATGGCACATATGATGTAGATATATATGCAAAAACAAAAAAAAAATATCTATTACAGTTTTCTACTGTGATAATTCAACACTGAATGAAAAATGAAAATTTTTAATTACATAACTGATTCGGTCATCAATCCGTTATACGATGATGAATACTCTATCTACTCTACTCGGTAAATTTGTGCAATTACAATTTTTTTATAGTAATCTTATATATACATATACATACATAAACTCTGATGACGCTGCAAATTAAACATATTATTATGCATCTATATACATACATATATGGCTTCTGCGTTCAGAATAAACAGGGGTCGTGGTCATGGTTGCGTATGATTTTATTGAATCGCTAGTCAATATCAACCATAAGTTTTCCGCCACTTGACTAATTCGTGGCGCATGTTGCATTACAAATTAGTGAGCGTTTAATACAAATTAGTGAGATAAATATTTCGACTTATTCGAGCCCCAATAAAATACTAGTTGCTTTCTCAAACAGATTTCTAATACATCGTATAGGTACATAGATATGTGAGTGTATATGGTTAATCAATTCCTATTGCATTCCATTTGTATTGACCGCATTCATACTCCATCTCAGTATATGTACTATTCATTGTCCATTATCAACTGAGAAGGTCTCCGAGTTGGAGTGAATTAAATATAAGCTTCGAACGCTCCAAATTGATTGACGTGATTAGGGAAATTAATCTTGAATTCGTAAAGCGGACAAATATTGATCAAATCATCAAATCAAAACAAACTTTACCGAAATTTCAAATAAACAATTTGAGATAGGTTTGTTCCGAATGTAATGTAAATAACTAAGAGGTATTGGCTCCAAAATATACATAAAACATACATATATACGTATATATGTATGTATCTCTTAAATAAATAAATAAATAACTTTGATTTATATTGATTTTTAAAAGAAATTTTTTTTTATTGTTTATAACATTCTTTCAGTATATTATAATAACTTATGATCCAGTGATGATTATCTATTTTACGTATTATTTTTCTTGTTAGTATTTATAATATTTATCTTATTTTAATATCAGTGTCCAAATTATTCCATATATAAGAAGTATATAAAATTTCTCACATCTATTGGAATAATCATTTCGATGGCTTTTTCTAGACTTATCATTCGTATTGAAAGGTCTAAGAAACTGTACATTTAATTAATCGCATTAAGTCAGTAAGCCTCTTGTTAAATTGATCCAATATTTATTGTTTCAAAAGCCATTCATTCCTTGTTTTGAAGATAGATCGCATTATCTTTCCTCTCAATTAAAATTGTTCTTATTCCAGGTAAAAACTCTTGAAATATAACAAAAACATATCCTTTGTTCAACCACCTTACTTCATTTTGAACAAGCAAATCCCTGAGACGTTTCTCAATTTCTTCCAAAATAAATTTTAATTTTCTTCTCTGGAACTAAGTACATATATGTATAATAACATTTAAAGTTCATATGCGCATGAAAATAAATCACTAGTACTTTTTTATTGCATTTTTAAACATTCAATTGACCGTTTTTAAAATTTTATATTTTAAAATTGTTATTATTGCGTAATATCAATTGTCACCTACGGAAGTGTTCTCCTAAATTTGCAACGTGGTATTTTTCAATTTTGTATGGACAGCAAGTTCTCAATTTTCGAAGTTCACCATTTCAGGGGTGGCCAACCCTCCGCTTAAGGGTGAGGACTAAGGGCGGGGATGAAGAAGGGCCCGCCCTCAATAATGAAAAGAAGTGCTGCCATGCCATAAACTAAGTGGGGATATTAGGGTAACGCATTGTTGTATAATTCAAACACTATTGTACGTCACGGGGATGCAGGGGTACGTGACGACATGGCACGCGATTATTCTATATACCTAATATCCATTACGTAATCCAAATTTGCATCGTGTATATCGACGTAATGTTTAAAATTAGACACTGGTTGAATTTTCAGATTTGGGTCGGTTTGTCCCGAGCGCGACGGATGGGGATAACCATTTTAATAATTGCAGTTGTAAAAAAGCTTCAAATGGGAAATTTTGACTATGTTAAAAAAGAGGTATCGTTAAAATGTTCGGGATTTCAAAGCCTGTTTTATTTTCTTCGAAGTTTTAATTGAAATCATTTTAAGATTGTGATTGAAATTTCGTGTCAAATCTATCTTTTGATTTTATGTTAATTTATTGCAAGTTATTTTTTGTGTAATGTTATATTGTTTGTTTATTTTATACGTATGCATATGTATGTATATACCAGGAAGACCTAACGAGTAAACTCCGACACGCTTTTCTGGCAAATTACAAACATCGATAAACAATTATTACAGAGCATCAAATGTAGAAAAATCGATATGCTATAAACTCGAATTTTTGCGAGAGATAAGATAGTTTGCCAAATGTTGGAACCGTTTCAATTAAATTAGATAAATTGGCAAACTTTTGATAGGAAACGTTCGACGTTTATCTAACGTCTGGCCAGGAGCACTGGGTCAGGGAATGAACCCGTGACCACTTAGTTGAAAGCATTACACGCTAACCACTAAGCTATTATGCTGGAATACATTTTGTTTATTTATATTGCTCAAATTAAATAAAATTATTGATTAAAAATGCGTTAAAACGTTGCAAATACATACGGACAGTGCTATCATCTATCTACCTATATAATCTATCACCTATTTTCTAGAAACCCTTTGTTCAAAATTAAAAATTTCCTGAAACCTATCGTTTAAATATGTTTTCGAATCATCGGTAATGCAATATTGTCGAAAAAAGATGAAAATAATAAAAATCGTAGCATTCTCTCAGGTTTTACTGGATGATCTTTAATGTTAAAATGTTCATATATTTCTCTCGAAACAACCAAAATTGTATGTATTTGAAAAAATGTAGACAAATTTTAATCAAAAAAATTTAAATTAAAATCTTACAAATTATATAAATTAATTCCTATGCACGTATTACATATGTGTATTTTATCGTACTTGATTTATAATAATTTATTTTGATAGCATGGTAATTGGGTTGGCGTGTTTTGTTTAAAATTATATTTACTACTCACGCTAAAATTTTCGATCGTTAAAAAACCATTTCAAAATGAATAAATATAACAATTTAAGTAAATTTTGTGAAAATATAATATTAAAACTTAATAAAAAAAAATGTTTTCGTTTTTTTTTTTGAAGGGTTGCCGATCTCACACAGACACGTGTAAATACATATTAGGGATGTGCAAATTGCGAACTGATCAAGCTCTGCCCAGAGAATGGTGGGGGGTACAATTGGCTAGGGTGGGGGTTTACATTTTGGTTAATGTGCCAACGTATACACCCAACTGGGAAAAAAACCCCATTGCCAATAAGGGAGAGTGCACTTAATGGGGTGCCAGATACCCCGAGCGTCAGTTTAGCGTACGCATTCAAACAGTCACCACCTCGACAATTGGCAACCGCGAACTACTCTTACCAATGTCAACTATCGTGTCCAACTTTTGACTAACTTCCAAACCATCATCATTATCATGTCTCGTTCGTTCTTCGTCGAATCCATCATGAACAGCACCCCGAAGGACTACTCTTCTAACAAATCGTCCGACTTATACAGAGGCAACCACTACTCAAACATGGAGTATCGTCCACCTATGCCGATGCTTTCACACAATCCAGCATATCTGAGCTCGTGTCTCTTCACGCTGGGACTTCAGCATCCGCAACTATTCAATCCAATGCTACACCAGTTCGCACCGAAGAAGCCTCTTATCAGACCTATGCCAAATATAGTGAGGCCTCAACCTTCACACATCCTTCCATTACCTGTAGTCGAAATCAACACAAATTCCAATGTCAAAATGCAGTCACCGAAAAGAAACACATATTCACCTCCATATCCTCAAGTGTCGCCGCCGTATCACTCAAGATCTCCACACTGTTCTGGAGACGAGAGCAGAGGATCTACTCCACCGCTTCAGACCAAGGAAAAGAAACGCATCGATGCCAAAGAGGATTCAAGCAAGAGGATAAGGACTGCTTTTACTAGTACCCAACTTTTGGAGTTAGAACGGGAGTTTTCAATGAACATGTATCTGTCACGGTTGCGGAGGATCGAGATCGCTACCAATCTGCGGCTTTCCGAGAAGCAGGTGAAGATCTGGTTCCAGAACAGGAGGGTCAAGTACAAGAAGGAGGACCTACCGGCGGCCAATCAGAGTGCTCCAGGAGTTCAATCAAAGTGCTGCTGCTTGAGGAGTTGTGGATCAAGGAGATCGCCGAAATTGGAGCCCTGTAGTGAAGACCATTCGTTTATCGACATTGAACATTCTGATGATGGTAACAATACTACTGTTCATTGAAGTTGTTGTGATTATAAACATTATTATGACCTGTGATGCTAAAATGTAGTAATTAATATTTTTAAAATTTTACAAGTGTATTATTAAAGGATTCCTATTTTTATTCTTCTTGAATTTGAAACGAATGATAGGTATATTTTTATATGAATTATTTTTTTGTAAATACATACAATGTGTATTGAATTTCGTAACATGTATATTTTTAAGAAAAGTTTGTAAATGTATATATGTAGTATGTAAGTACGTTTAAAGAACCAAATAAATATATATTGAATTGTATATCTAATGTATTTTTTTATTTGAAAATTTCATTCTTTTAATTATAAATCAAACTCTTTACTGATAAAATATGATACTTTTCACACAATTTTAACGACCTTCAAATTGCGATCGTTAGCTTCTCAATTGGCTTAATTATAAAGCTGTGTAGATAAATTTGAATTTAAATTAAACTGAATATTTACATTGGATTCAAATGAGAAAAAAATATACACTCAAAATTCATTAGCAATTTGCTACTTAATAATAATAAATAAATAAATAAAAACAATAACTTCCATAATTTTAAAACCATGCATAAATATTTCAACATTTATTTATTATTCAGCAAGAATATATATTTTTATAACATTTTAATATATTTCGCATTAGTAAACACATTTATTAAATTAAAATGTTCCAATTTAAATTATTCATATACAAAATACGTGCCCTTGCGTAAGATTTCTTGTTGAGATAAACATATTAAAATCGCTATTTTCCAAAGATTATATTATCGTAAAAATTTAACGCAATATTATAATTTAATTTTTGAAAAGTAGCATTCTTGCTACATGGGATGTTATAGTTTTATTGCGATGCGAAAGATAATCTCGACATTTATGGAGACATTAAAAGCGATAAACATATGTATTATACATATTTTTGTGTAACAGAAAAATGAATAGTTCTTCCGTTCTACGTCAAAATTAAATAATAAGTGAAAAATAAATAGAGGATGTCGAAATCATGAATGGATCTAAATATAATATGTATAATACTTGAGATAGACAGTTGCAAGTTTAATAGTAGAGTCTTTGTAGTAATAGTAGAGAATTTTGATATTCGTTGAAGCTGAAGGCGACATTCCAGTCTTGAGAGTGCGTTCAATCCAATAAAGCGGAAGTGAACGTGACGGCGGTCACAGGTGGCCGTTTCCGGCTTTCCGGATCCGCTTATCCGGCTCTCCCAACCAACCGAACATAATTCACTTTGGATGGTGGGTTCCTGAATTATTCAGGGGCACGCTGTGGCTCCCCTTGACCCCCCCCATCCAACACCCGAGTAGATGAATAAGAGATGCTGCCCTCCCAAGTCCGTTTTTCCTATTTATAACGATAAAAATGATTATTTTTACCAGCGGCGAAATTTAGCGAGCTTTCAATTGACCGATTCTTGGAAATTTGCCTTCATTTCAATGAACAAAGCCCTATTGAAAATCGTTAATACCAGGAATCCAAGAACGGAACATTTCATGCTTGTGAATGCGACGATTTATTGCTCATTTTTGTTTATTAATACATAAAGTTGTCAGCTGAAAATCAATTTCACGGTGTTATTGCATGGATATTTTAACAGGTGTACATTTTTTATATCTAAAAGAGTTTCAAAAATATTTCATAAAACTGAAAAAACACTATTTCGGGCTGTGAAGTCGCTTAAAAATTTTTACCAATTTAAACCATTTTAGTAACATACATAGATTTTTCTTGCCAACGTATTAAATTTTTGGTAGTAAAAGTAATAGCGATTTTCAAAATATAAGAAATTAAAAGAACGTAAATAAATCACTAAAAATTTACATGTAACCCAATTTATTGAATTATTGGTAATGAAATAGATATAAATAAAAAATAAGTATATTAATCGTGTATGTGTATGAATTTCATCGGTCTCCGTGACGAAACAGAATGTTAAATTACAGAAAACGCAAATATCGGAAGGTAAAGATCGAAAATCGAAAGATCTTAAGTCGAAAGATAAAAAAAAAATGGTGCATGGTAAACGGTACATATTCACTTAATTTGCGCGAGAAGGATACAAGCTTTTCCTCCCGTATTGATGTGCGCGCGCAGAATACGGGAGGAAAAGCCTGTTCCACTTGTTCCTGTTGTATCCTGCTCGCGCAAACTAAGTGAGTATGTACGTGAGTATGTACCGATTACCATGCATCATTTTTTTTTTTGATCTTTCGACTTGAGATCTTTCGATTTTCGATCTTTGCCTTCCGATATTTGCGTTTTCTGTAATTTAACATTCTGTCTCGTCACGTAGACCCGAATTTCATACACAAACAAAGTAATTTAATAAAAAATGAGAATAAAAAAAGACCAGGATGGAGGAAACAATCGGCTTTAGCCACAACACATCAATATACCTGCAATTGAAATATTTTATTTATTATGTAATTTAATTTCATGGTTTTTATAAAGAACTGAAAATAAATGAATGAAAAAAGAACAATGAATTCATTTTCATACATGTTCAAGGCTATAAGTTGAATTATATTTTACTGAATGCATATTCGAAATTTATTTTTGAATATCGGTAGACTGTAATACGTTTATGTATTCTGTTTTTCGAAGATTCTCTACATATAGAAGTAAAAGAAGTGATAATATTTGTGAAGTCAAACAGAAATAGTGTTTTTGGAATTGAAAATTGGACTTCTGCCACTATCAAATATGTACATCGACTCAAATATATGCAAGATACGTAATTTTTATCGCATGGTCAATAATATGAAGCTCCATGGTGCTTTCGTACATAAAATTGGATACAAATGTGTGCAATTTATAATCATACTGTCATTAAATCTATTGTCCCTTCAAATGCTGCTACCACTATTGATGTAAATGTTATTTATTTTATTTTCATATATGTATGTATGTATATAGCTAAAAGAAGTGCATAATATACCTATAGTAAGTTACAATATTCTTATTATGCATACTAGCTATGAAAGAACAAATCGGTTATTCACAATAATATACATAATTTAATATTTAAAAATAGTACATGTCTTACGTTTGCATAATATAATATTTAAATTATATGCATGGATCGCTTCTGGTGTTTACGAGGCATTCTTCCGCTCGAACTGTCTCTTAACTATTTTCAGCGTAAAATTTACGCACTCGGAAACTTATTCAAGTGTAGAAGTCGGCTACGATCTTTAGGTAAATATTTGAAGAATCTTTCCACGATGAATTCATATGTAACTCACGCCAGAGTATCTTCGACGACTTACTTATTTAAGGGGATAATATTCGGTATTGAATTTGCTCGCGTGATTCTAACTTCTCATACATATATGTACATATGTATGGTGTCCTTACGGTTTTACATTTTTATTTCATACTATCAAGCAAGGCTTTATCCTCGGTGTCGCGAGACATTGCGTTTGAAAGTTGTAGAGCGCGTCATTACCGTGGAATACTAAAGGGGAACTGCTCGAGGATATTTTCCTCGTGGGTGGCCGATCCGATGAAATATTCAAAACCAGCCCTTGCTTCGAGAAGGCTCGCCGAAGATCAGGGATGGAGGTCTATAGGGGTAAGAAATAGGTGAAGGGAGTATCGCGATAGCGGGGTATAATTCACGGAATTATTGACATCGCCGAATGCACCTTTGCATATTTCATTCTGCAATTCTGAGAATTTTTACGTGAAGATACCATAAATATGCGATTGCGTTAGCCAAAGACGTCTGTTTATACAATTGCATATTCTGTTGCTAACCACCTATCAATAACAATATTTAGCAGTTTCCAATTTTTTATCTATTCAGCGTAATTATTGTTTCAATATCGATCAATACATAAAATTATTTCCAAATAATATCATTATAAATAAATATTAGACGTGAAAATCAATGTTTAATTAGGAACATCTACAATGACCTGGAGACTCGCTAATACTGGCGCTTAAGGTACGCACGACAAAGTTCCAGATTTTTTTTCGTACCTTCACAATGTGAAGAAACATCCTATACGAGATTTTTTGAGTGTAAAATTATTCCATTTATATGATGGTGTGAATTGAAAAAGAATAAACTACTAAAACCAAACTTTAATTAAAAACAGAAACTTCGAAAACCGGTAAAATTTACGATTTTCACAAACTTGAATGGGCTGGCGGCAGTGCAAATATACATTTTTAGAATTCTTTTATTATTTTTTACGGATTCCCCATGATACAGAACATATTTTTCAAACAGGTGTTTCCAAATTCCAAAATTCGCGGTTTTTTTATATACCCCGATGTACGTAAATATAGACCCAAGTATATATTACAGTCACCGTGTAAACTCGCTGATGTATGTGCATATACATTGTCTAGTAGTTGTATGCATTGTGAAAATCATCTAGTAACAGTGTACACGGGAGACATAACCTTTAATTATATAACCTTATCCTAGCCTAAAATCGTAGGTAATATAGTTGTAAGACTTATAGAGCAGATTGAATCTTATTTAATTATTGTCTACTTCGTATCAATCCAACAATAAATTGGTTATTTGAATACATTCGGTTCCATTCTTGAGCATAAAATTCATTGAAGAGTAACCTAGAAACAAGCTTATCCGTCAAACTTTGATTAGAAAATTTACTGGTGCACAGTGGCAAGTGCATGCATTTGTTAGCCAGTGTATGGTTCCGCGACAAAACGCTCAACGATACAACGTGCACGACATAACGCTCACGCGACTATGAGTGAAATCACACAGAAAGGCATGCGGCACATGGTTCTTTTAGATACTTTTAAACATAAGAAAAAAATGCAGCACGCTTAGCACATATTCATTGCACACGGTCACAAAAATCACCCCCTGGAATGATTTTTGCTGATTTTTTATACTTGCTTGACAGTGATCGTGCCTTTCTGTATGATTTCGCCCTATACCTTGTCTAGTAAGAGCATCTGTGGGATCTAGCGTTGTGAGTAGAGGTAGGACTGGAAGCGTGCTTTTTCCAGGAAACAGGGCGTTTTGGGTCTATTTTCCAGGAAACAGTGCAAACTACAAAGCTAGAGAGCATAAAAAAAGGTTCATCATTAAAATGAATAAAGCACGGCGAACAATTAACAATAACGGCGCAAAGTTGGTACGCTCTTTAGTTGTGAGCTTTAGCTATAAATCAAAGCTGGTGTATGCACTTACTAGACATGTGCGAGACTTGACGCTTTTACTGTAACATATAAATAATATTATGATGTCATTTAAATTTTTTATTCATAGAAATAAAATATTAATCAAATATAAAAATACATGTGTGTACATATATATGAAAGATAAACTAATATTATTATATGTAACTCTTTTACTTATATGTAGTTACATAAAATATTATTTAGTAAATTTTATACGTATCTTACGAGTATGTATGTATGTTCTACCTTTCAGAATATGCTGGATAGTGACGTCAAATCGATGACCCAATAAAAATATTTTTCTCATATAAATTTTATTGGTATATGTAGTATAGCAAAATTCTTTTTTATTGGCCATTTCTCTGCAATTTATTTCAAGATAGATGTCCCAAGTTCGAAAGTATCAGTATATGTACTATATATACATACATACATATGTATATACATGGAATATATGTATATATTTTAATTTGATTCAACAAAGATACTTATACATACACGTTTAAATGTTACATTTGATTGATAAATACTGAATGTATGTATTTGGTACATATATGAATGAACCAGTACGCAATGTATATTAACTGTACTTTGATGTCTTTGCATACAAAAACCGCAACAAACTATTTCAGGGCGATGGAACCACTAGTTCGGTCACAGTATATCAAATGCAGGCTTTAAACCGCATAGTAAATTCAGTCATGAAATTACTTGCGGCTTTAACTAAAACCGAGTTATAGAGAGATGTAAATAATGTATGCAAAATGCTTGACCGAGTATATGTGGTTACACCTACATACAGTGGCGGACTGGCCATACAAGCGAACATGCCCGATGGCATGTGGGCCCCACTATCTGTTAGAAAATATGGGCCCTCAGTAAAATTAAATAACTTTTTAACTATTTCACGTGTGTAAAAATGTATAGGATATTGCAACTTTAGGACCTAAAGTTTGGGTATTTCAACAAAACAAATTTCTTACGATATACACAAATAACTAATACCTGCTTTAACAGCAGGATCGGTTAACTTTTTTTATTAGGCTTGAAATGTAAGTTTCAACATTTGCGTGGGACCTTTTGCCGGGCCTATTCCAACCTCAAGATTATGTATATACCAATACCTATGTAACAACTAACTACTGAAATAAAAATGGGAATAAACAAATTTTCGTGAATAATATAAACTGAATTGCTTAAAACAATTTTGATAGGATGATTCATCATCAACCAGCGATTTAAATTTACTTCATACTTTCAAAATAACATTTGATTATACTTCGATGATATAGTAAGATTTAAATACACAATTTTAAACAGTTTCCGAATATAAAATCTTTTCCTAATCTAGACACATCCATGTAAATAGAAATAAAGGATAGGGGCCCCCTCCCCAAAATCCCGATTTTCGATTAACATTAATTGAAAATATTATGCATTTTTTTCAGGGACGTAATTCCTCGCCTAAATTAAGGAATAGTGTGAATTTAGAAAATATTATGAATTAAATGATTAAAGAGATACTATGGATCTATGAAAGCTACGTGTATTTCTTATGTACGTTACTTTTGGGTAACTAATAAAATAATCGCTGCTATGTGCTTTGAAAAAATAACAAAACAAAACTTTATCTAATGTTATTACGTACATATGTACATAGATAAAGTGACAAGACAGTCGGTAGAAATTAAGTTAATTGATAGTTTTTTGGAGAATCAGTTTGATGGTCGATTAATGTTGACTATGTAAAGATTTGTGGAAAAAAATTTTCGCCTGCGGCGCTTTTTTCTCTTTTTACATAATATTTTTTTATAATTACTTTTTCAAAAATAAACTTATTTTTTTCATATTTTATAACTCAATAAGGTAAAGAATATTTTCCATTTTTATTCCGATATAAAAAAGATTTTTTGAAAAAAAATTCAATGTGACCAATCTTTGCCTGCCCTGCCCCCCAAAGAAAAAGCTGAAATGACATCCCTGATTGTTTTCTACCGAAAGTAAAAGCCGCTTTTATGCCGCATTCTTTTATGATGCATTATATTTACCTAGGACAAGGGTTAAAACGAAATATACAATATAATTTATGGATCTATTTTGCTTTTGCCATTTTTCTTGTACCTAAATTTGTTTATTCCCAATTTTGAAAAAAAAAAAAATTTCCCTTGATTTTTAGCGTGATAGAAAGCAGAAAATTTTGTTATATGGGGGGAGGGGGAAAAATTATTTTAACCCTGGGTGGGGCCCCCTTTGACTCCTGGCATGCACTGATTTCAGTCCCAGTCCGCCACTGCCTACATACATATGTATGGTTTTCAAAGTTTCTCTTTTAAGGTGGGCATGCACATGAAGAATTGTCTGCAAAAATGTCTACACACAAATCTCTAGAAATTTGTTTATTGTGGTGGTTTCTAAAAAACCAACAACTTGCCAACAACCAAGAACTCAACACGGATTGGGTAGTGCTATCTGTGTTTGTTGCATTTTTAAAAGACCCAAAATTTTATTAAATAACGTAACTCAACGAATTGTTTTATTAAGTACACATAATATACGTTTTAGTCAATATAATCTAAAAATTGCATTTTACTGTTTTTATTCGGTAAAAGTTTATCATGCTGTTTCCATTTACGTCATAGTGTTGTAAGATTGCGGTATGGCTATCGCCATACTTCATTTGTTTCCGCCACAGTCGTGTATAGTGTTTGGTGTTTGACGTACATACATACATATTGTTACGGGGACGAGAAGGAGATGGTGTACAAATATTATAGTCACAGTTTTTTTTTATAAGATCTTCTTTAATAGTAGTAAGTATACACGAGATTAATAACAAATTTGTATTACACGTTACTAGTTAGTAGTTACTAGTTAAGTCGTCTAATCGCGAGTCACTAGTTAGACGGTTCAATTGTAAGTCAGTGATTAGTAAGAGACGGTTCGATCGCAAGTGATCTTCCGTATGTTTTACATCAGTATATATTTAATAAAGGTAACAATTTGGACCAATCATAGTTCGTGAGAAAATATTTTTAGGGGGGAACTCGAGTTAAGTAAAACAATATCTTAAGACTTTAATACTTTGACCCTTGAGTGTATCGAGAAATGGCTTACACACAATTAGTTACACAATTAGCTATGCAGCTTTAAAAGGGTTTTTGAGGGAATACGATTCGAGTCGAGTCGTGTGAAAAATGCTGGTAAAACTATAAAATTAATTAAAGACAATATTTTTGCATATGTATCCCTTGAGGTCGGATACACAATTCGTCGTGCGGATTAAGAAGGGTTTTAATATTTGAGGGAAACATAATTTGTCACGCTGGTGGCGTGAGAATAAGAAATGAAGTTATTTAAAAACGATATTTTTAGTGTTAACATATGTGTTTTGAATGTATCGAGAAATGGTTGAGTAGATGCACAGAATTCGTCACGCAGATAGCATTGAGTCGTGAGAAAAATGCAACTAAAACAATAAAGATTTTGGAAGTCTCATAAATAACATTAAAGGAAAATATCAATTAAGCGTACGTTCAAAGAATCAAGATAACAAGCGGGAATAAAGAGTAATATAAGTACATACATAGGTTGTAAGATATTCACAACATAAAAATATGTACATATGTCTGATAAATATAATATATATAAAATGGACGCGAAATATGTATGGAGAGTTCAAAAAAACAAATTTTAGAATACCAGGAGTAGTTATACGTTATTTATAGGGATGCGGCGTGACGGCCAATCGTGTCGAGGAGATGCGGAGAAATGGGGACCTGAGCGTCTGACATGTGCTCCTGATATTGAGCGCCTGAGTTGGAATGGGTGGCGTCATTGTCAGAAGCGCTGGAGCGTACACACATACAGACGAAGACACGCGCACACATTAATTAATTCATCATTTCTACGTTTAATGAGCGCACTGGAATTTTTACCACCACCCGTTGAAATCAACGGGCACAACACTAGTTTTTTCATACTACTAAAAATGCAAAATTCATACCTAACACGACTATGTCGGAAACTAATTAAGTATGGCGACAGCCATACGGAAATCTTGTAACACTATGACGCCTAAAGCCGCTTCTATTTTTATTACATTTCTGTGAGAATGTGTAAATTGATTCGTTAGCAGCTCGGAATGGGCATCTACACGTTCGACGAACGAATTAGTATTGCTAGTTCATTAACGATTCACCAAACACGTTCGGGCTAATGCTCAGCAATGCTTAGCAATGTTCCGAGTTCGGATAGTTCGCCGGAGGTGGAAATGTACATATCATCATTAGTCACCGGACCCAGAAGGTGCCGCGTATTGTTCAAAGGTTGTTAATGCATTGTTAAAGGTTTGCTGAACCTTTTTTACAAAGGATTTACAACAATGGAACAATGGATAACACTGTGACTATCCTACCTCTAGTCATCATAAACAAAATCGAGAAATTCGATTTTTAAAGCTTTCGATTTGTTTCACTGACTGTGTGTCCGTGACGTAATATTTGTGTGCTGGTTTTGAGCCACGTCCACTCTGATCGCTTTCATGTTTTACCGACATAAGGAGATTAAACATCAAAAATGAATGAAATCAGAATCAACTGTCAGATCGACGTGATGACAGTCGGCGTTTAGATACACCTGCTCGCCGCCCCTGCTTAACTTCACAGGCTACATAGTTGAGCAGTTATAATAGTTATTTTTCCACACTGTCTCATATAAACATTATATTATTCAATATCTCTTTCTCTCGTATGATCTTTCGTACGGCAAATTGTGTAGCCGAAGGCCTTAGAGACTTGACAAATCTCTCCTTGAATTCCCACCTCTACTTAAATTGTGCAATTCGAAGTTTTTCAATAATTCAAACTGTTGGAGTATTTTATTTATGTTGTACGATTCGAATTTGTAATATTTCCTTGTGTGTACGTCGTGAGTGTTTGCCGACGAGTTGTCAATAGGCAATTTTCGAAAAGGTACAAACTGCCAAGTAGTACGTGTCCCTAGAGTTCAAGTTCTGGGAATGTCGCTCCCATATCAAAGGACACCGCCTTGGGATCGTCAACCGAAAAGAAAACATCAACAACTCCTATTGTTGTCGACGAGCAAACAGACGAGGATCTACAAGGGACCAAGATGCCGCCACTCGTCTTCTTATCACCCACCACTCATCTCACCCCTTTTTACCAAGTGCTCCGTCGAAGATATTACTTTGCGAGAGTATCTCATGTCAAGACGAAATATAAGGCAAACTTATTACGTAACGAACAGATTAAAAATTATGATGATTAAACAAAAAAAAACCACCTTACTTACATACATTGTATACGCATGTATAAGTGTCCTCACCTGGCTTCTCAATAAAACGCCCCGCGAATACGTCACGATCCATTGAATTCCAATAGAATCCACTTAATGGGTTTCGCATTATCTAATATTATAATAATGAAAAGGCCAACGTCACTGTGTGCCACTAAAACAATAACCACACTACCCAAGGGGAAGTTCAATCAAGTCGGACACCACTTAATGTGAACGCATTATGCGTTAAATTAAGGGTGTTGTTGTATTATTGACAGATGGAGAGACGTCTTTGGTGCAAATTTGTGCATTGGAGCATTAAATGCCTCGATTGCTATCTATGGTTTTATAATTATTTGGGTCGACCGAGCAGAAATACGGCCAAATTCGGACTTCGGTCTCTCTAATCAACTATAAACCAAGAAACGTTCAATTTAGCAATTTGAGATCTCACCCCATCGATGACTGCACTACTTCAATCGCTTATTCAAAGCGAAAGACCGATCATGAATGTACCTATAGATATAATTTCAGTGAAAATTTTGGTTAAATAAAGTTCTCAGTAAAACTCGTTTAACTTAATCCTCAAATGATGTCAAAACAAACAAAATATTACAAATGAAATTTATATAGGCACATAAATATAATAAAAAGATTTTTGAAATACAATATATGTATACGTTTTATTTGATCGCTTCTGTATATATGCATATATGTTTGATATTTATAATTTAAGACCCGTCAAAAAAGGCCACGACACATTTAGATATCTCAAACGATTTATTCCACTTTCATAGTAAATAATTTTTCCAATATTTAAATGTCATATTTGTAGCCATACGTTTATCAATATTTAATCTATTTTCTAAATATAGTGCAGATATAAATTGCACAACGATGACAAATGAAACAAATGGAGAGTGTATTTGAATACACCAGTTGAGTTTTGTACGAAAATGCGAGCGTTACACTTGACCGTTTGTTAGATTTATTATTTAAGCTTTGCAAACTCATGAATGAGCTGAGTTTGAAAAGAAAAACTGTTTTCAATAGTAAAACGTATTAATCCGTGACATCAGTTGACCAGGTAAATACAAGTGGTCGGTCAGGTATCTTACACACTCGACAATGGATGGGCCGTAGTGTGAATGACGCTTTGTCCAGTCGTCAATGGACCAACTGACTTCATTTAAAAGTTTTTACCTTTTGGCAAACAAGCCAAAAATTTCACTACACCCACTGACTATAATACGTTGAACATCGACACAATTGTGCCGAATACAATGGCTGCGAGAGCCATTTAAAAATTTACCTTTTTTCAACCTGATCCGTATCTATTCGTTACAAGGAAGAGTGGGAAAAATCGATCCATTCACATATACATATACATACGTATAAAAACGGTTTTTGTATCTATTATTATATTACACAATAATGAATATTTTTAGAGTAGGTATGTATGTGAAAGCTGGGGCGTATTTATAAATATAATCTTAAGGATGTAAACATGTTGCTTAATAATTTTTAATCGATTGAAATTCGGTTATATTTAGAAAGAGAAAAGCCAATTATAATACATACATATTTACTTTGAAGTATGGTCGTCGAAGTGTATCTTTAGTGCTAAAAATAGAACCGTTACATTCAACAGCGGCGAATAAAGGTGCCGAAATTCATTGAAATAACATTCACAATATTATACAGAATTATAAAAATAAACATTTCAGATTTTCTTTAAATGAAATATATCTATCTAGCAATAAAAATAAATAATTTAACTAGGTTATATTAATTACAGTAGAAAGTCGATTATCCGGATTTTTGAAAACAAACACAAATTTTACGATTTTGCTGTTTTGAAAATAAGACGGAGAAATGAGTCAATTGTCTTCAAAATTCAATACTCAAAGGACGTTTGTTTCTTGAAAATTTGATCGCCATTGAAATATTTTTTATTAATATCACCAATATGGGAAAGAAAACGTGTCGTATTATCATTAAAAGACAAATTAGATATATATGTATGTATGTAACCAATGCTTTAAAAAGCGGTGTCTTGGGACGCTTTTTGTCAAATAAATATGGCGTTGGAACGTCAATGATCTCGGATATAAATAAACAAAGTGAAAAAATTATAAAGTTTACTGATTCTTTAGGGTTTGGTGCATCCGCTCTAAAATCGCCCGATTAACAGAACGGCAGCTTTAAACGTAATTCTCGTTTTCTCGAATGATAGATTGCACATCAGATGATGAGTAACCTTTCGATGTGCACAGATGCAATTATTAAAATTGAGTGGGATCTTTCTGGCGAGTTTAATAAGGCAAGATTCGGAACTTATCGAATGGTTAGTGTAATGGTTATCGAATCTTGCCTTATTAAACTGGCCTGAAAGATCCAACTCAATTTTAATAATTACCATTTTAATAATTGCACATCGAAAGGTTACCCGTCATTTGATGTGCAATCTATCATTCGAGAAGATGAGAATTGCATTTAAAGCAGCCGTCCGTTAATCTGTCGTTCAATTTGTCTGGCGATTTTAGAGCGGATGCACCGCATCCGATTCTCTAACGTAAGAAGATGCTAGCTCAGAGCGTAAGATTATGAAAAAATCAAGAAATGAAGAAGTCGAAGAGTGTATTTTTATGTGGTTCATTCAAAGACGATCGTCTGGACAGCCAATATCTGGTTCATTATTGTATGAAAAGTATTCGCGATTTGGCAGCTTAAAAAAGAACAGCTTACTTTAAGCAAAAATCCATAATTGAATTTCTTAATAAAGAATAATTTAATATTGATCTTCATGTTATTATATTATATGTATTTGTAAATGTATACAAATAAAAATGATTCATAGTGAACGTCATTCCCTGTCAATTGTGATATTTTCGATTATCCGGACTACCTTCATCCCAAATTAGTCCGGATAATCGAGTTTCAACTGATATTCAATTGACATTTGTACTAAGGATACCAAATCCGAATATTCGAATACTTTTTATACGAACTTATCTTTTTATTTTCAATCTACAGCACATTCAGATTTCTATTTGATGTTACAGATAATGATTCTCTTAACATTTAAATAATATCTTGAACTTCTTAAAAATACAAATAAATAATTTAAAGCTACTATTCGATATTCGAATATTTGGGTCCCTATTTTGTACTAACATGTCAAAAATGACCATGACTAATTAAACAGATTTTTTGTTGACAGTGTAATTATATCCAATTTGTATGTTATTAAAATGAATTATAAAATAATTTTGATAATTTTAGCAGTTTACTGAGCACCGGTTTATGATACATTATGATACGTTTATTGCCAGGGGTCCCTTCGGGGCAGATCCGACAAAGGGGCAACCATTCTTTTATGGGTCGTGTTTACCGAGCAATAACTCAGGGATTAAAAATATTAAGCTAATAAATAATTTCAATGGAGAACGCACCGTTAGACATTAAACTCGCGTTGAATGTTGAGCAAATATGTGCGATGTTATACGAATCAGTTCCCAAACTTCAGAGCAAACAACGCTGACGTCTTACTTTTGTGATGCATTCGATAGAAGCCGCATCTGTATAATATTTGTATTTAATTCAAACTGATAACTGGTTTTTGGAATATCTATGTACATATGTACACGAAAACGTAGGATTAATTTAAAAACTAACTTTCTTTTTATTTTTAGTCGCAATAGTTGGTAGCAACAAAATAATAATAAAAAACAATGTGTGTATATTTTGATAAAAATTACTTTATTGTAATATTAATTCTGATAAAACATCGTCTACATTTTCAAACAAAAATAAATCAATAAACAAAATATAATATAAATTATGTCTAAATTTATAAACAATAATAATATATGAACAAATCTATGAACATAATACTACTAGTTACAGATCAATTCATCTTATTCTTATAGTATTTTTGGTACAAGTGACTAGAATATTGATAAATTTAAATCTTAAGCCTATCGTTGTTGAACACATAAATATTGCAAATCAAATTATTCATCGACATTTTGACAATTAATCTTCACGTCTGAATGCGCATAATTTTGTTACTGTTCATGTTCTGCAAAAGGTGTTCGTTAATTAAATTTATTGGTAAAGTAATTTATGCGTTATTTAATTAAAATATTATATTATAAATTATCATATTATGCTCGTAAGCAAGTTGTATGTATTATCAGAAAATGGTTATTGCTGCAAATACACATAAAATGGTTAGTTATAAAACATCCTATTGTTGTGATAACACTAAAATTACATACAAATAGTAAGTCCTTATATTCAAGGGCCTATTTTTTTCTTCTTTCAAAAATATTGATTTTAATTCAATTTCGCTATTTTCATGATAGATTTACGATTGCCCATACAAATTTTCTCAAACATAAAAACAAACACTTAAAAAGTTTTAGTCTTTTCATTACATTTCATTGCACAATATTAAATAATACTTATACATACTCAAATGCATTGATTAAGTACATATTTACAAATTTAATTATTCATTTTCTATTTAACCATAACAATGACAATTTATTAAACATATAAAATAAACCTGTTAAATTGTATTAATTAACCGTAAATTATTTTTGTTTTGCAATAATCTTATTAAAATAAATATTATATAATGTTGATATTTGAGTAGCCATTATGTAAAAATGATTCTTTTTATTTGAAAAAAAAAAAAAAATTTTATAATTCATACAAAGTATTTTTACGAATTTTTTTTTATTTTGGTCAAAATATTTTAATTTTAATATGTTATCATGAAATATGATATTTTTACTATGTATGTATGTATGTACACATTGATGATACGTTAAGAATTTTATATGAGGTTATAAGTTCTTGATATGATTTATTAAACAGTCGAATTGAAATTAATAAAAATAAATACAATACGCATTGTATATCATTTTAACAACTATGTATTTTTCAATATCAATTTCAATTTTTAAATACAATACGCATTGTACAATATCATTTTAACAAATATGTATTATATTACAAATATGTTTATGTATCAGAATGAATTTATGTAATAAAATATGTCATGTTATAAATAAAACATCTTATTTTATTCACATTCATATTCTAAATTCGAATATAGGTACACCAATTTTATTTTGTTTTTGAAAATATTATGTGACTTAAATTATATTTCATTATGTACAAGTTCTACTAAGTATTCTACCAAACATTACATAGTACCATCACATTTTATGTAGAAAGAAGATAAATTCAACAATATCATGTAACATTTATGTTATATTAATTCATACTTTTTATTTTACTGACTTATTCTGATCTGTTCTTTAAAAGTGCATCATTCAATATGGTTCTTTGCTCAAATCAAGATAATTTGGATAATCTCTTATAAAATAAAAATATGTAACTTCATATTTATGTAGTTTTTTTTATTAAAAACGATACAAAATATTAATATATATTAGAAGAAACCTCTTTTAATGTAAGTATATCTTATATTGCACGATAACCTGATTTTAACAACTTATCATTTACAAAAAATGGAATGTTAATATTAGACTTTTCATGTCCTCTAATGCCCATCGAATTTTATAAAATAATGACATTTATTATATCACACTCTCATTACTTTACTTGCATCACGATTGTTATCATATTTACATTCTTTTTTTTCATTGATAAATTTTAATTCTACAGATTCATCGGAATCATCATCGGCAAATTGTATGTCATCTATGTCAGAGCAAGCTTCTTTCTGTCCTATCGGTGACTTTTCACAAAACGTTTCTTTCTCTTCTGGTTCATGTGAATATCTGACTGGTCTTCCTTGATGTTTTTTATTATTATTTAAAAACTCTTTCATCGGTATCGAAACGCACTTTTCATTTTTGGAACTGCTCACTTTGTTCGATTCGAAAAACACTTCCTTTTTAGCCTGTGGTAAGTCTGATATGCTGAAATTTAACGGATGTACAATGTTTGTTTTCATTGCTATTCTTCTATCTATTCTAGGTGAGCCGTTCGGTGTGTTCTCCTCTGTTTTTATGTGATGTCTTGACATACATGACTGGTCGTGGTATTCTTCTGGCGATTCTGTATTACTACCCGGATCGACATTACTATTTTGAAGTATGTCATCGTAAGCGCATTTTTCATCCATTTCTTTTATTATGTCACCTTCCTCTAGCGGCGGTATCCAAACAAGATAAGCAGGATCCATACCTAGATACGAGCCAGGTGCTGCACCAGCGTTGGTAACATTGTAATCATAATAGTCAAATTCAAACTCTGGAGCTGCTAAGCTAAGATCTGACAGTGGAGCACGTAGTCTAAGATTTCGCCGCTCTTTACGCTCTTTGCCGTTGGTAGAACGAACTTTAGCACAACTTGTCGAACTCAAAGCAGGAGAATAACATCCCTAGAAATATATCAGAGTATTTAAATGGTAGTATTTACAAAACACACGTGGAAAATAATGTATTAAATAATTAGAATACATTTGTAAGCGTAGCTGCACTTTCACTTCTAGATCCGTTCTCTGAAATAGCTGTCCGTCGTATTATTCTTGGGGTTGCTGCACTTTTTTTTGATTCTCTATTATCGCAAGAATTATCACTATCTCTTTCGCTTGTACTTATGTCCACCGACATTGAAGTAGTGTCACCATCTGAAACCTATTTAGAACTACAATGAATAATTTGACTTTATATATGTACATATGTATGTATAAAATGGGAAATCTAATAAAATCTATTCTTCTAACTTTTGCTGTTGATATTATACAATGCTATATTGAGAATGATTTACAGAATAACATTAAAACAATGTGCTTTATATACAAGGGATTACACTGGACAAAAAATATTTATAGAGACGGTAGCACAATCGGTTTTGTTTGACATCATGAATACCAATGAGTGTAATGGATGAGGACGATGTGGTGTGGCGTGATTCGAACGTGCAGGAGAGCAAGTGCGGGAACGACGAAGCGGAGAAGCATGGCTAGACCCAGCATTTGAGCTATTCGCAGCGGGGAGACTTCCACCTGAGCTCGGTCTTGGTCCGCCACCCCCGATATCCATCGCAGTCTCATCGACGGCAGCTATCGTCACACTACTTCCAGATGACCAGCTGAAATTGTGAAAACTTCTCAATTCAACACCAAATTTGACGTTTTGTTAAATGTATACTAATCTGTGTCACACATACCCACTGTTGTGCGCATCGCCACCGTCTGTTTGCGGGGCATCGAGTGGTCTCTCTTCACTTAAATCTTTCGACTCTCTGAGTAGGCGGTGTCCACCGCTCATACTTCCCGTTCTTCCAGTTCTCAATCTCCTCAAAGACAATACTTCAGATAGTAATGTTCCACTTGAACCGGCAAGTCTGTTAGTTAGGGCGGCGGCTGAGCCTGGAGTAACTGAAACATGGCATAAATTGTTTTAAATACATGGATATTATTGATATTTTAAATACATTAAACGAGTAAAAGATTAAAAAGACTACAATATAATAATATAAAAAGCCTTACTATTCCCACAATACAATTACAATATTTATTTTATTGAAAAAAAGTTTTTGAATTGACTTTCATTTTAGTTATGAATTTATAACACTTTTTTTCATGAATTACTATTTTAAATTATATATTTTTCATATATATTTATATATTGCTTTTAATACAAAACTTATTTTTAGAGATTTTCAAATAGAAAGTATTAAAATAATGCTCGTTGGTAAAAAATACTTTTTTTATGCTTTTGGTTTTATATGCTTTTATATACTATTTATCTTTATGCCTTTAGTATACTTTTTATAATATAAATGCTTTTTCATCATTACTATGCATTATTTATCTACTAATTTCAAATCAAAGTATTGAATTTCCAATAGTATGAAATACACTTCATTTTGCTTATTCAATGTAATCAATAACTCAAGCTTACTGTCAGAATCGGCTAAAGAATCACAATCTGCAGCTCTTTGATATTTTCTAGATGCATGTAATACTCTTAACGTCACCCAACAGATAGCTGGTGCTGTCAATACGAGGCCTGTTATTATCATAACAATCAATAGAACAAGTTCAAATCCTTTGCTTTGTCTACCGCTGCTGCCAATTCCAGCCATGCTTGCCGAGGCGTTGGCAACCTCCGCTTCTGTGAAAAAAAATTATTATGAGTATAATTATAATAAATGATTTGTGTATTCATATTTATTATACAACATATGTTGCACCGATTTGAGATGCACTGGCGAAGAATCCACCGAGGCATGCAGTACCAGCGGCTAACAATTCGTCGGAGAAAAATTCAAGTAGCAAGTTTTGACCAGTCGCTATGATAGGTTGTGATGGCTGATCACTTCTGCTGCTTTCGCCATCTTCACCGGGCCACGCAGCCAGAAGGACAGCGCCTGGTGAATCTCCATCTCTAGCTTTTAGCCATTGAGCACCACACGACAATCTGTATTTCTCCATTGTCAATTTTACAACGTGTCCGGGTGACGCCTGTCACAAAATTATAATGTAAAGTATGTCGAACATTTGTAAATATTATATGAAATCAAAATATTAAGTATCATTTACCTGTAATAACCAGAATGTGCGTCCTTTACAACTTTGTGCGGATGCTGTGATAGAGCGGGCCGCTCCTCCGAGTCTTAGCACACAACCACAACGACATTCACTGCCAGCATTGACACTGTTGAAACCAGTCATCAGGTCGTCCCAAGGACACAATTTACTATCAGCAGACCCATCTCTTGTACATGGCTCTGATTCAACTGCCGGACCCTAAGTAATAAAAATGTAATAAAATACAAGCAGAAATTTTCATTAAATTTTATTTAAGCATATTTTTTAGATACATAATAAAAAATTTGTAGAAAAATATAATATTAATTGTTATATATTAAAAAAATACATATTTATTCGTTTATTGAACATTATCTTGGCATGTTATATATTTTGTAATTCGGAGTTATATTATGCATTATAATTTGATACAGCTTTATTTTGACAAATCGCTTCCCAATTTTTCTTGAATTATTGATGGTTTGGTTGTTGTACTGGATACCATCTCAGATCCAACTTCTCCATATTCCTGGTCTACCTTTTGACTTATTATTTTAGGTAAAGTAGTATCTTTGGGCACAAACCCAAGATCACCTCTTTTGTAATTTGCCGAAGCAGTCGATAATGTTGATACTGAAGAAGACTTATCGTCAGCTAATGGTGTTAACAATTCAAGCAATCTATACAATAAGATACGTCTGGTGTAATCTTCTTGTGCTTGGTCTAAACATCCCTCTTCGGTCAACTTGACCGCATCTTTTATTGCAAAGCTTGCATCTATTATAACAGCTTTTAACTTTTCAGTTTCTGCTAGTGTCTTTTGAGATTTGTTTTTGAGTTCATCTTTCTCAATAAGACTACTTTGTAGATTTTCTTGGAGCGATTTCATTTGGGCATCTACATTTGCTAATTCCTTTGTTAAAACTTCGATTTCAAGCTTTTGCTCTTCAAAATCATATTCTTCCTTTTTTATAGCCGATATTTTTTCTTTCATTATACCATGCTCTATGGTTAATTTTTCTATTAATTTCACTTGTACGATGCTTTTTTCAATAGCTTTGTCTTTTTGACCTTCTGACAATTTTAGAGATAATCTTGATTCTTTCTCCTTTTCCTTAAGAACTGAGTTTTGGGCAATTAGTTTCTCTTGAGCAATCAGCATTTGCTTCAACTCATTATTTATGGCTATATTTTCTCGGATTACTCTATGAGTAGATGAAGCTATTCTTATTTCAGTTGCATCGTGAATGTCTTGTGAAAGTTGCAGTAGTTTAGATTCCATTTCTTTCTTCAATTTATCCTTGCTAAGTATATATGCCTTTTCCTTTTCATACATAAAATTTTTATAATATGTTTCACGTTCTTCATAGTTCTTTTCCTGCTTTTCAAATTTCGACATCAGCTGTTCCCTCAAAGCGCGGAATTCTTCTAATGAATTTAATTTACCAGTCAAAAGTTTCACTTCTGAAGTCAACTGCTCTCTCATAACGTTGAAATCTTTCTGCAGCTCAGACACTTTTGAATGAAACTCCTTATTTTCAATGCTTCTCTTTTCTTCTAATCCTTGCACCCTCTCTTGCAGTTCTTCCGTTTCATCTGTCTTAATTTGAAGATTTTTCTTTAAAAATGTAATCACATCGGCCCTGTCTTCATCCAACTTTTTATAATCAGATATCAGTTGCTCATTTTTAGCTTCCAATTCGTCGTTGCAGTTGCGAAGTCGTGCGAGTTTTCTATTGATATCGCCAATTTGGAGCTCATAAAATGTTTTGTCAACCTCCGTCAATGCATCGGCAGGCTTTTCTTCTACGACTTTTCCTTTTCCTTTCTTTCCTTTTCCTCCCTTCTTCGGTGGCATGATGCGATGTCAAATAGCTCTGCGACTCAAGTTTAATTTGTTCCTAAGGTAACAGACATATCGATCGGAATGTCTGTCACCATAGTTATGTCGTCAAACAACAAACTGTGTTTTAACATATTCACATATGTATATTCCCATAGTATTAATCACATACATACATAGAATAATAATGAAATAATTACTTTGCAATAAGCAGCCCCATATGGTGGTGGAGGAGAATCACAATATCGATATCTGGCTCTGGTGCCTTCACAACCAGGTGGACATGCTGACCAGCTACTCCACGCACCCCATCCTCCAGCAGTTGCACCATCTGAAATAGACAATTTTCATATTTATTTCGTATTCAATACATACAAATATAATAATTCAGGTCCAAAGGAAGATTTCATTAAAGTTAATGACACATTTAGAACTTTTCTTAAAATGCGTTTTGTTGTTAAAAATAACATAAAAAGAGTCTCCCTTTTTTTGTTTTCAACATGGCCAATATGAAAATTGGAAAAAGTTTCCCTTTCCGTTGTATTTTTTTGCTGGTAAACTCCCTTTTTTTCGTGAAAGACATTTCGTTACACAACGATGAGATAGGAGTAAGAAAATGATAAAACACGAAGTGAAGCAAATGAGATGAACGAAAAATATTAAGGGGTATTAACATAAATGAATGCAAATCGTGCGGAAAGTTTGACAAGTAGGGGGAACGAGTTTCAGTTTTACTTTTGAAACGAGAATTTCTCAATATAATACATGTACAGTATATAAATTGACGATAATATTCACGATCAATTAAACAATATATTATGAATATCTAAACTTGAATGATTTGTCAAAAGTTTCACTTCAGATGATACATTTTGATCAATAAAAATATATTATATAACAAGTATTTTATAAAGTTGTTTGGAAATCTTTATTAATATATTATCTTAGTTCGATTTATTATAAATTATCAAAATTATCGTAAATGTATCGTAAACATATACAAAAAGTTTTGTTGTAAATACCTAATATTTCGCAATATTTATGATGACAAAAATGTTTCCGCCTTCGAGTGCGTACAGACAGGGACGTAGAAAGACACTTTGCGCCACATTTAATTAATGTATAAAAGTTTCCAAATAAATTTCACAATATTTTTACATAAATTTTGCGTCGCAAATCCGACCGCTTAGGGAAATTCGACTCGTAAATCACACTTTTCCCTTCATAATAAGAAAAACTCTAACACTTTAATGGCATTCGGAGCACTCGTAATTTTTCTATATAACACTTTGAACAAAATTCAAATAACCTTGACAGAGTAATAGTCAAAATTATTGATATATCATTAATATATTATGTTCGATGTTGAATCGCAAAATTTTCAGTTATAATTAAAAGCTGAATTCCCTGGCGTTGCTTGGGCGAAACACAATTGAAAAAGAAAAAGTAAAAAAAGCACCTTTTTCAAAAATTCTTCTGTTTTAGTTAGACTAACAAAAGATAGTACTCCCAATTTTGTCATTCTCAATTAAACTGTAGATTTGGATAGTGAACAAACAAACAAACAAACAACATGTATTTTAATAAAAAATAAATATTCATATTCAATATACTCCACGGCGTAGAATATAATTGGGAAAATATTTCTTATAAATATACTTATTGTATTGTAGAGTGGATTTGTAGAGGGGTTTCCGAGATCAGAGTGAAAGAAGCAGCAGTAGTCGTAGAGTTAGTTAATTGTTCTTGATCCGTCGGCCTGCCAGCCCCGAATGAAGCACAGACCAAAACCACTGAATACTTATACCAATCGGGTATTCTCCGCACAAAGAGATCATTGATCGATGGGTCGCGAGACTTAATTGGTTGTTGTATACGGCTCGTTTATACGCTGGGGCCTTTTTAGCGCGAATGCGAGATCAACCAGTGATCGACGAGCACCAATCACCTAATCTCTACATTACAGTATCCTTTTTTGTTTAACCATAGTGTCGACTTGGAGCTATTCTGTAATTTCATCTTTGTTAAAATTGTAAAAAAATATTATAGCAAGAATAATTTTGTGAAAGGCCAAAAAAATGTTTTCTTATATGAGCTACAAAGCTTGTAAAAATAAATATTCCAAGACTAACTTTTCTTTAATCTTACCGGGAGATTCGATAATTTGAATTCGTGTGATCGTTGTCAAATTTAATAATGCACTTATCATAAACCTTTCACGTTGAATGCCTCATTATCTAAAAGGAGTGTTGGATACGAATGGAGGTGGTTGGCGGACGAGACGATTGTCCTCTAAGGCTGTGCGTAACTTACGCCGATGGGTCACCGCTATTGTGCCGCGAAATGAAATAACGAGCCAATCAGCCAATTTTGACGTTTTTCACCCTCGAACGATCAAAAGGGGATGAATTTTAATTTACTCGTTTGAAGTTAACGATTCTTGTTTATCTCGTTGTTTAGCTCGAATGGAATTTCAATCATTTGTGTTCCCTACAGCAGCGGTTTCCAAACTTTATGCTACTACGCCTCCCTAAAAAAAAATTTTTTTCCGCGCCGCCCTAACTTTTATTTTTTAATATATATAATAATATAGACACGTTTTAAATAATAAACCATTATTTAAAAAAATACTGAACACTACAATAGACAGAATAATAAAAAGGTTTTGCTATAACATTAATTTATACGAACACGTATATTTATTATTATATTAAATTACTAATTAAACTACATCTAACACATCAAAATTTAATGCGAATGATGTTGTTGTTTATTGGCACAAAGTTTATCAAATCTTGGGGGCAATATGGAGAGTGCCACTCGTAACTCCTTTTCCACTATTGACCTGGCTCGATATTTGGTTTTCATTGCAGCTAGTGCCAAAAAGCCCGTTTCGCATAAATAAGATGTTAAAAACGGTAGAAACACTTGCATTGCTTTGCAATACAAAGATTCATACTCTCCACTAAGATTCATCCAAAATTTAACTATGGTTTCATTTTGAAACTTTTGTTTAAGTGAGCTATCGCATGATAATTCTATCAATTTTTCTCTTTCGATGGTTGTAAGTTCGAATTCGTCTTCTTCATTGTAGTTAAATGGATTCTGTATACACAAAAACTTTGAGAAATCAAGGTCTCTGAAATAATTGGAAAAATGCAGCACTAAACCATCCAAGTGGTCTATGAAAAGATTTTTACTTGCTTCAATATTGGCTGTGGCCCAGAAATCTTTGGAAAGTGAAAACATATCCAACTCATTGTTTTGTAAATTTGATTTCCATAACTTCAACTTTTTAATGAAAGCTTTTACTTTGTCTTTTTGAACAAGTGGATGTATTTGTGATCCCTGCATTGGTTTATTTAAACCCCTCAATTTCCAAAAATTTCAACCAAATAGGCAAGTTTAACAATTAAATTATCGAGAGGTTTTCTTCGAGAAAGGTTGCTAATTAAATGTGTATATAAAAATGAAAGAAAAATAAAAATAAACATTCATGCATTGAATTTTTACTGTTAAGCTACGATATGAAGTTTTATTTATTTGTAGATATTATGGTATGAAAATTATTTTTTTATTGAAAAGTTTTGGCGCCTCCCCAGGGAGGCGCGCCTCCCAGTTTGGAAACCGCTGCCCTATAGTATAAGTGGATCCTTCATTGAAAAATAGAACCATGTCTTCAGTATGACCTGGGAGTATGACCTTCATAATCACATTACATTAAGAAAAATAAATTACATATATAAGTAAATAATTGGAGATGCCTCTCCTCCTATTCGTTGCTTTTGAGATGGTTTTTATTACAAAACGACTCTTAGAGAGAGGTTTGTAAAATTACATATTATTCTGATATATTTAGCCATGTATAAATAATTACGTACCTACGATCTAGTTTAGGATTTCTTATGCAATCTAAAATACTTATATCTGTTTTATGACGATTCACTTAAATATTTCATTGATTTATATACTTACATACTTTTCGATTATAATTACATTATCAATTATTATAATTTGAACATTATAATTTGACCGAAATAAAATTCAACTTCAGATTCAAGTCACCAGGTCAACTAATTAAAGGTTGAACATAAACAGGACGTTTTAACTTTTGTGATAAAAAAGGCTTATCAGCTGGTAGACGAATTTTTCAGCGGTAAAAAAAGTGTGCGACCAATAAATTTCTCAAGAAATTGAGCGATTTGTTGGCAAACAAATGAACTACATACATTACGTTCATATGTATGTATATTTATTTATTTTTATTTTATTTTATTTTAAAAAATCAATACCACAGAGACTTGACAGGTTGCCCCAAAGCGTCAATGTGATTTTAATACAAATAATAAAAATCATAAAAATTACAAAAAAAACACCATAAAAAAAATAATAAAAATCATAAATAAAAAAAAACATAAGAAAATAATAAAAATCATAAATAAAAAAAAAACATCATAAAAAAATAATAAAAATCAAGTAAAAAATATGTACACAAAATAAAAACAAAGAAATAAGATTGAAAAATTTATATCGTGCTATTTAGGATGTGTTCCACCAACTCAACATAACTGGCATCGAATAGGTCCAAGTAATGTGCCAGTAAGTTGAGGAGTCGAACAGCTCTCGAGAGGGGGGAGTTCATGAGCACGTTTGATTTAGCCCTAATTGGTAAAAATATATCATGTTTTCTTAAAACTCTACGATTTTCCGGGGCCCAGAATTTTAGTTTCTCCAGGATAGTGGGATTGTGAATCTCTCCTCTAAGTAATTTTACGAAATGTTTCCCAAGAAATAAATCTCTTCTCTTTGCCAGGGAGTTGAAACCCAAAGATCCCAAGACAAAGGCACTAGGGAACAGATATGGATAAAATCCAAATGTCTTCAGATATAAAAATCTAAGGAATTTCCTTTGGACTCGTTCCAACATTAGAGAGTAACGAAGTTGATAGGGAGACCATATAATGGAGCCAAACTCGAGCACACTGCGAACTAATGTACAATATAAGAGACGAATGGCAGTGAGCCCTAGTTCGGACGAATTACGGATTACGAATCCAAGGATTTTTGTTGCCCTATCACAGATATTCTCAATGTGAATGTTGAAACTCCAACTATTTTCGAAGACTATTCCCAGATCAGATATAAATAATTCTCTCTGAAGAAGAGAATCATGAAATTTATACGGATAATTAATAGGAGAACGAGAACGAGAGTAAGAAATGACCCGACACTTTAGGATATTGAAGGGAAGTTTATTAACATTAGCCCATTCATAAATAGAATTCAAATCCTCTTGCAAATAAAGAGCGTCAGGTAAATCAATTATTCTCTTATAGATTTTTAAGTCATCCGCATATAATAAAAATTTAGAATGGTGAATAGAAGATTGAATATCCTTGATAAATATTAGGAATAATAAAGGGCCAAGATTTGATCCTTGGGGAATCCCAGAAGTGGCAACATACTCATAAGAAAAGCAACTCCCAAACTTAACGAATTGACGTCGATCCTGTAAATAAGAAATAAAAAGACCAACAAGATTATAAGTAAATCCAATAAAACTTAATTTACTAACCAAAATTTTATGATCAACTTTATCAAACGCCTTCTCAAAATCAGTATATATTACATCCATTTGATTATTACAATCCAAAGTGCTGGTTATGTCATTAGAGAAACATAACAAGTTGGTAATAGCTGATCTGGCCGGACGAAAGCCATGCTGCTGATCAATGAGCATACTTTGAAAGTGATTAAAAATGTATCTGTGTAATATTACCTCAAACATTTTGGCTGGCGCTGACAAGATAGTTATTGGTCTGTAGTTCCTTACACAAGATTTATCGTCCTTCTTATGAATAGGAGTTACTTTAGAGCATTTCCATAAATTGGGGAATGAAGAGTTCCTTAGAATTAAATTAAAAATGAATTTTAAAGGTTCTAAGAGAATAACCTCACATCCTTTTAGAATGTAATTAGGGATGGAGTCAGGACCGGAAGAATAAATATTTTTTAACTTTAGAAAGCCATATTTCAGTATATGTATGTATGTACGACAGTCTTACTCTATTCAGCGTATTATTTCTTTTAGGTGTAACACTTATACGTTCTTTCACGAATATACGTAGTTCTACGTTAAAACAAAATGGGAAATATTTTGCATTTATTTTTTCATATTATATTTGATTTAATAAGACTATTATTTCATATTATTTTTAATTTACATAAGATTTGGTTTTGAACGTGCAGGGTGCATAGTACAGAGCGTGTATGGGTGGAACAGAGAAATGTAATAATAATAGAAGGGCGGGCCCTTACGAATAAATGATTGTTGTCAATATTACGCGGTATGTGTTTATAAATACACTACAACGCACGGAATACAATCGGATCAATTTACTTAAAAAAATGGATCCCATGTTGTTTATTGTGTGTTTTTGAATGCATTGTGCAATTTTTACCGATGCTTGCCCATCTTGCGAGTAATATAAACAAACAGAGAAGTTTTTATCGGACATACGTCGAGCACCAAGCATCAAATACGACCGATGCTAAAATTATTTAGGATTGTCTGTGGACAATCGTCACTTGACAACAATATGACGCCTAAAGCCACTTATATTAATATACCATTTCTCTGGGGTGGAGTGTTTGTGCTAAACCGAGCATGTAACCTCTCTCTTTGTTAGGCCTGACGTAAGGACGTACAATAAACACTGCAATCAACTCATTTGGGCCCCTTGTATCTTGACCCTATGTCCATGTATACAATAAGACAGGTCACCTTAAATGGGCACCACGGCATGTATATTATCCGTTTGGATAATATATGTACATGCCGTGGTAATGTGTTTACATTATACAATTTTCAATTTTCAATTTTTCAATTTTCAATTTCTTCTTATATTCTATTTTATAACCTTTTCCAAATATTTTAATACTATAGTTTAATTATGCAATGTTCTACATATTTTGTCATGCCTTTATCCTTTACTTTTTAATTTGTTTTCCTTATATTTATCTTTTTCATTTTTGTAAAAATCTATTATTGGACTCGGATGTTACATATATTATTTATTTACTATTTGTTTTTTTATACATATCTATGTACATCCTGTCTGTTGATTTTTCAATAAAAAAAAAAAATAAAAAAAAAATACAATGTAGGTATACAAACCGTAAGCATGTGTATGCTTGCAACAATCAACAAATACGGCTTATATAAAATAAAGTGGACTGAGTTCTCTGCTAGACGTCTTCGTGTTATCATCATCATCTACATATGTATGTATGTATGTACATGTGTATACGGCAGTGACACCTCGCGGGAGATTTTATTTATTTTTTCGTGTGTAAAAACGTACACGCGATCGTTACAAGGCGTCCGTCGCCTTCAGAAATGTTCCGACTCAACGTTTACAAGTCCGTCGTAAACTTTTAACGAGCGCCCCGTTTCTCCTCATCAGCCCTGAGACGACGAAGGGAGGGAGGGGGCGTGGGGTGTCAAATGTGTCGGGAAAATCCGGCGAAACAATACGCGGAAATAACGTACTTCCGTGCTTTCGGGCGACATTGTAGAAATTATAGAGCCCGTGTGCCGGATCGTGATTTTCGATAATTGGGACGAAAGGAAACGAAAAATACATAAAATCAGACTTGTTCCCTTTCCTTTATGACGGTATTATTATTTTCTCCATAGAGGAAAAATCATTAAATCACAATTTAACATTAATATTGTAGACATATATACATACATATACCGTAATATAAATTCGTAATGATAGCTAATGGTAGCCATTAGTACTTGGCTGACATTTTATTCAATTATCATTGCACGCAACGGGTTGCGATTTTCGTTGAATTTTGTTTTCATTATTCAACATCGCCATCATCATCGTCTTTATACAATATATTTTTTTTGTTAATGCAAAAGTTACGTTTAATTAATTTTTTAAGTACATATAAACAGAATTTGGTACAAAGATTAACCAGAAGCATAGATTAGTGGTTAGCATGCAGTGCTTTCAAACTGAGTGGTCACGGGCTCAATAATGGTGGCTCATCTTATCAGAGTTTCCTAATTTATCTGATTTCATTAAAACGGTTCCAACAAATTGGCAACCTTGACTCATTTCTCGCAAATTTTGAGTTTTTCAGCATCTCTAAATTGACCGATTTTTTTTTAAATTTATCAAATTTGTCAAAATTATCCATAGATTTCTCTATAATTCTTTGTAAAAATTACTCTATAGATTGTTTATAGACGTTTATAATTGGCCAGAAAGGCGCATTGGGGATTACCTGTTAGGCCTTCCCGGTATATTCATACATGAACTATTGGTTTTAGTGCTACCACTTAAAAGCTTCTAATAGATTTTAATATCTTCAAATAGATTCACCAGGTGTTGCATGAAACTTTTGAGCTGTCAAAACGGCAAGTTTATGAAATGGGAAAACCTATGGAACCGCATTATAACGTTGTTATGATTCCCGTTTCCGCTAATACTAAAAATATTGCAACCTAGGGTAAACATATATGTACATACATATATGTATGCAGTGGTGTAGTGCTAAATTTTGAGGTGCCGGTACGCTCGATTTTGCAAAAATTTTTTTTCAATTCAATTCTATCTTTTTTTTGCATAGCCGAGATTTCCCGAGACATAATCAATTATATTTGTTGCACTATAACGCGAATGCAAACTATGGCTAATTTCCAATCCATTTAATTCTTGCAAAAGTAATCGATCAAAACAATCAGAATATGGTCTATCTTGTCTAGCTATAAAATATGTAGTTCTAAAAACTTTACTGGTTGATACAATTTCCGGGTCATTCATAATATCTAAAATCTTTTCAAAAGGCTGCTATTTCGAACTTACTATAATTTACATCACAACAAATATAACATCCAATAGTATTAGACTTACATATTAACCAGGGATATGTATTTGTTACGTCAATTATCTCAATTGTACCAATGCACAGTAAATCAAATTATAATTATTTATAATTATGCTCGACGCCCATTTCCGCGAGAGTGAATTTGACTAATGCAAAAAAATCTGTAATGATCGGACAGCTCCTCTAGATTTTAATTAATAAATTCATCTCAAAGCAAAATAATGCCATAATTTAAAAGGAAAACTCATAGTCGCCCGGAAAACAATACACAGCTTTGGCCCTTTGTACACAAAATCGAACATTTTTGCTTTGATCCCGGGTTTTTTTACATTGTATTTTTGGCTATGCGATATTTATTAGGGACTTTCCGAGCGGCACTTAATAGGAAATTTTTCGAAAACCGTGAATGCCGGCGGAAGCTGGGGAAGTACATATTTTTCCGTCGCTTATTGTTAAAGTTCTTTCTTCCGAGCCGTTCATCTTTCAACAGTGTTTTTCGAAAATATGCACTTTAGATAATGTACGGAGTATGTGGAATACAAGCATCGTGTATACGAAGAATATTTTTCGATGTGATAATCGAATCTATGTAGTCTGACGGAATGTAGCGTAATTTGGGATACGGTCAGTGGCTTTATTTTAGAAAGCCATCTGGATACATGCCCGGCTAGCTCAGTCGGTAGAGCATGAGACTCTTAATCTCAGGGTCGTGGGTTCGAGCCCCACGTTGGGCGAAGAATATTTATTTTTGAAGTATATTTGATGTGTATTTATAAATAAGAGTTTGTGAGAATTGATTTTATTTGCACGCGAGTGTGTTGCCCTCATTATTCGATCGTAAAAGGCGCGTGGATCGTAAATAAGCACTCATATTTTATACATGTCGTAAAATGTGACATAAAAAAGGGAAGTGTAATATATTTTTACGCTAATAACTTACTACGGTTGATTATATTATCAATTACATTTGTTACGTAGCGTGTTATTGGATAATATCAACGTATGGCATTTGAAACGCAAGGGATCTTAATGTTTTTAGATTAAAATAGCACTGTTTGGCCTATAGAAAAAATCTGTAAACATTGAAAAGCATCGTTGTGAACCTCCAACAATAGAAGTTGTATATTTTTCTCCCCATTGCAAACAGCCGTGAGATAAAATATATATTGTAATCTGACAAGTAATACATTCATACATATGTACATAAAAAAAATTCCAATTTTTACCAGGCTTTGAACCAATTTTGTATATTTAATGTTAAACTAGTGTTGAAAAGAATATATTTATTTTACAATCAGCATTGTGCCCTTGACATTGGACGAGTGGTTTTGGAAAATAATTATATTGAAATCATTCGTATGATTGGAAAATAAACTTAAAATTCAAATTCAAATCATTAGTGACATCTATTGGTTAATTTTCAAAGTGTTGAATTAATTTTAATTTTAGTAGAAATTTCAAACCTGCGACTATGAAATTGTATAAATGCATACACGGGCTTCGGCAAATATACATACATACATACATACATATGTCCATCAGTGGTGTGCTGGAAGCCGGTTATTAAAAAAATGTAAGTTCTTATATCAGTTTGTCAAAAAATTTTCAGATTCGCAAAAGTTATCTAGGTTTGGGCGGTAAGGGGTTTTTGTTACGAATATAATTTGGCAGGGTGTTGATGAAAAGCCATTTTCACTATTTTTAAATTCTTAAATTGTAATCAAGTTAAACAATGTTGATAAATTCCAAAAAAATTTAATTTCAAAAGTTTTAAATTCCAAAAAAATAATACATTTATTTTAAAATGGTGTCGAAAATTCATTAAATTGTATACTCATTTTAAATGTCAAGTCAATTTGTAAGAATTCGAAAAATGTGCTATTTATTCTAAGCTTGTTTTTATATATATTATATATGTAATTATATAAAAATAAATAAATAATAAAAAACACTTATCAAAGTTTGACAGAGAGCCGGTTGATACAAATTTGGAAGCACAACGCTGCATGCATGTACATATGTATGTACATACATACATATATGTCACAGTTGAAGTGTATCTTCCAGTTGTAACATATTTTGACTAGTAATATATTCCATCTAACCCACGTTAGATCATTTATATGGCGAATTACATTCCAACTGGCCAAAATATATTACAACTGAAAATACAGCTCAACTATAAGTTGGTAACAAGTTAGATGGAGAGGCTAGGTTTTCGTGAAAACGTCACTCAACTAGAAAATTGAGTTGGAAAGTCCCTTTTTTTGTTTTGAACACGTTCTTAGAGTTATCTTAATACGGTACTCATTACTTTTATTCGTAATATCTAACAAATATTAACGCATTATTGAATTCTAGAGCATTCGTAAATACATCAGAGCTGTCAAAAGTCAACTGTTATATAACAACAGGCGCACATTGTTGAAAGTGTATATATTTGCGCTTGTAGAGATATAATTTATTACTTGAATTGTATTCGAATATGAATTACCTAAAACGCCAAATGGAATAGATTACAACTGAAAATACACTTCAACTGTAACATATACACAGAATGTTAATGTTTTGTATAAACGCTAACACAAAAACGCCATTAAAACGCATGCTACACCACAACTATACATATGTAGATACAGTGCCGGCCTTACACCCAATGGCACCCTCGGGCAATTTTTTCTAAACACCCTTAGAAAAAAATTTCGCCTTTGGCGCTCTAATCTAAAATTTTGTATGGCTTTTGGCGCTCTAATTTTAAAATTTAAAGCGCCTTTGACGCATCGAGCGGCGCCCTAACTTATTGGCGCCCTTGGGCACCGCCCGACCCAGCCCCCCCCCTTAAAACCGGCACTGTGTAGATCGAAAAACGTCTTGTATTGTATTTAAACTGTGTAGAGCGGAACCAGAGCGCGCTGTTCATTGTTCACATGTTGTAAATGCATTGTTAAAAGTTTGCCGAACCTTTTTTACAAAGCATTTACAATAATGGAACAATAGACGGCGCGCTTCCGGTCCTACCTCTAATTACGAGGCTACAATTTTGCGAATGACTGAGGTTAGGGACTGTTGTTGAGGCTGGGAATGGCATCTAGCGGTAGCTTTTCGAAACTTCGTCCTTTCACGTGGTAAGAGTTTCGGGTTTGCTACAAATTATTGCACCCGGTTGCATGCTCATTTCGATTGAATTTGAACTGTTTGAATTTTGGCATGTACGAAATACGAGATATTCATGGGGTTGCGCAGATGACATTTCGATGTATATATATACATTGTTGATTGGCAATTCTTAAAATTGAGTTGGATCTTTCTGGCAAGTGTAAAATGGCAAAAACCGAGACAAAAGTATGAAATGGGCATGCAGCGAAATGAGCATGCGCCCGCTTGGTTTGCAATCGTTTGTAGCGCAGGGAAGAGTTTCAGTTCGTGATTGAGAAACGTGGCGATTTAAAATAGTATCCATGTTTTTGAAACACCTGTATATTATTTTTGTTTGCATATTGAACAATGCCATCAACGAGGAAAAAATTTGCCCTTTGAAGAATCTATTTATAAAAAAAATGGTAATATTCAATTCGGTTCATAGATTGACATTCCAACAGTTAGTTCATACTTTGCTAAATATAACACGGTCGTGATTATTATGTTGTAAATTGTAACTAATTATAATTACCTAGAAGTGGTAATGTCGGTAGACATTCTTGTCGCACGTCGGCTACGGCTCCTGTGATGGCCTGACTGACGTACACGAAACAGTACTCTGGATAGCGTTCCGAGAACGTGTCGCATGGAAATCGCAACACGTGGTTTCCACGTGCAACCCTCAACTCTGCAACATATCTCAGTGCTCCAGCTTGAGCACCACGTCCAGCAGCACTGGCGCCAACTGGTGGTGGTTCTCGTGCAAAAACACGCACGCGATCAGCACGCTGAAGCACGCATGCTGGATATTCGAAAAGCACCGGTACCCCACCGTGGCCGTCGCAAGGAAAAACGCTACGACTGTTGACGTTCAGCACAAACTGCTTGGACCATCTTGCCTGAAATTCAAAAGAAAATCATTGTTAGAAATTAAAATATTTTCTTATTTCAATAACGTGAACAAGCAGACCCGAGACAAACAGTACCTCGGACCCCCCCACAAAAAAAAAATCAGATTAATTCATATCAGATTAATCCTATTATAGAAAAGGCATATTTCGTCACACCGTTCGGACACATGTTATGCGCACCTATAATGCGCATGCGCAGTTTGTCAACTGACATCACATTGATTGTTCGTACAGAAGTCACAACAACAATGTGCGATGTTTTAAACAATGCTCACATTTTATCTACATATATAGTGTGTAAGAATTGTAAACAGGTGCTTGGGCTTTTTTTAATTATGCTGTATGTACATACATATATACTAACTTAAAATAATATAATACTAAAAATACTCGGTGCGCTCTAGAACAGTGATGGCGAACCTTCTTGAGAAGTGGGTCAAATTTCGTTAGTTATTTTTTTTAGATCTAGCCCATGGGTTACTAAGTCAGTAAAGACATTTAAAGGGGTGGTAAAAATAATACTAATAAATTTGGAAATGCTAAGATTTGTTAACAGAAAAGTTTAACAGTTGATCTTCCAAAAAGGTTTACATTTTCTTTTTATTTTACTATACTTTTATAAGTGAAGAGTAAAAAATTATTATTTTGAATAAAAACAATAATTTAATTTTACTACCGCCATCTATGTTTAAAACTAATAAGCAAACGGTGGATAAACCACCTGTCACCGACTATCTCGGCGGGCAGATTATAAACGCGTTTTACACGATATTTTTGCACCATTGTAATTGCGGAGGATCCATTTACTTATATTGATGACCAAAATGAGCAATATGGCAAAGTATGAAAACGATCGGATAAGAGGCAAACTTTTTTCTGAATTGTAATCGTAAGTGAAACTTAAAGGAGGTATGTAAAAATGAAGGTCAACGTCAAAATTTATATTAAAACACACCTTAAGCGGGTCACGTAGTACTACGTTTCAGATGAACTTGACGAGAAATGCGGGATACGTAGTATTACGTTTGATATTGGTTCATGGCGGAAGGCGGGATACGTAGTACTACGTTTATTCTAATAGTATATGGAGTTTTTTTTTATACGAGTTTGAATCTTGAACGATTTTTATAATCTATTTTTTATACCTTGCTTCGCACATAAAACTAGTTGATGTATTATACAATGAAATTCAATCAGAGAATGCTTAATAGAGTTTGCTTAAGCTCCTGAATAAAACCAATATTTTTTCCTACCACATAAGGAGCACGTTTGTTGTTACAGAAACAATTTTCTGTAGGTTTGATATCCATTTATATAAATGTATTATTAAATCCTTTTAAAAACTCAAGACCAGTACACTTCCCTTTCAATGTTATTAGTAATTTTTAAAATTTTCACAAGTCAATAAGTGGGTCATACAAAAAGCCTTTTTGGGTCAGTGTCTGATCCACGGGTCATAGGTTCGCCATCACTGCTCTAGAATATAGTTGATCGTTTATTATACCTATGTATACTAGTATATACTCAGATGTATTGTGAACAAAATTTATGAATAGTAAAAAGCATTTAAAAAAACATCAAGGACACGAATGCTTGCACCTGGTTACTAGTTGGATTGATAAGTGGACATCCATATGATGTAATGAATCTTTAATTGGTTCACTTTAAATCGAATGAAAGCTTCACCATATGTATAAATCAGTTGTTGTCGTGTAATACTTTCAATTGTGTAGTCGTGGGTTCAATCCCTGACCCGGTGCTGCTGGCCAGACCTTGGATATGAGACTTCAGGTTGATCGTTTCCTATCAGAATTTGTCAACTTATCTGATTTCATTGAAACGGTTCCAACAAAATGATAACCTTATCCTACTTCTCGCAAAATTCGAGTTTTCAGCATCTCGAATTTGCTGATTTATTTCAAATTTATTCATAGACAAATTATTCTCTGTAAAATTGTTCTATACATTGTGTATCATCGTTTATAATTAGCCATGAAGGCGCATTGGGTTTTACCTCTTAGGCCTTCCTGGTACATATGTTTGTATGTTTTTTCAAATATACATTTAAATTTCATATTCATACTTCAATAGACCCAAACCATTTAACGTATTTGTTGTATGGCTTGGTTTCAATCATTTATAATGCTTAAATTTACTAAATTCACTAAGACCTGAAAGTATTATAGGTATAATATATAATATTCTTCTTTATAAAAGAAATTTTCTTGAACCAATTCTATATTGGACTTTTATTTTTTCAATGACAGTATGATCGCCGTAGAGAAAAGCGTCGAAGTTGACTCAAGTCTGATTGTATGAAATTGTATTTGCAATTCGAATTGAATCGGTGCGCTACGTACATGCATCATTAGCACAAAGTGTTCATTTATTTGCGTTGGGGTTGCGATGAATCACGGGGATTTCTCGATAAAAATTCCACTTTGAATACATTTTTAATGCCAATATCAATCGGTTTCCAAGTAAATATTAATGAGTTTTCTTTACATGCACTCGCCAGACCTGTGTTTTTATTCATGGCATGTAATAGAGTAGCGTCGATGTTGACATACAAACATGCATACGTACATACACGACCGAGAGGCAATTTTATGATAGCGTAGAAAGGTCAACTTTCCGATAATGCAGCATCCACCTGACGGGTGGCTCGACTGCAAAAGGACGAAGAGGGGGCGAGATGTGGTCCCCGGTGTCCGAGAGGTGTCGGAGGCAGCAACTAATAAATTTACGAGGTCCTGCACGCCCGAGGGATGGTTATTTATGACCGCGACGATAGCTCCGGCGGCGACGAGATATGTACCCAAGACTGGACCGGGAGAAATTGGCGATTTAGCCAAGACGTGTATTGCATGTTACACGATGCTTTCCGATCAACATGAACTTGAAAAAAAAATCAAATTACTAAATAAAGTAAATAGCTAGCGTTGCACGAAAACGGGGTAGATATATATATATATATATATATATATATATATATATATATATATATATATATATATATATATATATATATATATATATGTGAGGGTCTGGGTCCCTGCATCGAAAGTCGAAATCCGAAGGACCGAAAAGCAAAGATCGAAAATAATGTATGCATGGTAAACTGTACTATATATGTATGGTAATCCTACCCGCTCTTCATATGTATGCATGGTAAACGGACTATTTCATATATTGTCATAAAAATCTTGGTTTTTCGATTTTCGATTAAGTCACTTTCGTTGCAGTGACGGCCACCGGTATGTATGTACATACGTAGAAGCAGTGTCGATGTTACAGTTGAAGTGTATCTTCCAGTTGTACTATATTCCATCTTACCTGGTACCGATTACCGTTATAGTTGAAGTGTATTTTGAGTTGTAATATAAATATATATTTTTTTACAATTTCGCCATAGTGACATTACAGATTAGCTCCAGGTCGCCACTATGGCTAATTTATTACAAGACATTGAAAACTCATCTAAATACATACACGTAAATTGAAACAATACCTGACACCTATGGTCAGATATTACAAACATCGTATAAATACGATTAATAACATTTTTCATGTAACAATACGAATTTTTACATGCGATAAGCAACCACAGAGACATTTCTGGTGAGAAATCTGGCGAAACCTGAGATATAACAATAACTCAAGGTTTGCAACAGAAAATTGGGAAGGAAGAGCCAATTTTACAGGAACCGTTTATATGAAAATCAGAAAAATTGGCAAATTCTGATAAGAAACGATCGACCTCGGCAAATCAAGGTCTGGCCGACGAGACTCTTAGTGGGATTCGAACCCGTGACATCAAGCACGAAATAATTCAATACTCACCACTAAACCACGCTGCTGGTTATTATAAATATATTCCGTCTAATCTACGTAAGTTGATTCATATTACGAATTACATTCAAACTGGTCAAAATATATATCAACTGAAAATAAAGTTGAACTATAAGTCGGTACCAGGTAAGATGGAGAGGTTAGGTTTTCGTGAAAAAGTCACTCGACTAGTTAAAGTCACATTTTTTTTTTGAACACATTCTTAGAGTTATCGTAATACGGTACTCATTGTCATAATTCGTAATACCTTGCAAATATTAACGTATTATTGGATTCTAAAGCATTCGCAAAAATATATTACAACAGGCGCACATTGTTGAAAGTGTATTTGCGCTTGTAGTTGAATTGCATTCAGATATGCATGACCTAAAACGTCAGTTATAATATATTAAAACTGAAAATACACTTCGACTGTAACATCTATTCGAGCTCAGTCTATTTGAAAGGGACGATTCTGGAGAAAATAATTGCATAATGCATGATTAAGTTTTCTAAGCTAGAATAATGAGTGTATGAATTGATTGGGTTGGCACACTTGAGTAGAATGAATGGTGAAGTTGGTAACATGTAATGTGTCGGAACAGTCTATTTAGACCGTTGCGGCGCTCCACCTAGTAAACGATGTTTTAAATCGATCAACGAGTCTGATTTTACTCCTATGTCTCCTGACATTATTGAATATCATATACACGTGCAGTTTTAATGTAACCTGTACAGTTAATATCACTGCTAACTAAAAGACTAATAGGCTGACAAACCACTTGTTAGCGTATATTTCATCATCGACAACATTTTAAAACTAACATTAAAAAATGCCGCCCTCGGACATTGCTTCGCCTGTCTGCTCCCTCTGCAACGTCACTTCGCAGAAGTTTAATGAAAATGCGAAGATAGAAAAGAATGCTTGTAACGGTTTGTGTATACTAGAACTAGACACCTGCAATTTAGTTCGTTTTATATGTATTCACCTATATGTATGGAACCCCTGGCACTATATTTGGAGAAAATTACCAATTAGGCTACTGTCTCGGCAGATGAATTTGGAGCGTGGTTTTGCTCCTTAACGACTGCTTTTCTCTTGCGGTCCTAACGTTAGGAAACGCTTTGAAATGAAATTACCACTTTGCTTCTCTAAGCGGTCGAAATCTCCCGTTATCTCGAAAGCTGAAAGGGTAGTTTGCCAACGTTTTAGTTTAGAATTAATTATGAGCCATACAATCCAAGGTGATTCCTTCATTATGATTATTACCAATGTGATCGTTTAATTTATTCAAATTTTGCAATTTTGAAAATTTAAACATAACAAACATTAATTTGAATTAAAGAGAACTCTACATACATATATACGAATACATAAATATGTTTCAAAACTATGAATCGTACAAATTCTGGTCTGATAATCGTGTTTATGTGTACGTACACCTAATATAATGATATATGTACATGTGTAGGTACTACACATGTATAGTATTATTATATTAGTACATACATATATACATACATATGTACATATTTTCAATTCATGAAAAAACGGGCTTGCACCATTCATGAACTAAGCATTTTTTTGACAATTTCATTAAAATAGCAATTCTACGAACATATTTTTTTACATACATAAATACATTATATGTACGTATGTATCATGACAGGACTTACTCCAAGGCGACACATATGGTTAAATTAATTTCTGTACATAAGTATGTATTAACAATTTTTCAAATATAAAAGTACATAGAATACAAATAGAGACATCTATATACAATTTTTTTTTTTAATACAAATGTCAGAAAATATCCGAGATATATTTTGTAGATAGCTTTTATAAGATTCAACAAATTCGAGATGCTAATAACTCAAGAGAGAGGATAACGATTTATCGAATTCATCTCAACAATTAGCTAGATACGGTCGATCTGTGTTTTTTTCAATAACTGAAGACCTCACAAGCAGCGTATTTAGCAGACTTGAACGACGACCTATCTACATACTATTTGTGCGATAAAAACAGAGAGATTTTCACGGCACGCCACCGGTATAAACATATGTATGTATGAATATGTGTATCTATTCCAAATTTTCAATGTTAAAACTTAAAAGTACATTTCATTTAATTCAATTCGTAAATTTTTATTGAATTTTCTAATTTTATATTCCGAACTAATGTATTTTATATGTTTTGATAATATTGCTTTGGAACTTTTGAAATAAAACTTGATATATCTGTCTACATTTCAGAATGAAATGGCAAGTTGTTGAAAGTGAAATTAAATAAAAACGAACGAAAGGGGATGACGGAAAGGTAGGAGAGCATGCGGAGTTCGAATTTTAGTTTCGTAAAATTCGATTGAAGTCTCACGCAAAAGTTGAATTTAATTTATGGCAATTTAGATCAATTAGTTGATTACAGTTTGATTGCAGACCGCAAGCTGCGATCGTATCTCCGCTGAAGGAACGACTTCACTTCCTACCCGTTCGAATTGTTATTGAATTTTTGATAGGGAAAACTCGAGTTGGGCCTTTATAAACGAAAGCAGGCTAATAAATCACGAAATAAATTCCCCTTTGTGCAAAAACGGTGGGCGGATAGAATACATTTGTTTTATTGCGAACGTTTAAAAGTTTAATGGCGTTGATTTCGGGCCTAATGATGTGGAAGAGGAAGCGACTCCCTCTGACTACAGCGAAGGTATTTATCAGTAGGAAATGAAGTATTTCTATCTTGCCAGTTTCTTTCCACGTACTTCTCTGAATAATCATATCGCCGACGAGATTTCAAAATTCGACAAAAAAACGAATGAAAAACTTAAGCACATACATACACACACAGCTGCGCCATGGAAAAAAGATCTATTACAAGATGGAAATCTATTACTCGCTGGAACAAATAGCATATTAAAGATGCAGATAAGGCACACTGACGACAGTATAATTTGTGATCTCATCAATAATGAAAAGCGTTTTAAAACGAATAAATGTCTTTGAATGCAGATGTTTCAAAACTACGGACCAGATGAGAGCTGTTACAAATTACAAGTAATCAAGAATAGCATTGTCTACTTTCATTATATGCACGTCGTAAAACTTTTTATTAGTTGTAAATCAACGGTGTTTATAGAGGAATCAATATTTTACCTTTAGATAAGCTGGCGTGGGCTCCAAGGTATTTGAATCGATCGATTGAGCCGGTCGCAATACCAAGGCATATGTTCCAGCAGCTCCGAATAGTTCACAACGCAGCTGAAGCTCAGTTCTTCCTGGTAGGCCTCGGATTGGTTCTGAGTATAGAGGCGATCCTCTACTCTCACCATCCGTTGGACAAAGAGTGTCTCCACAATAAGAAAGCTCCAATAAGAATTCCGGAAGGGCGGCTGCTTCGACCGGAGAGCATTTGACCTGTTCGTAAAAAGGAAATTTAATTCATATTCAAATGATACTTATTAAAAATGTTTATACAAGATCTTACTTCAGGAAATTCGACTATTCCAGTGACCGATTGTTCTGGGAATGTGTCGATGTTCTCGGGGGTCATCGACAACCTAGCTGGTGGCCATCGTACATCGAGAACTCCAGAGAGCTTAGAGTCTTCGTAGGTTTCGGTTTCAGTGAGATTTTGGTCCGCGGGACGCAAGCGCAGCATGTAAGTGCCGCTTTTGGCAAGGTAACCGCAAGGTAGCGTGAGACGAGTTGCATTTGAGAGCACTGGCAAGCCATCAGTGGGCTGGTGCAGTTGCACATCGGCCACAAGCCGCCTCCTGCCAGATTCCAGCCGCCAAATTGAGAGGGCGAGTGGTGGCAGGTTGGGTGGAGGAGCGTGGAGCCACACCTGGACATCTCCGCTGAGTGCCACGTGGGCGAATGGTACTTCTAGTCTGGAGTACGGAGGCAATACTCCAACTGAAACAAATTAAATTATGTACATATTTAATACAGTCCTTACAACAAATATTTTGATAAAATTTATTACTAGAACTATTAAAAAAAAAATTTCATTTCGAAGTATATCCAAAGATAGACATGTGATATCTAATCTCACTCTAATATATTTATATAAGGAATTGCACTAGAAATTTACGCGAAAGAGACCTGGTGATATACTCAAAGTATTGCGTCAAAGCTAGTAGTATTGTGTCAAAACCAGGGGCATCATTTCAGCTTTTCCCAGAGGGAGGCAAAATTTTTGACCAGTAAGTAATGACTTTCTGCGGGAGAGGCGGGTGTATTATATTAAAAAATGAGTGTATATGAATTTTAATCATTGTTTTATTTACATATATATTTTTATCAATAGAATTAATAATAAAATAATTTTAAAAAATTTATTAAGAGATTTGGGTATAAACGCATATTTATAAACTACAAAATAATTTCATGAAAATACTTTGAACGTTTTTTTTAACTAAAAAATATAAAATTAGCATTAAATGAATGTTGAAAACTACATATAATGTTATTATTATTATATCATTTTATTCATAATAATACATTTAACAACGTGGATAGTCGCGTTCAAATCTAGCCCCCCCCCCCAAATGACACCCCTGGTCAAAGCTATGCGAAAATGTATGAAATCCAGTAGTGGCTCGTGAGATTTCATAGTGGGGGGGGGGGGGGGGCTGCAGAGATTATTCAGACTGTAGTAACTCGTTAACCAAACCGGTGATCGAATGAAAACAAAAATAGCTTGAATATGTATTATGCTGGGGGGCCGACAGCCCCACAGCCCATGTGGACGCCAAAAATAGCATGCATTTGTACTGTACTGGGAGGCTGCAGCCCCGCAGCCCATATGGACGAGCCGCCACTGATGAAATCCCATAATTGAACACAATAACTAAATAGTCAATTCCAATGTTTATTAAGCAAATATACAAGATATACGTTCCAACATAGTGGGCAAATTAATTTCGGCCCAGATAATTTTTTTCATACAAAAGAAATGCAGTATTATAAAAGTTTTTCATACAAAAAGTCAGTATTATAAATGATCGGTTGTGTACATATGAGTGACTAGGTTAAACAGTATCTAATATTTTTTTATTATTTTATACAGGTATATACTCATTTTTTTACTATCACGACATCTAGCGTCAACATTGTAGATATGTAAGTATTATTATTCAAGGTGAATTACAAACATCGATCATCGAAGATTAAAATCATTATAGAGACATACATGGATACATTTTTGCAGTATTTTTAAATATCAGCAAATTATAAGATGCTGTAAACTCAATTCTTGCGAGAAAATAGAACAGGATTGTCAATTTATTGGAACTATTTCTAATGAAATCAGATAAATTTGCAAGCTCTGAAAGGAAACGATCAACCTGGGAGTTACATATTCAGAGTCTGGTCAGCAACAAAGCCAGGGATAGAGTCCGTGACCTTACAACTGAAAGAATTTAAGGCTAAACACTGATCTATGTTGCTGGCTATGACATTTGAAAAGTGTATCTAAAATTTTAACTATAATATGATATTTCTACCCTCTCAAAGAAGAGGTAAAAGGAGCTCGCGTGCTTCAATGCATAAGAGATGTAGCTTCACTCGAGCGTCGTAAAATATTTCCGGTTGAAGTAGATTTTAGAGGCTTTCGATTACTGAAAGCTACTTCAGTTGTTCAGTACATTGTCTATGTGTTATACTTTACTAATTTTTTAAACAAATTCTTTGATGTTTCAAAACATCCGAGCCGCGTTCGATTCGGAACGGTACTCCAAACACAATAAAGATACTTGAAATATTGTGACCGGGTTCGAGTTTTTTTTTATTTTTTATCTACGAGATTCTCGAGAGGGAGATACAATAAATGTAAGTGCGCGAAAGTGAATTCTGTCTTTAATGACGTGAGATTTTTACGAGAGACTTCGACTGTAAAGCGTCAAAGACAAGAGCGTCTCTTGTGTTGCCTGTCATTGAAATCCACCCTTGGGTTTAACGGAATCGATATGGCGACAGCGATCGTAAAATAATTCAATATATTATGTACTGTTACGAATTCCAAGAAAGCAAAAACCATTAAATCCGATTCGGTGGACAGAGAGCCATAAAAATCCATATTATAATACGATAATCTCAATGTTTGTATGTGTGTAAGTTTTCAATGAAATACAGGTTGATCGTGATGTTTGCGTCAATTTAATACAATTCCGCACGTACGTAGAAGGGAAAAATGTACACTTTTTGTTATCAAAATTGATTTAAGTTTTCTGACTTGGCTTTTTTCGAGGGGAAAGTTACTCCACTAGGTCTATTATACAAATCATTTGTTCCACAGATAAAAGTTTTCCCCTTCGGCAGGATAGCGCACCGTGCGGTGAGAGGGTCGGATGATGAAATAAAAATGTATACAAAAAATAATGGAAATTTACCGCTTCAGAGAGAAAAAGATACGCCCTGGCGTATCGCAAAAACTCTGACATTCTTATCAAAAATATACGACATTATTACTAGGTATACATATATACCTTGAAGCAATATCTTCTATTTATAGGTGGGGATTCTTTCTCGCTGATATATTTTTTCGAAGGATGTCTTTCCCATGCATAAATTTATTCGACTTTTTTGATACTAATGCATGTAAATGTTATAAATATGCGATTACATAAATTTCTAGCAAATAATCTAGTTGAAATTTTTACTTTATTTATGTACGTATGTATGTAGTAACAATAGATGAAGTTTTGTGATCATGCGAAAATTCAAACTCGAGATTTTGACTGATTCGAAATCGGAATCAAACATTTTCATGATCTCGAAAAAAATTGTGTCTGTGATTTTTTGAACAGCGTTAGTTCTTTCGAATTGAAACTTACAGAGTATCGATTACTAAAATTCTTATCGATACGACGTAAATTTGTTTCAAATTTTTAAGGTCAGAAATGGTAACTCCCTTATAGGTGTCCTTATTTTTAAAGTTTTTTAATTTAATTATATCCCAAACCACAAACCAAATCAGAATTTTTTTTACATGTAATAGAAATTATAATTTAAATCCTAATATTTTTCCCTCAACCGGAAGTATTTTATTTTACTTTTATTTTATTTATGAAATACATAAAAAAAATGCAACGTTGATGATATTCAAAAAGTAGTTTTGTAAAGAATTAAATTTATCATATACTAGTTGTTTTACCCGGCTTCGCTCAGTATTGTAATATAAACAGATTAAACATGGCGAATCTAATAGTAAATATTCATTTGTTTTTTATTAAATTTATTTGAATCGTAAACAAATTTCGAATCGTCGTCATAGAAAAATTGATTTGTTTTCGATGTTACCAACCAACATTACATACTTACAAAGTCTCTTTCGAAATTATATATGTATTAAATTTATGTATAAAATTTGACCTGGTGAAGATAACTTGTTTAATGCCTAATCGTTTTGTTTATGAACGAAACATGCAGATTTGGGCAAATTTTTCAATGTCGCAATACTTATGCAAAAATTTGGAAACTATTTTTTCAGTCGGACATGTGAAACAATACATATTGTTCGGGCGAATTAGTCAAAACATGTTCAATTTGATTGACAACTAACTACTTAGTGGCAAATTGTGAAAATTGTTCCGATTGAATATGCGAGTAGGTTTAATACGAAATTTGATCCTGTTGTTGATTGGATTTGGTTGATCAGATTTGATTTTGAATTTTAAAAGCGTCTAATTATTCATATGCTATGTCCAAGACACATTTTATTTAATAAAACTTATTAGAAAACGGAATAAGAAATGGAATGGAGTGAAAAGAAATATCTATGTTCATTAGAGCCCTCCACGACATTCCTCGGTAGCCGTGATCGTCTAGTGGTTAGGACCCTACGTTGTGGCCGTAGTAACCCAGGTTCGAATCCTGGTCACGGCAGCTTCCAAAAGGCTGTCATGGCGAGGTTTATTTTTATTTTTCTTCTTAACTTAATAAAAACTTTAAATTAATATATTAAATTAAAATAAATCTATATATTTATTTATTAAAAGAATAATAAAACATATTTTCAAGGGAAAATTTCAAATATATTTATAGTAATCATAGTTAATGTTTCAAATCATAGATGTCCTTATAAGAATAATGAAGTACTAATAAGATTATGGTAAAAAAAAACAATTGAAATTTTAAATAATTTGAACATAATAATAATATTCTAATAACGATAGATTGTATAATAAATCAACATATAAAATAGAGTCATCTATCGATATTGATATGTACTATTTTTGATTAATATAATTACGATGGTAGATAAAACGGTGGATGCGTCAGGATACAAAATTAAAACTAAATTTTGATATAAAACGGCGACAGTCGTTGTTTTCATTAATATTATATTATGTATTTGAGTGTGCATTCAAAGCGTTTATGATCGAAAAAGGATAGCACAGACGGCCGTTTCGACACGACATTCGCGGGCTTTTAATTAATTTCAAACACGGCCGTGTTAATCGTTTCCCAGGTGTGAACAATATGCTCCGAAATAAATTCCGAAACGCGAAAACCTTTTCCACTTTCGTGCGAACGAAAATCCTTTACGCGCGTCACGCGAGTCCGACGCTTAAATAATACAAAAGACGCCGAATAAAATAAATTTAAGCGAGAAGAAAAATTATTTAGCCGAATGAAAAACTAAAAAAAGGGCACTCCCGTCGCGATAAAAAATTAACACTATCCGATCGCGCACACTAGATAACTCCCAGAAGTGCCGTTAAGTTTCAGTGAGAGCGTTTAGGCACGCGAGCCGAATCGAGACTTCTGAAATATATAGCCGATCGCTAAAAGGTGGACGACAGAGCCTGGAAACATATGCTCGGCTTTTAGCTGAATCGCACCGGTCACGCAAGAATAAAGGTCAAAAATATATACCGAGCTACATAGATACTAGATAAGATGCTAGCACCAACTGCTGGAATACTAACTAGGTTAATTGTAATATCTTAAATTTCACATACATATGTACATAATACCTACTATAAAAATCTCAAGAAAATAATTCAAAGATTATGTTGTTCTCAAAATCTGACAAGGAGATCACATTCGATTATAATACAATTTCAAAGCACTTTTCCCAACAGAAACTTAATTTGAGAGAATGCCTAAAAAGTTGCTAGACGTCAATTTATAAGATGAACACTATAACATGATTCAAAACAGTCCTTTAATATTAATACAAGTTTCTAAAATATTTTCTTTCAAACTATGAGAACATTTTTAAAATATTTCAAAAACATTTAAATAATTTATTACATGTGTTTAAATGTATATTTATTTATTGTTTTGGACCATTGTGGCATTAGAGGAAGAAACTAAGGGCGAAAACACACTGAGTGTTACGTGTTTGTTTTTTTAGATACTTCTAAACATGCGAAAAAACGTACCATTTATATACCCCTAGCCATATACATGGTAAATCGTCCCAAAAATCACCCCCTGGAGTGTTTTCGGTGAAATTTTATCCTTGTATTTATCCTCGCTTGACAGTGATCGATAATTGTGATTCCTATATTTAAAGAAGTGAAGGAGAAAGTTGAGGTTACATATATGCATACACGTGCGACTTCCCAAACATGCATTCTGTGCGTGCAACTACACCCGAATTCAGTTTGGGGAACACCCATTGTTTACGGTCACGAAACACCTACTGTTTACAAGCCATGGACGTGACGTCCCATACCACTCAGTATGTTTTCACGCTAAGGCGACACAAAAGCTTATATAAGAAAACAAGAAAAATACATAAGAATAAAACGAAAAAAGCAAATGCAGAATAATATGATAAAAAAAACAAAAGAAAAATGTAAAATAAACAGAACACATAGTAGGGAATATCTTGCATCCACAGCCAGCACCAATATGCAAGAACCAGCCGAAAATACAAAGCATCTTCGGAGGCCCAAATGGAAAAGAGAAGATCAAAATTTCACTCATGCATCACATCAATTATGAAAATAATGATGAACGCAGGCTGCCAGACAGATTTTCCACCTCAGAACTTACGCTCACTGAGGTAGAAAATATCACATTCAGGCACAGCATCAACAATTTCACTAAGAAGTCGGGTAGCTCTTGGAATAGAAGCCATCCAATAGAGAACTAAGTGGGCAGGAGGTACAACCATCAAATGATGATGTCTACCATGCACAGAATTAAATTAGGCACATAAAGTCCCAACTGTTCCAGCAACGATGGGCATGACGTATTACCACGTAGAAGCTGGAGAACAAAACAAATCAATGAGAAAGTTCAAAGGAACTATACCCACGCAAGTACGAAATCGTTCAAATCATCTGTATTTGAGCTGTGTCAAATGTTTGAGGCGTATATTGTATTATTCAATGGTGCATATCACTGAAAAATATATCCGAACTACATATCGTTCATTCGGTATACTTTTATACACTAACAGACTAACAGTAGAAAAAAATTGTAATCCATCCGAATGAACTTAGTATGAGCGATAAGCGAGATAATGGTCGAAATTAAGCGGAATAAGGCTTGAAAAACTTTCCAGGAGAAGGGCCATGTGATTTATGCCCACCTTGATGCGCAATAATGGCGTATAAATTTGCACGACGGCGACTCTTGTTAGAGTTGTACTGCGGATGTCGTAAAATACGGGGCGAGACGCATCTGCAGGGGGATTCAAATGCGCATTTCCGGGCGCAAAATTAAACCATCCATTTCGGAGAATTAAGAGTTAATTAAAACAATTAATTCGCGATGAAAAAGACCGGTAGTAATCTCCTTTGCAATTAAAAACTGCTCAGTGACATCTTTAGATCGAATGACAAACATATCGAATGCGTTCTGATTATTGGTTGCAAAATATGTAATACGAATTTTTATTTATTTTAAATACAACCGTTTGTAAGTGATTTGTGTCATATTTTTATCTAGACTCTAGTTTGAACTGAAGCCAAAAGAGTTCAATCGATTCAACTACTTTTACTGGGTAACTGTGCCACGGGCGAGCAAAACTCACTTTTATCATATGTACATAATGTATATACACATATGTATGTATGTACGCATACTGTATGTTTTGGCACACTCGAAATTTTTATTTAGCGAATTTCTCAACATTTTAAAATTCTATTTTAGGAAATATTTTATTTTAGTGAGTTAAAGTTTTATTTATTATTATAGTATGCTATTTTGTCATCAAATAAAATATTATTATTTTTAAATCAATTTAATGACCAAAAAAGTTTGAAAATCGCAGCATCACACCTTGAAATTTAAGGTCAAAGTGTTGGAACACTTCCAATCACAGCCGCATTGTTAAATTTATCGCCTGAATTCCGTACTATGTACTTAAAATTACGTAAACTTTCCCGGAATTGAATAGCTTGAACTTTGTAGTTTCTTAATCTTTTAATAATACGAATGAAATAATAAAAAAAATGATAAAATGAAGGCTTAAAGTGTAGACAAACAGTGGTACGCGGCACGTTTGCTTTTGAAGTTATAGGATATACGGAAAAAAAACTTTTAACGTTTTTACATACCTCTTATACAGTTCACATGGTTTTCGTTTAAGAAGTCATTTTTTATATCTCTTATTTCTTATACGATCGTTTTCATACTTTGCCATATTGCTCATTTTGGTCATCAATATACGTTAATGTATCGTCTGCTATTACGTTGGAGATAAAATATCGTATACAACGGGTTTTTTAATCTACATATCTATATATGTATATATATAACATCGAATGTTTGTCTGTCTGTCTCGAATAGGCTCCAAAACCAAAGAACCGATTACGATGGAACTTTCAGGATTTGTTGTATGCATGTCCGGAAATCTTTCCGGACATGCATACAACAAATGCATACAACAAATACTGTGAAAAAAATCGGCCAAAAACAGGAACGGAAACGGGAAAACTGGGAATGAGTGGCATTGCAACGCAATAACTTCAAATGTTTTTACGTCGCGACATGCGTTGGTAGGTTAAAATAAACAAATAATTGAATAATTTCAAATGTGTTCGCTGCCTGCGTTTTTCCGACAAATGGCAACGGGAACGAGAACGAGAACGGGAACGGGAACGGGAACGGGAATTGCATGCGTTATTGTGGCATTGCGACGCATGCTGGGTTCAGCTAGTACTTTATAAAATTGAAAATAAAGTAAAAATTAACGATTTTTAAAGTTATTAATGATTGATTATAATTAACCAATAGTTATTTTAATTAATTAATATTTTACTGAAAATTCATTGATTTTTCGCAATAATTGTTTAAATGAACCAATACTGGTGAATACGTAAGATACTAAAAAAATACAAATATGATTCGAATATTCGAATATTTTATCAATTTTTATTCGATATGCAAATATTCGACAACTACGAATAATTGAGAACCCTGCTAAACCCAGCATACTCGACAAGATATGACGGTGTGGGATTCTAAAAAATACCTACTATGGCACTACCGGTATTATTGAAGGTCGACTTCTCCTCAAAAACCGGTAGTATCAATATTGGATATTGGAATCATTATATTTAGAGGATGTTTGATACGATGGGACGGTGTTCAGGCGGAATAATACATATACATATTATATTATAGTTACATTCAGATATCAATCAGGATCACTATTAAAACATATTTTAAGAAATTGAAAGTTGAAATTGAGTGTGGAACAAAGGGTTGAATTATTTGTCAGTTAATTACAGCGTAAATTACACGCAAAAAAACTTTTCACATTATATAACACCAGTCTGGTAGATATTTGCGCCTCAGAATGCGAGATTTGTATTCGCAACGACTCAAACTGATTAAGCGCGGGTTTGTGCGCAATTAGGGTGTGGGAGGGTGACGTAGACCCCGGAAGCCTTTCGGGACTTTGGTCGGCGTCGTCGTCTCTCCAATTGGCCATTTGGCAGATTGGCCGGTGGGTCTTAGACCGAAAGCCTTTTCGGGAATCCCCGACGGAGGCCAGTCCCAGTTTTGGACGTCCTGCCTAATATGCCTGTAATTGTCGTTAACCCTTTCCAACCAAATTGACTACGCATACACGCATAAATACATAGACGAATGGATAAAATTTTTGTATACATGTAGTAATATATACATCCATACACGATTAACATATTTTAAACTATCCTAATTTGATTTACAAATGTATAAAGGGAGTAGCCTATTACATAAATACACGCAATAAGCTACGACGTAGCCTTTTACATATATTTACGTAGTGGCCCTACGTCATTGAATATATGTAAATATACGTAATTGATAATTTAGGTGCAAATAATACAAACGGTGGTACAATGTGGTACAAGTTTTCAGTTTAAAATGACCCGTTATCAAGATAAACGGAAAATATGTCGTACTGTGGGTAATAAAATGTGGTTTTTTTAGTTTATGCATTTCAGCATCGTACCTCGGGATTCCAATACTGGTTCTAACGCTTTTTGTTAAAAAGTCAACTTTCAATAATACCGATAGTTCAAAATAGTACCGAATAATAGTAATAGTAATAGTAATGTGATTACATTTAAATTTTATGTAAGTTGAATTGTTTTGAATTTAGAAGAAAATGTTGTATCGACTAGTTTGTATAGATTAATAAAAAAATGAGTCTACATACAACATTATTTTTGACCTACTAATCAAAAGAGCTGTTAAGCATATCATAAATCTTATACATATGTAATTGTTTATCTAATGTGTGTATCTTTGGCTGGGAACTTCGAAAACAAAACAAAGTTTCTATGACGAGAATTCAATTGGTTGAATATTATATTTTTTTCGATTCAAATATATTTAATATAAAACAAATGAATATTAACTATTAGATTTGCCATCTTTAAGCTGTTTATATTACAAATTCTGAGCCAAGCCGGGTAAAATAACTAGTACATATATGTATATATATTAAACCGAAATGGCGTCTGAAATTCGAATATTATTAGCTGTCGTTAAAGTCGTTTATGATTGGCTGGATTAGTCAAAGACGTTTGTGATTGGTCGGTAATTAAATAATTTTTTTTTTCGATTCAAATAAATTGAATAAAAAAACAAATGAAGATTTTTTTTATTGGTTTTCATTTCATTTCCATTAACCGAGCGAAGCCGGGTAGCACCACTAGCTTAAAATAAAATATGAAGTATGCGAAAACGTACTTAAGCCTGTGACTATTTCCGAATATATCTATTGATTAATGACTAACTATACATACCTATATAATTAAATTTTATTGCGCTGATTGCTTAAATAAATAAAAACCGGTAGATACTTGTACTACCGGTATTGAATTTTTTGGCGGCAGTACCAGTATTGATAAATGTCGGTATTTTCGGAATCCCTAATCGTAGTATTTATTCTAATATACCTTCGAAAATCCAAATCAATAGTGCGGAATTAAACGTTAAAATATTTAAGTGATTATTAAATTCAATATGTTTCTTCAAACTGTAATATTAATTGATGTGTAAATAATCGATCGTCTGACGCAACTCATGAATATATTTTCATACTAAGTAGTAAATATCAAATCATTTCAACCCACAAATTAACTGTCTCTACCTATTTATTTGAATGACAACCGAATACGATAACTGTATATTGTAACTATTTTAAAGCAGATCAAATATAATGCAATGGCTTCATGTAAATTTTCAAATATCGATCAATAGGTAGGGCTTCCATAGAAATGCCAACCGAGACGTTTGGAAATTGAATGATTGACGGTAGAATTGTAAAATGAAAAACTCACTACAAACAACAAACTTGCGGTTTTTTTTAAATTATTTGGACTAAACTATGGAAGTATTTTTTATTTTTCATTTTTGTATCACAGGAAAAGATGGCGGACAAGGGGATTGCCGGAGTGGTACCCGAGAAAACGCAAACGGATGAAAGGAAAGCCGCAAGGAAGATGGATGGATAAAATTATAAAAATGTGGGAGGTGAGATGGGTGTGAGTTGTGAAAATGTCTGATGACGAATTTGGTGTCCACATATTTTGAAGCCCGGGACCGTTACTCCCCTCGCACGGCTCTGTATACGATTAAGTAATTTCGGATCACCCGGTGAATTAGTCATACGATGAAATGACCGCGAAACAAGCGCTGGGACGAGGATATGATTAGCTCTGGAGATTCGCATTCGCACTTGTTCTTGGCCCTTAAAGCTTTTATTCTCACATTTACTTGTTTTTATTTATTTATTTTTGTCTGATTTATGACCAACTGACTGCTAGATAGAAAACCGGGATAACTGACTTATGGACATGAAGGAGACAAATCTATAAACCGAAACATGTCCCAGTCTACCGGGACGTAATATAGCAGCTCTATTTACATATACTATATGTACATATATACTATATGATTAAGTTGCCTATAGATTCTATAGGCAAATTAATCATAGAAAATTTATGATATACAACACAGAAGAGATGTCTGGATTCAAACCACTAAATTAAAAAGCATAGAAAACGATATACCAAAGGGTTTGATGATGATCTAAAATGCGAAACAAAGTAGAGGAAAAAAAATTGCATTTGAAACTTCTGAACGCTGAAAGAAGTGGAAAATCATCAAGTGTTATGGTATTATGAGAACAACGAAAATTCGCCAAAGCCCAAAGTTACAACCCTACAAAAAGTATCCAACACTTGCACGACAAATATTTTGAAATACGCATTATTCATGTGGATTAGATCTTTTCTGCAAAACTACCTCCGATTTCAATAACGTTATCCAAATTATTTTCCACGTCTAAATTTAAAAATGTTTTCAATTCAAACCACCCACCACCATCATAAGCCGCAGATCAACCGGCACGTGAACTTTCGATTAAACATTTTATGCGAAAATTTTGCTCGTTATTACGCGAAAAATACAATAGAAAAACGTAACACGCTATTTTCGTACTAGCGTGCTATAATAAGTATTAAATTTTCCAATAGGTATTATACAATTGAACAAAGCCTAGATACAACGCACTATTTCGACCTTTAGTTAAAATATGAATTTTTTTTTTTTATAACAGCAATTACAAAGAGATTTGATACAACATGTTTCAATTTAAATTACAAACGATTCAATAAAAAGTTCAATTTAGTTTCAACCGACTGGAGAATACACTTTTGTGGCCGAAATGAAATGGACTTTAAAGCAAAGCTGGAGTACATTCGTCTATTGAAGCATTCACTCTCAATTATATACATATCTACATATGTAAATGGCTTCGTAAACATTACACGATGTTAAATTCAAACCAGAGCGGGTGCGTGAAATTTTGGCACAAGATTCGCCAGGTGGACTTAGCGTACTTTGTACATGTGTCTGTGTGGGAATTTTTTGAGTCGTTTTGGAGCAAATTAGGTCCAGGCGACTTAACCGGTAAACGCCGCAACGAGAGGGCCACGAGCCAAAAGAGGGCCACGCCTTTCGGTTGTTATCCAGCTGATGGCGGTTCATATTTCACTGGGGAAAACCGTGGAAAAACCGTCACACGTTAGGATTTTTTTAAGCCATTTCTCACCTTGCAATTACCGCAGATAAGGTTCGCACGCGCCTGGACCTGAAGAACCTACTCGTTCTTAATTAATTTATACGACCGCGGCCTATTCAGTGTTAATTTAACACGGGATTTAAATTGGAATGTTCAATACCGGGTATGTTTATAAATGTTGTGCTAATTTTATTATAATAAAGAATTGAATATTGAAATTTGAAATAAAGAACACTAAAACATTTCAAGCCCGGTATTTTTATTACAAGGTTTAAATTAGTTTTACTTTGCGATTGTTGTGGACAAACCATCTACAACTCTTCCGCTTTAAAACTTTGCCATTTTGCGAGGTTTGGCTCCCGATAGAGATTTCAATTGTTTCCGCTTACTTTATGTATAGTGAAATATAGTCATCATATATACATATGTTTAGGAATTCTAAAACTGTAGAGAAGATGACAACCGCTGTGGACGTTCGGATGTTAACCAATTGATTCCCCCCCCCCCCCCCCCGTTCAACTCATTTTGTCAGATTTTAATTGTTTAAACGCCTATTACTTAAACTTTTTCACAGTATATCTTAATTTGCATTATAGGCTCTCATTATCTCTCATATATATATATATATATATATATATATATATATATATATATATATATATATATATATATATATATATATATATATATATATATATATATATATATATATATATATATATATATATATTTATATATATATTTTTAATTCACTAATAGATTATGTAATGAATGATAAAAACATTTTTTTATAAAATTGAAATGGCCGATGCTGTGTTCCTTCTATAGCCAAGGCCTTCTTACCACTTGCAGCCTTTTTTCTACTCTTTTTTCTATCTAATCTATCTTTGTTTTTAACTCTCTGATTTCGAATTTCTAGCTTGATTTTGGACTGACAGCGTCCATTCCAAATTGCGATACTTTACGACCCTTTTTTCATACTAGATTTTTACTTCAATTATATGTATATACTTTTAAATATATTCCCTCATATAAAGATATAATACATACATATGTACTAGAGGATTAATATAATTAAATATATTGATAAAAACTTTGGATCGCGGAAGAATGATATGATATAATGACGACCCAAGGTTTTTAAGTAATATATTTAATTACATTAATCCTTTACGTTAAACATAAAGTATACATATTTTCATTCATATAAAGATATTCCCATAAGATTTTCATTTAAGCTGTGACTATAATTTTATATTGCAGTACTTTTTTGACAAGATATTGGCGAGCATTTAGTCATTTAAATTTTTAAAATATTAATGATTAAAGGTTCGTTTACAGCAGTAAAGCTCAAGCCGGCAACTTTATGTAAACAGCAGTAAAAATAATATTATTTTATATGGACCTGTAATGTGTATGTGACGTATTTGAAACAGTAGCAACTGATGCTATCTATTCATAGTACTATTATTCATATTCATAGTACATAGATACGATCTATTCATAGTACCGCAGTACATGTCATCGAAACGTATCAAGCAGAACCGGTTTTCTTTGGTCACTGTGGAAATATTCATGCATGACGTGACGTCATAGTAGTGAGTGCACCCGTAGTGACGAAAGTGTATATGAATCTTCATATGTATGTGAAAGCTGCTTGCTTTTTAGAAACTGCTATGATAGATTAACTGTTAGAAACGCGTTTGTCGATTTTTCTGCAGAAAAATTTCATTTGATCTCTACATTTATTTATTTATTTTTATATATACGTATGTACATATATACCTAGAAGGCCTAACAGGTAAACCTCAATACGCCTTCTTGACCAATTAATTATAAGCATCGATAACCAATTTACTATGGACAATATTAATCTATGGACAAATTTGACATTCATTTTTACAGCATTTTATATATCGGGAAATTCGAGATGCTATAGATTTTAATTTTCACTAGAGATTGGGCAGGTTGTCAAGTTTTTGGTACCTTTTAAATGAAATCAGATAAATTGGTAAACTCTGATAGGAAACGAACGACCTGGAATCACATATCCAAGGTTTGGCTAACAGCACCGGGCCAAGGAATGAACCCGGGTCACTGAGTTGAAAGCAGTACACACTGACCACTGAGCTATGGTGCTGGTTAAAATAATATTTATATACAAAAGCAATATGCATGCGTGATTGGTTATCAATCCGAATTTTTTGAATTACATACAAATGCAATACTTTAGTTTGACCATAGCACTTATGTAATCTTGTCTGGGAATACGTATTTGTCATCATCATAATATTGTTTTATTATATGTACATATATTATTTTTAATCTGTCTTCCACTTATCTAAGCAGTAGAATTTAAACGATCAATCTTCAAACTGCAATTTCTGCAAATCGTACACAGTTCAATCTACCCAACAGCACATACATATGTACCATTCAATTTAAATGTAGAAGCTGCATAAGCCGAAGACACTCAGGAACATGGCATCAAACACAGACGGAAAGCGAACGCTTTTCCAAATCATCAGATAAGACTAACTAAGACCACAAGCACACCTGGACCTAAGAGCCATTAATATCATCCACCCAACTCCCCCCCCCCCCCTCGATCATCCACGTCTTGGATACAAACCCAAAGTGACGTGCTGGCGTTCCTGATTATCGGCAGGGTTCGAATTATCGGATTCCTCGGACGGGTTCAGCGCTTCCATATAATTCAATGCTATTAAGCTAATCTATTATGAATCGCCAGGCTCATTCATATGGATGCACCCAGTTTCATCTCCACCCACTCCTTCCTTTTCCGGTGTGGATCGGACCGGTATCGGAGCCGTAAAGAGGATGTAATGTTTTCCGGTTAGCCGGGGTTGAATAATAACACTGTTCGTCCTTTCGCAGTGTTGTAGAATAGTTCGTTCAATTACTTAAATACAAGTGGTTTTGGATGATTGATTTTATTTATTTTTGATTTTAATTATATCTTGCCTGGGGGTTTTGAATCAATTTAATGCTGGCCTGAGGGACACATTCCCTGTATATCCGGAATTCCCAGGTTACGCAGACCGTGAAATATTTATATGAAACATTCCAACTTGATACTACAGCGGTTTCTGAAGAGTAAACAGGTCTGACGTGGGTTTTATATATTATATGTAGGTTGTATTAAATCTAAAAGTATATACGGAATGAAATTTTTAGAATTAATGAAGATTATTCTAAACTATGTACATATATAATCCATTTATTATATTAGTATAATAGTTTGAAGCATTTTCGTACTGTAAAATGTACATATACATATGTCGTCCAAATCACGCATTAATTATTTTATACATATTCGGTTTTTTTCCTCTATTAAATAAAAATTAGACGTCAAACTCTTAAACAACAAAAATCTAACTAGTTAGATACATTTTTACATATAATGAATCTATGTAGCTCTTTTAAGTGTAAGTGTATTTTTCGATTAATATTTTTTCTTATGATGTGGAAAAACCATTTTAACTTATTAACTTTAGCGCCCAAGAATTTTAAATACATGAATAAAGAATAAAGCCTTTCACTATAAATAAAATCGAAAGTTCGATCGATCTAATCTTGTCAATTATTAAAAAAAGAAAACAACAATAGTATTTTAAAATAATAATAAGCAACTAGGAAAAAGTTGTCTAAAATTATTGATATATGTACATATAATATTTATCTTTTAAAAACGTAACAAACGTTGTAATATAAGCTTTATAAATAGCATTGTCGGAAATTTGATGAAGATTGTATATACCCGAAAACATTATGAAATTCACAAAGGAAAATTTTCATGCGTATTACATGCTTCTTAGTAAAAAAAATTGCGTAAATCTATATATGTAGATATAAATAAACATTAAATGATAAATATGCAAAATATTTTAGAAACCCAAAAATATCAATCGCATAATATACATGTTTGCTTGTAGGTTTTTTGCAAAAGATAATTCAATCATATACATTGTATAATTTGATACTCATTTTAATTTATGTAAATAAACGGTTGTAGACCTCATTAAACGGGATTCATATCTATTGCGTAGATTCAATCAGATAAGGACTCCATTATAGGTGTATGTCACGTAATACATAAAATTGAATACGAGCTGTACTTTTGCCACCCCAACGCATTACAAATGCGTTTTAAATAGTACACGGTGTGTGTAATTATGTGCGTCGTCGAGGGTGTCCATAATTTCCGTAGAGTGTGGAACGGTGTACCGTTTGATTTATGTCGCGTGTATCGTCGTAGGCACACACGACTGACGCCATTATCGTCGCGAAGAAAAAAGGAAAATGTCGGGAAATCGGCGACGGGAAAAGCGAGCGCTGGGGGACATTTCTCTTGGCTGGATGGCTTTTCAATCACCCGTGATTGTTTCCTAGTACACCACTTCTCCCCCCACCCCCTCACCTTCTACCCTCTCGCGTTTTGGCTTAACGACATTCGTAAATCCTCTCCAGGCTTTATTACGGCTCCTTATTACGCGAATTTCAGCCGGCGACATTAAAACGAGCCGCCATTGTCTCGTTCTGCTCGCCTAGGATCTCTCTCCTTTGTCGCCGAGTTTTTCCTCCATTTATTCCGCTTGACCGAGGTCCTCGGGGAGCGTTTTTGAGACGTTGTGAAACCGCTGTTGAGACCTCTCCTTTGACTTTTCAACAAATCTTCAATTTATTCTAAGAACTCGCACAGAATTAAATTTCTTCACGTTTTTGTCTTTCATTACAATTTTTTGCTTCAAGATTTTTGCTCATTCTATCATTTGCTAATTAATTTAAAGCTTTGTAAGAAGATCTATCTTTGATATAAGACTATACAATGCATACATCCATTCGCGATACATAAAAATTGGTCGTTGAAATTCGCTATAAATCCAAACTTATTTCTCGCATACCAATATTATAAGTATTTATGTATATATCATCATCATCATCATCTACAGCCATTCACAATCCACTGCTGGATGAAGGCCTCTCCAACACACTTCCAATAGTCTCTGTTTTGCGCAACTCTCATCCATCTCACCTCATATATTTTCCTAATTTCGTCTAACCATCTACTTTTTATTTGCATTCTCTCGGGTATCATTCTAGCACTTCTTTTGTCCACCTTTCATCCATTTTACTAGCCACGTTTCCCGCTCAATGTCATTTCAATCTCTTCACTTTATCTACTATATCTACTACCCTTGTCATACTTCTCACCCACGTATTACATTTTCTGTCTTTACTTGTTTTGCCAATATGTATGCATATATACATATTATTTTATCCTTAAATGAGTTAGAATGACGTTTTATAACTATAAGATCGATCGTTTTTTTTACAAAAAAGAATTGAAACTTTATATATGTATCAGATAAATCAGATAAATCAGATAAAACACATCAGATAAATAACGGGAAAGGTTTGTGAGGTAATTTTTAAGCGAAAAGGGGAGATTCTACTTTAACTCAACAGTGCATATGAATGGGATGCAACGTTTTGCAAAATATTCAGCTTTACATAATTAGTATGAAAAATAATCTTTAAATGAGATAGTGTGAAAATAGTAACCGTTCAACTATGATGTTAAGTAGGGGCGGCGGGAACAGGCGTATCTGATAACCAGCTGTCATCACGCCGATCTGACAGTCGATTCTGACGAAATTTTGATGATTTCGTTAATGATTAAGCTCTTCCAGCGAAACTAATAAAAAGTTTATGAAATCTCATAAATGATCATAATCAACGAAACATTTTATAATCCCAATGTGTAATATAAGGCAATAGTGACAACGATGAAATAAATAAATCTATTTAAAATAGCAACTGTGGAGTTTTCATTTCCGCAAAAAATCCTACATCCATTTCGGCTTCCGTATTTTTTAACATTACTTTATGGAAAGTATATGCGTATGTGATATTCATGTGGTGGTTACTTATTGTTTCAAATACAAGTAAGACGAAATAAATTACATTTACTGGAAAAAGGTTAACTGAAATTGAAGATTTGGCTATTTAGGGTAATTGTATTATTGTATATGTTATCAAACATTTTCAAACAACGTATGTGTATAATATACATAAACATGGAAGGGATGTATGTATGTATGTATGCATGTATGTATGTTTGTATGTATGTGGAGTGTATTGACAAGTATGGAGGTTTCAATCCAGTTCGATCCGTTCCTGTTTCAGTGCCAATTTCCGATTCCTGTTTCAGTTCTGATTGCTGATACCTGTTGCAGTTCCAATTCCCCAACCCTGTTTCAGTTTCGATTCCCGATTTCTGCTTCAATCCCGGGTCCGATTATTTATAGTATACGTATTGTAATTTCATTTTAAATCATGGATCAATTAGTTTCCAAAACTATCCGTTGAAATTTCTACGAGCACAACACTATAGTCCATGTGCTCTAGGATAGTATTTAGGCAAAACGCACATGCTGTATTTCACACCCCATTTCGACCAATAGAATTTCGCGCGTACAATGTTCTACTGTCTGCATGAAATGCTATTGGTCGAGAGGCGGTGTAAGAGACAGCATGTACGTTTTTTTCTCGACAAGACAAGTCTCGTCTTACAGCAGATCAACTATAGTACGTAATATCAACGTTTTTGTGTCATTTCAGCCGCTAAAAACTATGTACATAGTTTAATGTAAGAGAAATACAAAACATTTTAGGTGCAACTCTGCCCAAAAGAATAAGGTGAGTATGTATGCATGTTTTAAATAACGTACATATTATACATCAATACGTACGTATTATACAATAACGTATTATGTATAACGTACATATTATACAATAAATGTAATAGATTATGTATTTAAAAATATATAATCAAAAGCAAACATATATTTAGCATGCACTCGCAAAAGTCCCCTAATAACAACAACACTGACCCACTTCTGGCTAACAATAGAGTTATTTCGTAAAAATTCAAATTTGTACGTCCATTTGAAAAGCTAACGAGAGACCATTCGTGACGCATACATTAACCGTCGTTCATTATCATTTCCATTATTCGCAACTTGGACAAGGACGACAGATGATAATAGACGAGAGGTAGAAAAGAGAGAGATTTTCGCCGAAAAACAACCGCTATTCGTATGGTGGAAATTCAACTTACGAAGTTATTTCACAAATCGCAGCTGCTGAAACTTTGACGCATCTCTCTCGTGAAAGCGAAGTTTTCTCTTCACTATCTTTCTTTCCGGCATTCTCCGAGTCCCCCTATCAACTATGATTTACATAATGGAGAGCACGCGCACACTTCAAGGGCTCGTAGACAACTAGAATTAAATAAGGACCCTTAGAATTCTTTTCGTCCCCGTTGCACTATGCAGCAAAAATGAGAATGGCGCAGTGCGTTTTGAAATGGGTCAACCATGCCAAATTAAAAAATTGACCAATTTGCTGCAGGTGATTTTTGCCAATGAAATATTTGATTTTTACACTAAAAAAAGGCCTTTGGTAAAAATACATAAAAAAAATATCACAAAACTCTACGTAATATCCATTAAGGTGGTAACTCGCGTAAAGGTTTGTTTAAAGTCAAATTGGCAAACAAATATCTGGCAACTTTTTTGTCATAACGATTTCTCAGAGACCGATAACTAGGCCACAATTTTTTTAAAATAAAATTGTTCACAGTAAAATAAAATTTGTGTGATTCTACAATCGTTGTGTTTATTTCTGTCAACTATTGTTGAAAATATTATTACATATAAGTAACAGATTACATACTTTATTTAGCAATTTCGTAGTCAGAAACCCTATGAAATATTTGTAATCCGACAAAACCGGTCAATATGATCCCAAATTGCTTTAAAGTGGGCTTTACGAACGTTTTTATAAAGGCATATACATATGTATGTATGTTTTTTTTCCCAAAATCCCAAATCTAAACATTGAAAGACTTACATATGTCTTGAACAGTTAGTGTCTTCCGTTAAATCTTTACGTGAATATATACATACTTTTATTTATTAATTTTGCTACCATTTTCCATACGTATTTACATACATATATGTATGTATGTTACACCTGAAATGTGTCTCTAGTTGATAATATATTTTGTATAGTTGGAATATATTTCATCTAACCTGGTACCAACTATCGTTATAGTTGAAGTGTATTTTAAGTTGTAATATACATATCCCGTCTAACCCACGTAAGCTGATTCATGTGGAGAATTACATTCCAATTGCTTAAAATATATTACAACTGAAAATACACTTCAACTATGTATAAGTTGGTACTAGGTTTGATGGAAAGGTAAGGATTTCGTGAAAAAGTCACTCAACTAGTAAATTGAGTTGGAAACATTTTTGTTCTTATAGTTATCGTAATACGCGGTCTCCACGACGAGCCAGAATGTTAAATTACAGAAAACGCAAATATCGGAAGGCAAAGATCGAAAATCGAAAGATCTCAAGTCGAAAGATCAAAAAAAAGGGTGCATGGTAAACGGTATATACTCACGTACATACTCACTTAATTTGCGCGAGCACGGTACAACAAGAATAAGAGGAACAAGCTTTTCCTCCCGTATTCTGCGCGCGCACATTAATACGGGAGGAAAAGCCTGTTCCTCTTGTTCCTGTTGTACCCTGCTCGCGCAAATTAAGTGAGTATGTACCGTTTACCATGCACCCTTTTTCTTTTGATCTTTCGACTTAAGATCTTTCGATTTTCGATCTTTGCCTTCCGATATTTGTGTTTTCTGTAATTTAACATTCTGGCTCGTCACGTAGACTCCGTAATACGATACTATTTACTGTAATTAATAATACATAGCAAATATTAACGCATTATTCAATTCTTAAGCATTCGTAAAAACACCAGAACTGTCAAAACTCAACTGTTACATTACAATTGACGCACATTGTTGAAAGTGTATTTGCTCTTGTTGAGTCATAATTTACGAGCTGTATTCGAATATGAATGCTAGTTGGACTATATTACAACTGAGAATACACCTCAACTGTAACATATACATACATATATGTATGTACATATAAAGTAGACAAAAGTGTTGAACCATTATTATCTAGTTTTAAATTTTCCGTGTCATATTTAAATACATTATAAAACTTAATGAAATAATAATACAAAACGGAAAAGTTTCAAAATTGAAATATTCCACTTGCTGCATGTGCACCACAAGTTTAAAAAGTGTTGCATTATAAAACCGGAATATTTTTAAAAACTTTGTCGCACAACAAAAACGCCATCAAATTGAAATATGCGAAATAAAAACAAGTAATTTCATACATGTCCATATCACTAGGTATGTGCCATTTTGTCAAACATGTTACGAACGAGTTGACGTGTGAAACAATTGCGTCCGGTGCATTCAAAACCACCAACACCCCCCATGAACCTCTATAACAGCCCCTATGCAGTTATTAGCCGCCGACCGAACGACTAGAAAGCGTCGGCAAGCAAAGGGTTAAATTATGCAAATTAAGACCGGTCCGTCCGTCGGGGACCATCAAAGCCTTTAAACACACTCGTTTGTCGACTGCGAACGATGCTGAAACTCAACAGAGAGACAAGAAAATTGTAAAATGCATTCCACCGATCAAATGTACAATTTTTATACCGGTGTACGAAACCGCAATGATTGGAGTAATTTCATTTGGGAATGGATATTGAAAAATCCACCATGCAACGATAAATCTATGATTTTAAAATTACGGCCATGAAAGTTGGTATATTACATCATGGTATCCTGAGACCGTAGAAGGGTACACTGTACTTAAAAATACATTAATATTTTTAATTTTTATTTTATCTATGTACGTAGTAATAATAGATGAAGTTTTGTGATCATGCAAAAATTCGAACTCGAGATTTTGAACTCAGAATCAATCAATGATCACGTTTTTATGATCCAGAAAAAATGTGTGTGTGTATGTATCGATACGATGTAATTTTTTACTTTAATCCATCCTAGCAACGCTGACAATTCATATTTATTTCATTTATATAAAAAGTAGTCACAGCGTAGTGCACTGGTAGAGCTATTGCATACCAATAGATAGGTCGTGGGTTCAAATACGCTGCTGGAAAGGTTTTGTGGTTATTAAAAAAATACAGATCAACCGTCTCCTATTAAAACTTTCCAATTTTTCTAGCTTAATTGTTGAGACGGATCCAATAAATCAGTATCCTCCCCTTCAGTTTTTCGCAAATAAGTTATTAGCATCTCAAATTTGTTGAATACTGTAACGTGGGAACATGAGAGAGAGTATACACTGTCGAAGTGCATTCGTGGGTGATCAAAAGAGACCCAGATTAGCCTTACGGGCCTCAATATGTGCCTGAACTAAGGATACGCTGGAGTTCTCATGGGCGAGTGCGTGCTTAAACAATAGACTCCCCAGGGTAGACCTTTACGTGTTACTTTACGTCAATAGACACATTAACGGATCAGGGAAGCTGTGATATGTAACTCGTCTTTGTAATCCGGTAGATCAGATTATTCTGAAGTGAACGGTGGATCCGTGTGGACCTCTTGAATCGTTGAATAAATGCTGTGAAGTGACTTTGGCCCTTTATATGGATCCTGAACCACCCCCACACAAAAATATTATAAATGCTACCTACATGTATTTCTCGCAAATTTTCTATGTATAAAAAGTTTGTTGGTTGTCCGTAAATGTCTATTTGTATTATATTGTAAGTACTTATGTACAAAAATGAATCTAATCATATGATTATGGCCTTAGATCCTTACCTGTCATGGCACATATGATGTTTGTATGTAATAAAAAGCTTGTAAAAATGGGCTTTTGAGAGAGTTCAAAGCGGCATTCAAAATATTCTGATAAAAATTTTACTCGTTCGAACAACGCCGGGCAACTCCGATATTTTAAAATTATTATTATACGCATATGTATATTATATATTTACAGACAGTAAAAGCTATGCGAATATACCACACCACATTTTTCCATTTTCTCTGACATTTTTGATATGTAAAAGGTTAAACCCACGCAAACATCTCATTATTACGCGAATCAAAGGAGCCCCAAGTACGACCTTTAAAGACCCACAAGAGAGGATAGGTCGGTCAGGGGACGAGTACGGAAAACGGGTGGTGTGGCGGGGGAGGGGAGGGGGAGGGGAGGGGGTGTAGTTGTTACTTTAATTTGATTTTATGGAGCCGAGTCACCTTGACGGGCCTTCTTCATCCACGGTAAAGAAGAATTTCTGATGAATAGCACCTTCCGCGTCATTAGCCTTTCTCCTCCTCACGTGCTTCTTCCCTCATTGAAGATAATGAAATAGTACTAGAGTTTTCCTCCAGTGGTTCGGTTATTTATCGCTATATTTAAAACGCCATTAGAGTGCGGGAAACAATGGTCTGCCCCGTCAAGTTTCGTAGTTGTGCGTGCATGGAGGGTTTATTACAGGGCAGCGGTTGCGTTGTGGTCTCAACGTCATTACAAATAACATTTTACAGCATATTATGTTATACAACCACCTCCCTCATATTTCCCTTCTCTAATTCAAATTTCGAGGTTTAATTTGTTTTTGGGGTGCTTTTGGCTATATATTTTAATTAACACTAGCTGTATAGCTTGGCCGGGTGAAATTCGATTGGCCAAATTTTTCAGGAAATTTCATTCTTTGGTCTAAGTTAGAGTACCATTTGCAAATACAAAATTTAAATCGAAAATTGTAGATTTACATACAAAAATCGATGAAATCTTTGTTTAGTAAATGCCAGTATAATATTGAGGATCGACATATTTAAAGAACAAAACCTAAATTAAATATAGATCTACGATAATAAGCACACTGCCATTATAGTCTTTCCTCTCTATTGGTGGTCTCTTCAATCATCATCCATTCTTGCCTATTTTGTGCAATTTTCTTCCCTCATGTTCCACACACTTTCCTTAATTCATTCCATAGTTAACTCTGACTTTCTTGCTCCATATATAATTGTGAGTATAATTCGGGCACTTATTTTACTATCCATCAACTCAACTATGTATGTACATATGTATGTATTGTCACGTTCCAGGAAAATATTTATTTAATTTTTATTTACTACTTGGTTAACCAACCAAGTTTCTTTATTATTATTAGAATGTTACATTTATCTTATATTATAGATATATTCGAAAACGATAGATTATGGAATGATGACTTTTATAATAGGAGACACGTAGAACTATTTCACTATAACTTTAACTTTCGTTCACTTTATTCTGCTGCTGTGCCGACCGTTATTTGCGGACGCGTTCTCGGAGTCTTTATGATGACGACTGTCACTCTCAGAGTCGATGATGATGACTGTCACTCTCGGAGTGGATGATGATGACTGTCGCTCTCGGAGTCGATGATGATGACTGACTAATGCGATCGAATGGCGATCTTTATAAATGATTTGTTATCTTATGGGCTGGGCACATTACTGTGTTATCTGAATATCCTATTACAGGAATTTTTATAGTTTTGTTATTCACGTATATGAGCGTGTGAAAAGTACATTTGATATTGTGGGAACTAGAGTGATAAGCGGGGTACATAACAGTATGTACATATTTCTACTACATGGGTAATGCTTCTTACCTATTTACTTTTTTGTTGATTTCTGCTTAGTTTTTAGTATTTCAAAATTACAATTTTAAGGTGGGAATTTTTCATGAACACAATACTTTTTATACTTATATTGATACTTCGAATATATTTAGATAAAGAAAAAACTACATAAATATGTATATCAGATCGGAAAAGTTATAATTACAGGTTTTATTTCAACAGTATATTATTCGTTCAATTTGAAATGACTTTTTGTAAGCCTTATTTTGTTTCAAAAATTTTTTTTCATTTCTACATACGTACATATTATATGTACCAAGATGTATTAAGATGTGTAGGCCCTTATTTATTTTTTTTTCATTTATAAAAGCTTTTAATTATGTATTAGATTATTTAATATTAATACAGATATTTTTTTGTAAGAAGTTGAACTAATTAAGCCTTCATTGAATGATATGAAATTGTTTAATGTATTAATCAGATTACCTATAGATATATTAGCGGTATAATTCGAAGGATTGTCCGAGATTTTCTTGTCGATGAAGTTTGACATTGTTGTATTAAGTTCCATTGGGGGCTTCCAAGTTATATTGAATATATCTATTGATTTTGCATTGTGATAAGTCTAGCATTACTAATTTTACACAATACCTCTCGGTAAGGAAAATCAAATCTAATACGTCCAAAGATTTATGTATATTTTCAACGTCAATATACAGAAACTTTTGTATGGCAGATTCAATTCTTTAGGTTCGTAATATTATATTTCGACGAAATTATGAAAGGTGGTGGTACTTTGGAAACGTTAACGAACCTACCCTTAATAGGACGAAGTTTGAACGTTTTCAGATCAACAGCTTCACTTCACTCCTCACCCTCTTCCTTGCTGGAGCCAAGACGAACCGTGATATTAAAAGTTTCTTTATTAAAAATATGTTATTATGCGATGTTAATGCCGTCATTGAAGACAGAAAAGTTGTTATTAAAAAAGTGCTAAGATGATACCTACGAGACCGTTAATGGTTTCTCGCTGAAGGATACAACTTTTTATTTAAAAAAAAATACATCTTAATTTAAAACATTCAAAGTAAGTAAGCATTGTTATAAACACATCAAATTTTCTGAGTTCGCATACAAATACGATTTTTCCTTTGAGAATATTGGTATTGATAATAGAAGATTGAAAGTAAAGTTTCTAAATAATATTTACTAATAAAATGGCTTATAAAATCTAGTATAATAAAAGGTTCGTAAAATGTCGCAGTTTAGATGCACTAAGCCCAACATCAAGACAGAAAGACGAAATCGTAAATACGTTTAAAATTTGGCCATAACACGTACGTATGTTCATATATCAGCATTATATTATAAACTAAGGCTTCCAATCCCGGGATCCCGTTGTTTCCTGGTACCGTGAATCCCGGTGCTGGCAAATTTTTTTTAAAAATATTACAAAATTTATTACAAAAAAATTACAAAAATAATAAAGAAAAAACAAAACAACATTATGCATATAATGAAAAATTGTGGGATGAGCAATGACAGTCATAGTCCATTTGTTTTCTCTGACCCGTTTTGACGCCGGTTTGCCGTTCCCACAAAATGGTATCAACGGCCTGTATTGTGTCGCAGATTTTGTGCTCAACTGCAATGATATTTGTAGCATATTTTGACTGATTCGAACTCAGAATCGATCACTGATCACGTTTTCACGTGTGTCTGTATGTCTGTGTGAGTTTCTGTAAGTGTGTCTATACGTCAGTGTATTTTAGGGATTTTTTGAACACTGTTCGTCCTATCAAACTGAAACAGTATCGATGCGACGTAAATTTTTTTCAAATTTTCAAATTGACCAGAAATGGTACCTCCCATTATAGGTGTTCTCTTTTTTACTAGCCTCTTTTCAGCTTGCTTTCGGTTTGTTTCGATGAATAATTACTAGACGGTACAAACTATTTGTAAAAAACGAATCAATGAAGGATGTCTTTTTTTTAATCTTAGAAATCTAGAAATGGATGTGAACCGAAAATTAAAAAAATGTAGCCATACTCTCAAAACAAGAACGCCAATATGACGAGTATTTTTTGCGTGAAACATCGGGAGAGTTTGCAAAATGCAATTGAACGGTTTTGAAATATGAAAATATGGAATAAAACATTTTTTTTCTTATTTTGTTATACATTTGATTTTGATTTTAAATTCCTAGCACCGCAAACCCGGTGCTGAAGTAATCTTACGGGATTGGAAGCACTATTATAAACATTTTAACATTAATTATATAAATTATTAGTGACGTAAAAATACATAAGAGCTTGTAATGCGAATTTTATAAGGTATAGTGTGAAAAAGATAAAGTTATATGCGTTTAAACAGTTAAAATCTGACAAAACGAGCACGTGGCGGAAAGTCAAACATATACATATATATGTAAGGGCAAACATATGTATGTATGTATGTATATATCGTCTCCAAAATTTTTGGATTCTTAAACGTGCTAATTACGATTATTTTCACCATCGAACTAGTGGAAGCGATTAAAATTTCTATCGGTGACCAAACCCTGCAAAATGGTAAAGTTTCAAAGTGATCGGAAGAATGTAGGAAATAGTGTACAACCAAAAGTCGAAGAAAACTAAAAAGAGCCTTTTTTAAAATTCAATTTTTATAGCAATATGCAAAATTATACATGCAAAATTATATATATGTGCTCCTGATATTGAGCGCCTAAGATGGAACGGGTGGCGTCAGCGTCAGATTCATGGGAGCGTACACACATACACACATCCACGAAGCCACACACACATTAATTCATCATTTAAACGTGGGTGAACGGTGAGCCTTTGAATTACCTTACACCATTTTTTTATATATTTTTTTATTTTTTTTTATTTATTTATTCATATACATATATTTACAGGATATAATGTTTATTACAAAGTTGGACATGTATTCCTTATCAGATAAGAGTAGCTCTTGTGCCTGATAAGGGAGCTACGATTCTATTATAAATTCTTAAAATCTATTATAATATTTTTTATATAAAAATTACATTAAAATTTTTCAGTGCAAGTTTTTTTTGAAAAAGTGTTTAATTTTTTTTACTTGTTCTGTTTGGTTATATAACATATAACTTTATTTTAATTCGTGTATCAATTCCTTTCCAAATCTACTCGTTGAAATCAACGGGCACAACACTAGTTGTATATAAAGTCAAGTTGGGAGGGGTGGCGTCAGCGTCAGATGCGCGGGAGCGTACACACAAACACACATCCACGAAGACACACACACATTAATTCATCATTTCAACGTAGGTGAACGGCGAGCCTATAAATTACTTTACACTATTTTTACAAACCTCTTTTATTATATATGTACATCATATAACTTTATTTTAATTCGTGCATCAATTCCTTTCCGAAGCCACCGGTTGAAATTAACGGGCACAACTCTAGTTTTATGTATGTATATGAATTCAAGTACATACATATGTACACAAGCTCTTGTAGGCAATAAAAAAAAATGTTCGTCATCTAAAAATTCTGCGTAGTAAAGGCTCACATCCCGAACAGATTCGGCTAAAATAAATCTTACATTCCATGATTATGTATGTACATAATATAAAATATTAGGCGTAAGATATATTATAAACCGTATATGTATGCGTACACATACATACGTATACACAGATAGATGTAACATTATCAATGTTGACTTTAATTTTCGTTTCGAAATTTTTAAAACAAAAACGAGCCTAGTTGCGTTATTCCCGAGGGGGAATTAGGCAAATCGAAAGGGCCTTAATTAGCGTGCCCGTTTCGGTGCGACCTTTTTATATAATTTTATATTTATTAATTTCACGGATACTCCATTCCGGGTACTCGTATTGGTATGTACAACATTATAGGTATACGCGACTGCTGCGGAATATGTAAATTAATTAAATTATCTCTTCCTCTCTCTCTCTCTTAGCGAATCGGTTTTTGCAAAGATAAATATTTACATGTTCGCCCCTACCCCTACCAAAATGCGCCATTTATATATCGGTCATAAATTAAAAATTGCGTAATGAAAGCACACCTACTATGTGTATCATACAATATGTACGTACATATTGTGATGGGTAATTAAGGTATGGGGCGTAACCTATGCCTTTATGATAAATATTATATACAAATTCGAAGAAATATTACGATATTATCGATTCAATTCCATGTACATAATTTGAAAACATTTTCTTTTTAATATCTGTATAATTTTAAAATTCATCAAAATTACGGAGAATAAATATTTGGAGTGCTTTTACAATGAAGTAAAAGTTGCGCCTCCAGTCCAATAAAGTACATTTGTATAAAAAATGGGGAAATTAAATTTTTTTAATGAAATTTAAGACTCGAAATAATCTTAATAATCGTAATTCAACTCACACTAAATTTTCGACAGCACATTTTTTTTAGCATTTCGGCTAAATAGATTTCAAGCAAATTTATAGATCTTAATATCAATATACATATGTATAGTATTTTATTCAAAGTCAAATATAGGAAAGCCTTTGCAGAATGATTTTAAATAAGGACCACTAGCATTTCGCACGTACAATTCTCTATTGTTTGTATGAAATGCTATTGATCGAGAGGCGATGTAAGGGACAGCACGTACGTTTTTCCGTGTAATGTAATGTACATGTAAGTGTATTCCTAGAGCGGACCAACTATAAACATAAATATATTATAATACATATTTGTTTTATGTGTAAATTAAATATGTAAGCATATACATACTTCTATGTTTCATATAATTATGCATTAAAACACTGGGCAAAAACCAAGTGGAGACAAATCAATGTTTACTAAGTTTGACTTCGAATATGATTATGATTTTATTTGGTTGCTCTCGTTTATGAGATATGAGTGTATAAAAAATCCAACAAGCCGAGTGGGTGGCGAAAAGTGAAACAAATACGGCAACAACCTATTAAACGTCACCGTGATCAAAATTTTCGCTAATTTGGACGTGGTTATTACGATTATTTTTCACCATCGAACTATAAAAATTCATTGTAATATCCACCGTTGGCCAAACCGCACAATATGGCAAAGTTTCAAAACGATTTGAAGACTGTAGGAAAGTGAAACATAGAAGAGGCTTGTAAACAAATGCGCAATTTTTAGTTTTTTTAGCTTAAGCGTTATTTGACTCAAAATCGATATAATAGAATAATTTTTGTGCTCAAATTGAAATCAATAGTCACGTGTTTATTCTATTGATTGTGATTTTTTATTGTTTTAAAATACTTGTAATTAATTATACATATAACGAATTTGTGAAGTCAAAAATACTTTTTTCCGTGTTGTTATGCGTTATATTTGCCAGTTTCAATTTTGACCACATTTATAATAATTGGTTTTCTATCCCAATATTTTTTTTTAAATCCAAACATACTAACCTGAAAGACTGTCACATGTTATTAAAATACTTGAAATTTTTTTTCTTAGTTGTTAAATAAATACAAATAAAAAATATATCGAAATGATAAATTAATTGTTGTTCAAAATCCGTATGTATGTATGTAAAATGTCAAGAAAATTCGCTCAGCATGAGTGGATTAATATAAATAATATACTTAGATACCAAATATATTTATAAAAAAAAATAAACCAAAAAGTGATGAAACTTGACCGCTGGTGTTCTTTATTTTGTCGTCTTGGCGTTAAGAGCGTGATTAAAAGACGCGCGTCGAAAGGGTTAATATAATTTGGGGCGCTAGGGAGAGCGTTCACGGGTAGCTTATTATAATATAACATTCATTTAAACGGCCGCACGGCGGGTCATTTCGTCCAGAGAAATGGGAACGATTGGATAATTTGGTCGATGATAGCGTCCCGAATGATGTGCTAAGATCCGATACGCCCCGTTAAGTATTCGTCCTAGGAGGGATTCCAAATGAGGTTTTGCCTGCCCTCTGAGCCGAGGGTTGAGGATCCAATCTTCATTCTTTCGGCCGTTAAGGACCCAAAAGCCTCAGCGCCCGACCAAAACCAATGTGGGCGCTTTGAATTTGTAATCAATTTAATTCCGAGACGAACTCGTTAACGAAAACCAGTGATATAATCAAAACGAGTAATCACCACCCCCCCCCCCCCCATGTCTCCACATAAACACCCACCACCCACTTTCTTTGAACGTATAAATTAGTGTTACATCTTTCAAAAAGTGAAAACATTTACTATATATTTATTAGTTAAGCTTCCACTTCGAAAATTTATTTTATTTAAAACATCTATATATTGAAGATGATTTTAAAAACATAATTAAAACTATTTTTTAATACAAATTATTAAAAAAAATATACATGTAACAGGTTTAAAGAAAGTTCGACTGTTTATATATTCCTTTTTTTTAATATCGCTATTCTATCTTTCTGTCTGTGTATCTGCGATAACGTTCACTGTACTATAATAATCGTTTCGATTATACATACATATGTGCGTCACAGTTAAATCACTGCCAACAAAATGTACTAATATAATTACGAAAGAAAAAAACTTCTATATATACTGTTTGCCACCAATGTTTCCTTTAGACAAATTAGTCTCTGAGAAATCTATTGAAAATTTATTGAATTAATTAATAAATTTTTCTATTGGTTTTTTATATTGTTTATATGTAGGTGGGTAGGTAGTTTTTACTTATAATACACCCGATTAAATATTCTTCGGGTATATCACTATATTAATCGAAATTGCTTACATCACGCCATATAAAATATACATAAAGGTAATTTTATTTATCGAGGTTTTGAACCAAACAATTAAATAAAAATATTAAATTAATTGTATTTTAAAAGTATTTGAAAAAATACGACCACGATGTGGATCGAACACATGACTGACACATTTATTTATTAATTTTTATTGAATAACTTAATATACCATAGCCCATACGACGTTATTTCATCGGGCTATTCACTTATTAGGCTATTTAGGCAGATTGAAGATAACATATATTTAGGCAGATTGCTTAATGAATCTCTACTTTTCAATCGCATAATTAAAAATATTTGCGTGCCACCGAAACGAAAAGACAATATCTGGATATCTTGAAATAATATTAGTGATGATGCTTAATTATAAAATGATTTGCTTGTTGTCTTATTTCATTAGTTGTCTATCAAAGTAAATTTGAAATTTTATCAAGTATTATATTTTACGTATGTATATCTATAATACATAATACACGCAAACGTATTAAAGTTCACGTCAAAAGTGTGTCAAAGATCCACCGATAAGATATTATATATTTTTATATCCCGGATTTATATGTATTTCGATATCGTTGACAGTGTATTAGATTACGCGCTGATAGACCTCGATTGGGTTCCCTTTTTATGATCTGGCGACATCAAAGGATGTCAGAAGTGTCATCTAGGATCAACTCACATAAACACTTGACACAATTCTACGTCTTATATATATATATATATATATATATATATATATATATATATATATATATATATATATATATATATATATATATATACACACATACATATGTGTACTGGACACGATCTCATTTTTTTTACGATTGGGACAGCTTGCCTGATTGAATTAATCCCGTAGGACTGCGTCGCGTAACTATAGAACCGAAAAAAGGTCTTTCTTTGAAAACGACTCGAAGCGCACAATTCGCATAATTTCTCATATTATAAATAAAACGCGCACTGCTTTGATACCAATAAAGTTGTATTCGAGACAGAAGTATTGTATCTAAGTTTTTAAGTGAACGGTAAAATAGCGAAAGAGTTCGAAAAACTTGAACAAGTCGTTCAATGTGCAATAACAAAATATTGCCACTGAAAATAACCAGAAAAACAATAGGTGACAAAGAGAGTCAACTACAAAGAACAATTGGTCTTGCTGGGAAGATATAAGCGGAGCTTCAGAGAATCGCTTGCAATTCCCAAAGGTGCACTTTGCATCTATATGTTGCATTATAACGCAAGAGAGGATCGTATATTCGAACACTTATACGTATTTTTACCATATGATATATGTACGAACAGTTGCAAAAATCAGCTTTTTATGTTACTGTTTATATGAAGGTAATTTTAAATGGGAATGGCTTGCATTTATGTACATATGTATGTATGTACTAACAACGCAAATTGACGCTTTGGAATTTAGCCTGGTCGGGAGTATAGATATCTATGACACCATTCGTTCATTTGAATATTTCAGAAGCTACATAATTTTCAAATGCATTTCGATCACTGTATCAATAATCAACCCTACAAATCGATTATTTGCTCAAAAGTAGCAAAACATTTTTATGGGAAGCCTTCACACATTCCTAATATGATGTCATCTGATATTTAACTTTTAAAGGAGATTTTTGAATGGAATATTTTTAAAAATATCAGCGACTGGTTCAAAGAACTGGCGGAAGAGTTTTACAATTATATTGCTATCAATTTATGATAAAACGTATCCGACGACACGAAGAAGGATCCTCGGCTCGGTATAGTGCGCGGAATGTTACATAGATGCCTTAGAAATGTGGTACCGGAGTCGGACGCTCTATGGACCACAAAACGCACAAACATCTTCATCCTCAAAGAATATGAAGTTTTAGAGAAACTCTTTAAAACACGTCGAATAAAGGTCTGTTCATACCTAGTTGGCACATACCGACTTCAGCAGGTATCCGGCCGTACGAAAAGTATTCTTTGGTACATTTTGTATGGGTATGTTCATTTCAACCGTCACGTTTACGCCACGGCAGGCTTACAGCAGTACCCGACATTTCCTGTTCATACCTTACAGCAACATCCGTCAACGTATCGTATCCGTCTTTTTGGCCATCGTGGAGATATACACGCGAATTACGTGCCATGAGTCTGCCGCTTTGCTGTTTTGGACCAATTATCGAAAGTGACAGTTGACAGCTGTTCAATCTTTCGACATGGTTTTGGCGCTGACAATGACTTTTTGACAATGTTTCCTTAAATTTTGTAGATTTTTTGATGATTTGTGTTTTTATTTTATCCAGTATTGTTTCAAATTGGTATCGGTTCATACGGAAATATTTAAAAGAAAATTGTCCATCATCCACAATCTCCTTATACAGTGTTCAAAACTCTCCGGTTTTTCTATTTTTTAACATGGGACGCATATCAAAACGCCTCCGTGCTTTTTTATTGCCTTCTTGAGCTTCTTCTTCCAACAACAACGCGATTATACATAATTTTTCGTTCGATAAACACCGAAACATTTTTGCTCACTTGTATTCTGACGCGTAGCTACGAATGCACGTGTATGCATTCATATTGTAAATACTCGAAAATGCGACGTAAGCAATATTGCACCGTATCGTCATGGCCTGTAATGTATAAGTAAGCTGACCGCGACGTGTAGGTAGATATGAATAGAAATGTAATAAAATGACATATTTGAAACGGAGTCGTGCAGTGCTGAAGCCGTGCAGTGCTGTTAAGTATGAGCAGACCTTAAAAGGTTCTTAAAATATCACAGTATAATAAATATATCAAATTAAGCCAGAAAGACGAAATCCGTCCGAGCTGTCAGAATGCAGCGTTTAAAATTTGGCCGTAATACGTACGTATGCATGTACATATATCATAATTATAATATAAACATTCATTATATAACCTATGAGTGAAGTAAAAATAGAGATAATGAGAGCCTATAATGCAAATTTTATAAGATATATTGTGAAAAAGATAAAGAGTGGGTGGCGGAAAGTCAAACCACTGACTGAAAGGCCACTGACGTGGCTAAGCTGTCATCGGCTCCAAATTTTTTGTATTCTTAAACGTGTTTATTAAGATTATTTTTCATCGTAATGGCGAAAGCGATTTAAATTTCTATCATTGACAGTAGGTCTGATGAAACTGCGCAAAATGACAGAGTTTCAAAACGATCGGAAGAATGTAGGAATAGTGTCAGACCAATAAGCGAAGTGAAACATAGAAAAGGCTTGTAATAATAAAAAACCTTGTAAAAAAGATTATCTGTCAAAAAATCATGTTTTAGAATAATAATATACAGGGTGCACTTCAGATCGATTCAGATCAAACCTTTTAGGAGGTAATAATATAGACTTCTTCTATTACTTCCTAAAAGATTTGCATCGACCTGAAGTGCACTCTGTATACAGGGCAGCAGAAATAATTTCAGCCCAAGGCGGTGAAAAAACTGGATCGGGGCCTGGTTATGGGGAATATATGTAGAGAGGCTGGTATAATCACCGGAACACCAGAGAGAAGGAGAGTGAGAGGACCTGACCTGATCATCTTATGGGAGACCAAATTAAAGAAATGACGGGATTGTCCCTAAACGCTGTTTTCAACTTGGCACTGGACCGAAAGGAGTGTACATACATATGTAGGTGGATCGTCCACCGGATTCCAGGATATATAAATGACTACAATGCTCAGCATGGGGAAGAAGTCCGTATGAATACATATTATGTATGTGGTTGTAAAATATTCACACAGTTTCAAAATTCAATTTTAGTCTCCCGTTCCCGGAGTGGACTTTGTTTACTTTTGCCATCGACGATGCAAAATTTCCTTTTGAAACTCTGTTTTCTTGCGGCGTATGTTCGCAGCCGCAGTACACATCGAATTTGATAATTAAGTTGGCGCGAAATTTTGTCGAAATTTCGTTATTCAAATATGACCGAATAAATTAAATCACCTCGCTTTATACAAAAGCAAATACAAAAGACCCGGCTTCGCGAAATCGACTGCTCATTTGCCCGGGTGAAAGAAGAGAGGCAGGGGGTGAGGGGGAGGGGGATCGGTTTGTCGAGGTACAAACTTTGATTTTAATTATCGACCCCTTTCGACCAACTTTTAATTGAAGCTAATTATGTCTTTCATTCGAAGTAGACCATTGTACATAATTGTTCTGTTCGGTGTCGCCGCTTATTGCCATTTCGGGTACACGGGCTAGTACGAGACAAATTAGGTGAGATTGATTAGGTGACACTGATGATGGTGATAATTACGTGTAGTCTGATTTACCTGCTGATATGACGGTGGTGTAGAGCAGAAGCTGCAAAGGCAGGTGTGGTCGTTGCATGGCCTGCGGACCACGCGCATGGCGCACCAATGCTCATCTCGTTTCAATCTTGTCCGTGGAATCCATCGGCGATAGACTCATCGTTCGTCTGAAACATTGAAACACAAACATGTAAGTAAAACATGAAGATACATAAGGATTGAACACGATGAGAAAACTCCAACTTACATACACCGTTTATGAATTTAGCATGTTTACTTTTATCCACATACATATGTACATATGTTCATATGTAGTAAAATACATTAAGTTTTGTGATCATGCGAAGATTTGGCTGATTTGGACTCGGAACCGATCACTGATCACATTTACATAAGTGTGTCTGTGTATTTTGGAGATAATTCTATCATCAATCCTTTCACACCGAAACTTAGTATTAGTTACAAAAATGTTTTTCTTTACGATTTAAATTCTTTTCAAATTTTTAGTTTCATCAGAAGTGGCACCTTCTCGTAAAAGTAGGGTGACCATATACGTTCCGTTTTGGCCGAGATAGTCCAATTTTTTACGTGATTTGCATTCGTCTCGTCGTTTTCGTAAAATTGTTTGATTTGTCCCGTTTTGTCTTTGATTTTCAATATCAATTTTTTCCCAAAAACAAATATTATACAAATATACATTTAAATTCGATATATTCATTGTCAAGTAGCAATTAAATATATTTTTATATGATTCATTTTACATATATCTGAAAAAAAAATCGCTTTATCCTATTATTTTCACCATAATTATTTTTAAATAACTGTAAAATGCAATAGTATACTACATTTAATTTTTTATTTTGTTGTATTTTCTTCTTTTAAAGAAGTGTACGTTCTGATAAAAATTATAATCCGAGAATATCTTTTTTGAAAATTTGCAGCTATTTTATTTGGCACTTATATATAGGTTTCAAAAACTGCATCAAATATTCAATTAATTTTGTTTTCATTTTTCTAGTACACAAGAATTGTGCATTCCAAAAAAAATTGTAATTTTTTGACAATATTAATGGTTATTTGAGGAAAATATATTTTTTTATTTTCAAAAACATTTTTTATATAAGGGGGAGGGACATTTTTGTTTGCATTGCGTCCCGTTTTGAGTCCTAAGAAATGTGGTCACACTACTTACAGATCTCGTTTTTACTTTATCTATGTTTTATTTGGATAGATATTATCCAATGTTTGTTGTTAAATTAAATAAATTTAATAAACAAAATTTATTCTTTTTTCAATATTCACTTATACTTTATCTACATACATACATATGTATGTACATATGTACATACGTAGCAACAATTTATAAAGTTTTCTGATTTTAATTACATGAAATACAATATAGTTATTACTTACGCATATTTATATTTATTCTATAATTTAATATATCCCATTAGAAAGTACTCATCATATAACATTTCATAATACATATATTAATTACTTGACGAATTGTACGCCTTCCGCTAACTCAAATTTATCGATCTCAATTAAATCTAATTATCCACACACACGCATTATATTAGATTTCAACCGACAATACAATAACAATATTAACACGATAATTTAATATACATATTATATTATACACATATATGTATATGTACATACATACAAGACGTAAATGTTTTTATTGCAAGATTGTTTGTAAAACGTTTGCAATGTTTGCATGCAACGTATGCATTAGTTCCTCTTCAGACGATCATTAAATATAATTTATGATTTGCTACACCGAATGAAAATATTGTCATTAGTATGGCGACGAGCGATTTAATTAAAACGTTACGCTCGAAAAATAGCACTTTAACATCGTTACTGAGGAGATATAAGTTTGGAGCTGCTATAAATATAATTAGCGAATAATAACCTGAAAATTCACTACATTTTTATCTCGAGAGTTCCAAGAAATAAAAATGAAATTCATACCTACATATGTATGTAAGTAAGTATTCAAAACCAGGGTGAGACTATGAAGGGGGGTTGAAAGCAGACTCCATTATTATTTCACAAGTTTATAAAATGGTATGTTCGTGCCCGTCGGCTTTCTTCTGTTTCGATCGTAAGCCACATAGACTACAACTTCATTTAAAATACAATAGCCGTGTCGCTGCAGCACAAATTAAACAATAAATAGCAGTTATAGAGTCTGGCCACCGAAACGCGGATTAAATTCGAGCAGAAAAGCCCCCCTGGCAAATTACTCCAACAACGTACGGTCAGGGCTTTTAAAATTAATTAAACACAAGAGGTCCACATGCTAAGTCAGAGCATCGTATAAATTCCGTTTCCGAACGCGGCATAGGTATTCCCGAGATGTGACCAATAATTCAAAACAATAACGCTATGGGCCGCCGGTTTTAAGCCCCTTCCAAGGACTTTAACCTCCCCTTTCAACCGCCATAGAACGAGTATGTATGCGTCTGGGCGGATGGGGCCATAAAAATGAAAATTGTATACCGGTGGTGCACTACCTTAATTGGGAAGGGCTATCGTTCGGGGTCTACGACACGCAAGGTAAGCATTATAAACACACACACACACACATACATAATGGGATGTCTTTCGTGATGTCTTAGAATCGATTTGCAAAGCGTGGTTCAGTTTGAAAAATATTTCCGAAAAAAAAAATTATACAATTACACTGTTTGACACGAAAAATGGTTCAGAGACGAGATATGACTTTTCTTATAGATCCATGCCCAGTGAACACGAATCTGGTAATAAAAAATGTTGATTGGGTCGAGATTCGGAGATATGTGTTTTTTAAATCGTGCCATTTTTACATACCTCCTTTACGTTTCACTTACGATTACAATTCAGGAAAAAGTTTGCCTCTTATCCGAGCGTTTTCATACTTTGCCATATTGCTCATTTTGGTCATCAATACAAGTAAATGGACACCATTACGATAGAGATAAAATATCGTTTAAGAAGCTTTTCAAGTCCTAACATTTTTAATCTCGGTGACAGTTGGTAGTCATTAATTTTATACATAGATGGCGGTAGTAAAAAAAATTATTGGTGTTTTTATTCAAAATAATAATTTTATATACAAATTATAGAAGAGGTATATTTTTAAAAAACTTCTTTTTACTCATTTTTATTATTACATACCTCTTTTACGTTAATACAATTAAATGGATCCTCCGCCATTAAAATGGTGCAAAAATATCGTGTAAGACGCGTTTGAAATTTGAATTTCTGAAAAGTACCTGACATCTATCCAGTTTTTAGTTTAAAACATAGATGGCGGTAGTAAAATAAAATTATTGGTATTTTTATTCAAAATAATAATTTTATATACAAATTATAGAAAAGGTATGTTTTTAAAAAACTTATTCTACATATATCTTGTGTTGTTCGTTCGATGTCTCAAAATTTCTCTATAAATTGTTTACTGATGTTTATAACTGGTTAGGAAGGCGCATTGAGGTTTACCGGTTCGGCCTTCCTGATCTATTATATGTATGTTAGGTCTTATATACATACATACATATGTATATATTTATGTATAAAAATCTAAATATAATTAAAATACTACTTGATTAACTAAATAGTAAATGATTAACTAGATAAACTAAAATACTACACGAGAAAATACAAATATTTGAAATGAAAAACATAAACATATTTATATATGTATGTACATATGTACTAAAATTAATATTTCGATCTTTTCCATAATTTGCTACGATAATAATAAAATATGCATTATTTCAATTTGGCGCATTTATTGGAAAAAATCAAATATTGATTACCTCGTTTTCATATTTTAGCGTAAGGAAATTTCCATATATAAAATAAAAACACGGCTCTAACATCCTTATTAATTTTTAAACCAAGGAAGCGAACACGCTTAAATTATTCAGCACTTGTCTCCGTATCCTCGGAGATTAAACGTCAAGTCGCCAGAGCACTGAATCTTGATTATTGTCTGGCATTTCATATCGCAACGGGTTCCATAGATTTCCCGCACAAATACAAACATAGTACATCTATATAATCCAAGAGCTAGCTTTTTCCGAGAGCAAACCTACATACATACGTATACGATTTTGCACAAAAGTCGACGTAGTTTATCCGCAAATTAAGCACAGTTACGGATCGACGAGCTTTTCCGCGGCAAAGCTTCGGGTGCGCCCTTGTTTTTCGCCCTGGCCCCTTTGGTCTTCTTTTAAAAAATGCTAAAATAAATTCCATGTTCGAGGTGGGGGCAGGAAAGGGTCCTGTCGCACCCCACAGCTAGGGATAGACCCTACGTGACGGTCAGTAACCTTTTTATGGTGGTTTCGCCGGGAAAGCGAAGCCCGTGTTTTTATACGAGTGTGTGGAAGAGACCCACTTCCTTTCATAGTACAGTGGGATAGAGTGTGGAGTTCAAGAGTGTTTTTGTGATTAGAACGAAAGTGAATAGGACCATAATTTGTATGGAATTAAAGGAGAAATTAACGCTTGGCGAACACTGCTCTGTTGGAAGATAAACTTCCCGTTCCATCCTCAGAAATGTCACGGAACGATCGAAAGCTCTTATAATATGTAGACCTTCGTAAAGCAGATTATATAATCACATACTACTTCGAGGAAGCATTTGAATCAATTGATAACTATGCATTCTACGTTTGTGCATATCTTCAGAATGCACCATGTTAATTTTCATGAAGAATTTCCCATAGTCCATTGGGCGGGTGTAAAACAGAATTTTACAGATACTTTTGTACCTGGCTCTGAACCCACGTAAGAGCATCATGAGATAATATAGTAAATTTAATGGTCTGATATTAAAAAATGTAGATTTTCATAGCGGATAAATAAACAAAAAAAATTTCATACATAGCAAAAGTAGGGTAAATTTTATTTTTATTTTTTAAATAACTGATGTAATTTCACACAAAGCATTCAACCTAAATATATTGTATACTAGTTGTTTTACCCGGCTTCGTTTGATGTTTTTTTTCGATGTTACCAACCGACATTGCATACTTACATAGTTACAATGTCTCTTTCGAAATTATATATTAGGTGTCACAGTGAAATTATAATTTCATTGACGTTTCAGTGAAATCATAACCAGTTACATTTTCACTGGGAATAGTTTAGTGAAATCATATCCAATTACATTTTCACTGGCCTCTATTAGCGAAATTAATTTTTGACAGTTGGATGATAGTGCGTCGCCGATACGAATATCACCACCCCACGTCACAACCCCTCTCCTCTCCATCCCCACTCCGATGGTGAACTCGCGCTTACACGCCCTCCCCGCAACCCCGCTCCTGTCCATTCCCACTCTCCTCATGGTCCACTATCCGGTTCAATTTGACCTTTTTTGATGCCGCATGTGTGGGACTGGATACGGAAGCAAATACATCATAATATTGAAGAGTATTCAGAGGTAAGTGGAGTCAGGTCGAGGTACAAGAAAACACGCAGGCAGGTTCCAAGTCTTTATTGCTGCTCGTCCGGTGGAGGTCAGGATCCGAATGCCACCGTTCGAGAGCGCACCATACTTATAAATATTCAGCGCTCAGCGCGTACACGTTATGACACGTAAACATGTATAGTCATTGGTCAAGGAGTCGGGTGCAGCCATTGGCCGCAACGCCCGACTCCACCATTGGTCGGCGTCACCATGACGTCACCGGTCTACGGGGCGTCTCTCTATGTAACGTTACAATATCTTAACAGTCAACACTTATTTATTGTTAAGTGTTGACTGTTATTGTTATTAATGTTATTATTGTTATTAAGGTTTGGCTTTATTTATTTAAGGTTAGATTAGGTAAAGTTAGGGTTGGTTTTATTTATTTAAGATAAGGTTGTTAGGGTTGGTAGTACGTTGTAATTCGAATTCGTGCGCTGTAATTCAAATTCGTACATTGTATTTCGATTTACAAATTCACTGACATTGACAAGTGAATTTGTAATTCTATTGTTATACACTCACTGCTTGAGTCGGTTAAATTATAATCTCACTAGTGAATAATTTCACTGACAATAACAGTTTCAGTAACATATACATTTCATTTCGACAATCAATTGCTTTTTTTAAAAACAATAGAAGACTTTATAAAACATGCACTCATGTTATTAAATTTATCAAAGACACAATTGGGATCAATAAAATTCTGATATACTATACCTACCTATGTACAAACATGCGAGCAAAAAAGCAATTCATCAAGTTGAATTTGTTAATTAATGTCTACGTGAAAATACGCTGAATTCAAAAGCACTTTTCTGCGAATTAATTTTCCTGTATTTAGTATATTACACAGCTGTTTTAAATCGCCGGAAAGTAATCATTCCATAAATTGTCATAAAAAATATCATACATGTCTTGATTCTATTGACTCGTATATTTCGATATGTGAAAGTCACACATTTTACTAGCCACAATGCATATTATCTATATACATATATGTACATAAATGCGTATATGTGTGTGTGTGTGCGGTTGTTGGAATCGAATATCGCGAAGTTGTAATACCGTTGGGGGCTTTTGGAAAACACGTAAAGTTGGTCCCCGAGCATTAAGCCAGATTGACACACAATCACCCGAAAACAAGAGGAAAACTTGTGTAAAAGTCCCTCGGGAGCACCAGCCGATCGAACGACGCCAGGTGAGTCGAACTTTTAATTGATCAATTAAAATTTCATCCATAAATTATCGACGAACATTTAACTTGTATCGCGATGACCGCCCCATCATAATTATCACCGACGAAATCAATTAGATAATATTATTGGGAGATTTTCAAACGTTTGGGGATGCTGCGCGAAGGGAATCGCCTTATGTCTCGTCGATTAAGCTGCGTCCTCGAAAGCCTCCCCGAATCGAAACATCGTCGTAATCCTCGTCTTTTAATCCACACTTCGAAATGTGCCGGAAAAGGAGGGAACGGCTTGCGCGTAACATAAATAAGCTTTCAGGCAGATTTATAGTGATATTTGTCTGCTATGTCGGAACCCCAAGCAACAATATTCTGCTTGCTTTCTTTTCAATCTGAGTTTCGCTCTTATACATACATATGTAGGTGTGAAACTTCGAAAATATTCGAAATCGGTATAAGCCCGATATTGCGGAACTGATAGTTTGAATTTCATACATATTTACATATGTACATACGTTCTTACTTTGTATGCAAGGCTTTTACCGTGAAAAATTCAAAAGGAAATTCCTTCATAGTTTATGTGACCGAATAAATTTATCAACTGTGTCGAAGAAATGCAGTTTCCACTCGAAAAGTATATGGAAATTCATGTGTAGATCTATTTAATCGACCATGATCTGTTTACAATATCTGTATTATACATACATATTTTTACACACATATGAACATATATGTACATACATATGTACATATAAATACATACAAAATATCAAGATAGTGATTGTAAGAATGTTTGACCTTGAGATTTTGACATGTATTTCTATTTGAAAATATTAAACAGTGCGATTTTGATTTTTAAATGCTTTTTTTATTACGAAATAACATATGTTCACACTACATCTTATATCATCATCATCATCATTTACAGCCATTCGCCATCCACTGCTGGATGAAGGCCTCTCTAATGGTCCGTACGCACCAAACCAACGACGATTTTGGGCCAACTTTTAAAACCAGTAGCGTACAAAATATCGAAATAAAAATTAAATAAAAAAATTGAAATTAAATATCAAAATTAAGCTAACGAGCGAGATTGAGCTAAAATTAGATCATCGTTGATGTTTTGAATTACAACAATGTTTTGAATTACGACAAAACGCATTACAACCAGAGAAATATTATAATTACGAGCGAAAAAAACCTTGTTATTGTTTCTTATAAGTCGTCACGATACACTACTGTGTTTCCCCCTTCGGAAATATTTAACCAACGAAGATTTTGGGCCAACTTTTAAAACCAGTAGCGTACAAAATATCGAAAAAAAATGAAATAAAAAAATTGAAATTAAATATCAAAATTAAGCTAACGAGCGAGATTGAGCTAAAATTAGATCATCGTTGATGTTTTGAATTACAACAATGTTTTGAATTACGACGATATTTTTTTTATTTTTTATTTATTTATTTAACATATTAGCCACAGTGACATTACAGAGATCTCCAACGCGTCGCTGTGGCCGGTCATTCAGTAATAATAACATGATAACAGTAATAATAACTTATAATAATAACAATATTAACACAACATCATTAAAATCATAAAATCGTAAAAAAAAAGAAAAAAAATAGATAAAGTAATAACAATCATTAATATTTATAATAGGCAAAATCAACCATTGGCATTCCTCAACAACCACTCAACCAGATTAGTATATTTTATATTGAAGAGGTCAATTTCACCAGAAATCCTGTTAAGCAGATATATCGCTCTAGATATAGGAGCCGTTGACAACATATTTGTGCGAGCCACAGGAGGAACAAACAAATCACGATTTCTCAAGTCCCTGAATTTACTACCGAAGGTGCATTAAACCTAAATTCCTTTAGAACCTGACGATTGTGTATTATCCCATTCAACAGCTTAAAAAAGTGTCTTCCCAGTAACATATTCCGACGAGACTCCAATGAGTTGAAACCTAACGCCCCTAATAGGAATGCACTAGGATATAGCCAAGGATAATAACCACACTGTTTCAAATAAAGATATCTGAGAAACCGTTTTTGGATTCTCTCAATCTTCAATGAATGAGTTATATGGGTAGGATTCCATATTTTATTTTTTATTTTTTACATATATACCAGGAAGGCCTTACAGGTAAATCCCAATGCGCCTTCCTGGCTAATTACAAATACAAATACAGCATTTTTATTATAAGTCGTTGAATTGCGAGACACTGAAAAAACTCGCAAATTAACGAGACATCTATGAATTGTACATAAATTTTTATTGTACATCAATCAAATTTTTCAAATAGTGGTGACATAGTAGGCAGGAAGGATTTTTAGCCAATTTTTTTTTTCCGGGAACCGTTTCAACAATGAAATCAGAGAAAATTGGCAAACTCTGATAGGAAACGATCAACCTGGAGTCACAAATCCAGGTCTGACCAACAGCATACTCTGAAAAATTCATTTTCATTCAGGGATAGAACCCGGCACCTTCTTGACGGTAAGCAGAAGCTTAACGTCCGAGCTATGCTGCTGGCTATATAATAGAAGAAAATATATAATAGAAGAAAATTCTAGAATACTACGTACTAAAGATTCATAAAGAATTTTAAGCACCAACGTACTCTGGAAAGGTTTGCTAACTCTTAGTAAGAATCCCAGCATTTTTGTTGCACGCAAACAAATATTGTCTATGTGTCGTTTAAATTGAAAATTATTCGAGAACAAGACCCCCAAATCACAATATTCATCTACAAACTTTAATTCAACACCACTTAGGCGATATGGATAAATCAAGCGATTTGAAGATCTTGTCACATTGAGAACACAGCATTTTTGAATGCTAAAAAATAATTTATTATCGACAGACCAACTTGACAGCGCATCTAAGTCCAATTGGAGAAGGGCTGCGTCACTATGAGACTTAACTGTCTTAAAAAGCTTAAGGTCATCGGCGAATAAAAGATAGTCTGAATACTTAATTATTTTTGAGATGTCATTAATGTAAATTAAAAAGAATCATGCACAGAGTCGTCAAGCCAGGTTTCCGTTAGTACCAGGATGTCAGCACATTGAATAGCCGAGTTAGAACCTAATTCATCCAGTTTAGATTTAAGGCCTCGTACATTTTGATAGAAAATGCTTATATTATGCATTACAACCAGAGAAATATTATAATTACGAGCGAAAAAAACCTTGTTATTGTTTCTTATAAATCGTCACGATACACCAATGTGTTTCGCCGTCGATAAAATATTTAACAAAAAAAATGTCGGTGATTTGTCAAAGGGTTTTTTTTTCTTTCGTCGAAATAAAATTAATAATCACACATTATCCGATAAATTTTACCTCTGAGATGGATTTAATTATTTGATTTATTTCGACGAGAGAAACAATTGAAGACATTATCCGATAAAATTTACATCTGAAATGATTTAATTAATTGATTTATTTCGACGAGAGAAACAATTGAAGACAAAAAAATTTCCTTTGATTAAACCGACAACGTCTCGGGTTGAAGAAATCGCTCGGTCACCAATACTAACACATAATATATGCTCAGTAGCTGCGCATTACGGGGAAGTAAAAATAATAATTCTTTGATTTTTTTTTTCGATCTTAGTGCGTATCTACATAAGTCAAAACATCTTCGACAAACAAAAGTCGAGGATTATCTGTATGTGATTGTTGATGATCTAATTTTAGGTCAATCTCGAAAATTTATTTAAATTGGGCATGTTCTGTTTTAACTTTCAATATTTTATTTTAATTTTAATATATTGATTATAATTTTATTTTGATATTTGAATTTAATTTTAATAAAATAATAATATTTTTAATTTTGATATTTAATTTCAATTTTTAAATTTAATTTTTATTTCGATATTTTGTACGCTACTGGTTTAATCCTGCTGGTTAAATCGTTGGACCAAATTCGTCGTTGGTTTGGTCCGTACGCAGCATAACACGCTTCCACTCGTCTCTGTTTTGCGCAACACTCATCCATCTCATTCCGCACATTTTCCTAATTTCGTTCACCCATCTTCCTTGCGGTCTTCCTTTTACTCTTTTGCCTTCTCTCGGGTACCATTCAAGCACTTCTTTTGTCCACCTTTCGTCCATCCTTCTAGCTACGTGACCCGCCCATTGCCATTTCAATCTCTTCACTCTATCCACTATGTCCACTACCCTTGTCATATTTCTCACCCACGTGTTCCGCTTCCTGTCTTTCCTCGTTATGCCAAACATACAGCGTTCATTAACAAAATAAATTAAAATTCAGTGCATTGGATTTTATTTTGCATCTTGGCGTTCAGTGTCCAAGTTTCACATCCATACGTCATCACTGGCAAAACGCATTGATCAAAGATCCTTTTCTTCAGGCAGAGTGGCATTTTTGATTTAAAAACAGCATTCATCCGTCCAAATGCACTCCATCCTAATTTCATACGTCTCTTTATCTCTTCATTTTTACTACCAGACATGTCAATTATTTGACCTAAATATAAATAATTATTTACTACTTCTACTGGTTTATCATCTAAGGGGATGCTATCAGGCATGCAATAACTATTGAACATTAGTTTAGTCTTATCTACGTTAATTTTTAATCCTACTTTTCTACTTTCCCTGTCCAGCTGTGTTAGTCTGATAAGTAGGTCAGCTGAATCACGAGCTACTAAAACTATATCGTCTGCGAACCGAAGGTGACTCAAAAAGCGACCATTGATGCTTACTCCGGCTGTATCCCAATCCAATTTCCTGAAAACTCCCTCAAGCACCGCATTGAATAACTTGGGCGAGATTGTATCTTCTTGTCTTACTCCTTTTCCTATGCTAAATCTATCTGTACCTGAAAAAATTTTAACCGAAGCTGTGGCATTCTTATATATTGCAGCTAACAGTCCCACATAGGGTTCCGGCACTCCCTGTGTATTTAGAGCGTTAAGTACTGCATTATGACTAACTGTATCGAAGGCTTTCTCATAATCGACGAAACCTAGGCACAATGGCCGTTGATATTCGTTGGCGCGCTCGATTAGTTCGCCAACTACTTGGAGGTGGTCCATTGTGCTGAAATTTGCCCTAAACCCTGCCTGCTCTATAGGTTGGTTCTCGTCGAGGATATTCTTCAGCCTTTCTGTAATAACCTTCGTGAAGAGCTTGTAGACCGCTGAAAGTAGACTAATGGGTCGGTAGTTCTTGATATCGCTTTTGTCGCCTTTTTTGTGTATTAAAATGATAGTTGCGTTATTCCATCCTTCTGGTATAGCTTGGTTCTGGATGCATTTGCTGAAAAGCCTATCTAAGATATTAATTAGGGGGGGGCCGCCACATTTTAGTAAGTCAATGGGAATATTATCTTCCCCTGGGGTTTTACCGTTCTTTGCAGTTTTTAGCGCGGCCTCTACTTCGCTAGGCAATACTGCAGGAACCCTTTGGCCGTGTGTCGATTCCGGAACGGGAAATTGACCGTTGTTGTTTTCGTAAAGTTTTGCATAGAACGTATAAACTCTGTCTATGATCTCTACATCTTATATATATATATATATTTTAATAGCTACTGATCTACTGATCATTTTCTATTTTACAATTTTAATTTAATTTAGTTAGAATTCATAGTATTATATTATTTTAATGTTAATGTACAGCATAATAGGAAATAGAGCTCGAAAACCTATTTACAAAAACTATTAAACGGTGTAAATTACTCGTAAGTATAACACATTCAATTCCAGAAATGCTTTAAATGCATTGGAAAATTTAAAATGAAAAAGTAATAAGTTTATACAAGACAGAGTAACGAACGTAACTGTTTAACCTGTGAATTACGCAGATGTGGTAGAAAGGTGTGTTTAGATAGCTAGCAATCACAACGTCAATCTGACAGATGATTCCGATGTGATTTGTAATGATTAAACTCCTCTAACTTCATGTCGGAGATATTTGCCTTTGCACTTTGATGAGAGCATTTAGGTAAAATATTAAAGCGATCAGAACAGTAAAAGTGGTTCAAAATCAGCTCAAAAATTTCGGTTGATTAGGAATTTTACCTAACTTACCCTTACCAAACTACTATTTCACTTAAGAAAAATAAAAATAACAATATAATTAAAAATTTAATAGCATTAAAAGTTTTGATATCAGTAAATTTCTTTCGAATGTATTAGTCATTAATATTAAATGAAAAATTTCACAACAAAAAATGCTATTTTTGAAATAACACAAAGTGGAATCAAATACATATGTATGTACATATATATGTACGTAATACAGAAATCCCTATGAATTAATTTGCTAACTTTTTATTATATTTGAAGATCTGTATGAAACTGGCTAGAGCGTCTAATGATGATGACACCTGCGAATTAACATTTATTATATTTAGCGAGAAACTTAGTCGCACATCTTATTGATTAATAGGAATAAACTCGCATTAGCGGACGTTGCACAATCATCAAATATTCACGAGCATCCGACGCTTGTTCGGAGGGGATCCAAACTTGTTCGACTTTCGGGCACGGGGTGGCTTTCTTAGCAAAGGGGAGGGTTTTCTTGACTCTTTAAGTACTCATTAGGGAGACGGAGCCCTTCTGTTAACTCTTCCGACGCGTTTCGGTAAAGTCACTCTCCTCGTTATGAGGACACACGGTACAGAAGTTGCATGAGTTGCCGAGATGGCAAAAACTCTTTAATCGTCTGCCGCGAAGTTGGGAAAAACTTGCGGCACGCGAGAAAAACCAAGAAAAAAACACCCTAATGGACAATGTGACTAGACTTGATTGTTGCTTGGTCCACGCCATAATGTATATACTGATATTTTTACTGAAACATTAACTACATAGCAGTATTATGTGTACAGATAGAAAGTTTTACCACGCTAAGCTGTTTCATAAAGTTCAAGACTACTCGTAATTAAGCATCAATAGTGCCAAGTTTCAGATTTTATTCCCATTGAAACTTATTGGATAGAACTAATTTCTACTCAACAACCATAGACGTTGTATTTAATACAACATTAAAATGAATCGAATTAAGCTTTTAGGAGTAGTAAGGAGTAATTTAGAGTACAGTACTTGAAGCTGCTTATGTATTTTATAACTATTATTATTATTATCCGCTATTATATAGCTTAATATTTTTATGATTGTGTTAAATGTGTTTTTTGTGTATAAATATACATATATGCTTTGTTTTTGTAATGTCTAATTTCTGTAGTTATTATTTTGTTTCTTTTTTGTTATATTTTTGACCATTGCCATAATGGTCAAATGTGGCAATGGTCATTAGGAATTCATGTAATGCTACAATGGTCCAAACTTTAAATAAATAAATTATAACCATCTATTTACTTAACCCTGATACGGATAAGGTGACACGCCTCGTAAAATTTCAATAATTCAATTATAAAAAATAAAAACCTTATAGGTTATTATCTTTCTTTAAAACTGATTTATATCATCACATACTTAGGCGGCCCAAAAACCTCTTAGTGAAATATTGAATTACATTAGTTTAAGCCGGGATCATAATTTTAATTGAAACCCCAATCATTGAAAACTCTTTGATTGAAATATTAATCATTAAAATCCGACATATTTGTACATTTGTTGTTGAAATATTGTTTAAATTTCTTTTTTATTTTATTTATATTTTAGTACATTATTTTATTACAAGTCATATTAAATACATTTATTTTTTTACTTGAGTTTTTTTATTTTATAATTTTATATCTTAATATTATATACAAAACTAAAAGGAGGTTTGTGTTTAAAAAAGCTTTTTTTACCACGGTTTTTATTTTAAAATTTTTAGTTTACTAGTTATATAACTGGAGTAGAACTTTTAAATCAGCTGATAACTAAAAATGAAACTATTACTGTTTGATCTGTGTACATATATTAAGCCTGTATTGGTTAGAAAGTTTGTTTTGGAGGAAGAAACAACTGAAATTTGAGGTTATGGGTTAAACGTCAATGGGGCGTTTGTTGTTGGTGAAAAGCTAGCTTTGTTTGTTAGTGGAAAACTTATTGTAAATGATATTAACAATTAGATACAACATAACTTCTTATTAAATACTTATCTTGCAGATAACGCTCAGTGAAGAGATGTAGGTCTAGCAGTGAAATGTCATATCTGACACATTTGGCCGTAAATCGATATATAGCGGGTATATGCCATTACACGAAGCTATACGCCAAATATGACATTTATATATACAAATGAGAGTTAAAACTATAAATATTTATATATTAGAGATAACGAGAACCTATAAAGCAAATTTTATAAAATATAGAGTGAAAAAAGAAAAAGTTGTAGGCGTTTAAACAATTGAAATCTGACATGGCGAAAAGTGAGAATAGGCTAAACAAACGGTGGATAAACGTCGACGACTATCTCGCCGGGCAGATTTCAAACGCGTCTTACATGATATTTTTGCACCATCGTAATGGCGGAGGATCCATTTACATATATTGATGAGCAAAATGAGCAATATGGCAAAGTATGAAAACGATCGGATAAGAGATAAGAAATATAAAAAAGTCGTCTTAAAGTGAAACGTAAAGGAGGTTTGTAAAAAAAAAACAAATGAATATTCATACAAATTTAAATTAAATAAAACTATTCAAATAAATTTTATAAAATGTGTACCATTAGATTGGCAATGTTTAAGCGGTTTATATTACAAATACCGAGCGAAGCCGGGTAAAAACACTAGTTTATTATAATAAAAAATTGTAAGACTTAAACGTTGTCAGAAAAAAATAAAACAATTTTTTGCAACACAGCCGGATACAGGAGTCTATTGAATTCTCTAAGGCAATTACTATGGATTATGTATTTTCCAAGTCCTGTTGCATTTAATTCAGCGTTCAGCGATAAAAATAGTAAAATTAAATGAGTAAAATTGTTTATTAAATTTATTTAAAAAGTTTTTTAAAGTATGCAACTTTACCATTAAAACTAAATTATTTTTTTTATTTGTAATCAAAATTATACCCGTATAAATCAACTTACTTATTTATTTTTTCCAAAGTGTCATTTATTATTTTGAATTAAAATACATTTTATTTTATCAATAGAAATAATATTAAGACTTTTATAATCAATTACCCTGCATATTAAACAATAGTACATTTAAAAAACAGGCCGATATATGTTTCCGTTTGTGTTAGAAAATTTTAGTATCCAAACTAGGGATATCGGCTATTTGTAATGTGGAGAAAATTTCGCGATTAATGTTTGTCGGTTGGGATATTTTCCCACTTAAATGGAAATTTATTTACAATATGCAAGTACAATAACACGATTTTTTTTATTAACTAATATTTTAGCCGTTAATATTTCACGAGCAGTTTTTGTTCGGAAAGGAATTGCATTATTTCCAGAAAATGTCTGAACTCAATGCATCAAATAAAAAAGAATGTAAACTTATGCGCGAATCATAAAGCTAGCATCGCGGTTCAGTGGAAATTTATGGTCGTAAAAACAAGGAAAAGGAAAGCCAAATGCAACCGTGCGTGACCATTGAAAGCGCTCTGAGTGGTACATCGATCTTAGGAATTACCAAAAAGCCTAAAACTGAGTAACTTATAATTAAATACTAACTAACATTAAACATCAAAAAATATCAAAACATTGATTAATTATGTTTCAAAACAACAAACAAATCTAAACCTAAATTTGATTATATTCCTATTTCTAGGTACATGTCATCGTTAAAGGAAATATAAGCGACCGTATATTTTATACCTATTTCTTCTGCAAAGTCTAGTACATACACATACTTATACAACAGGTAAAAAACGGGTTAGATTTGTAAGGCAAATCTCAAGGGGGGGGGGGAGTAAAATAGGAAAGTAGGAGGTGAAATGCCTTCCCCATCATTCCACTAGATTCTTGCAACGTTTCAACTCTTCGTGATACTGACGTCACCAACAAATTTTTATCAATCGATTCTATGTCAACCTTTAAATGCACCCCCCTCTATGAAAAAAAAATTATGAATTTGTTCTTGATAAATAAAAAAAATAGTAGATTATATAAATGCATGGAATAAACAGCGTTAAGAATAAATAGCACATCTTTCGAATTCTTAAAATTTACTTAATTTATGTATGTACATCCATTTATTTATATACATATATACCAAGAAGGCCTAATAGGTAAATCCCAATGGGCAAATTTCTCTGGACAATTCTATGGACAAATTTTCTGCATGTTTAAATCAACGAATTTGAGATACTGTAAACTCGAATCATGCGAGAAATAGGACAAGGTTGCTAATTTATTGGAACTATTTTAATGAAATCAGATAAATTGGCAAACTCTGATAGGAAACGATCGACCTTGAAGTCACATATCCATGGTTTGGCCAGCAGCACAGCCAGGGATTTAACCCGTGACTACACAATTGATAGCATTACATTGATCTATGCTATTGGTTAAAATATAATAAAATTTAACGCCATTCAATCCCATTCAAAGATAATTTTAATTTTTCGGGAAAGCTTTATTACATTTATTTTTTTTACTTTATCTATGTACTTAATAACAATAGATAAAGTTTTGTGGTCATGCGAATTTTGATCACTGATCACGTTTTCAAGATCTAGAAAAAATGTGTGTGTGGCTGTGTGTATGCTTGTTAGTAGGTATATGTGTCTGTTTTTATTGGGGATTACAATAAAACACCGTTAGTCCTATCGAACTGAAACTTAGTATCGGTGAAATTTTTATTGATATGACGTAAATTTTTAAGTTGACTGGAAATGGTACCTCCCCTTATAGGTATCTTCTTTTTTACTAATTTAAGTTTTTGAATTCAATTATCTCCCAAACCGCTAAGCGACTTTTTTACACGTAATAAAAACTATAAATCTTATACCTTAATATTTTTTTATTATAACTTAAAATGTACATAAATTGAATTTCTTTCGAAATGTACTACCTTTGTATAGCTACGTAGATAGAAGTATTTAAAATTTTTGACTACAATGCCTTTCCGTCATCCCCTTTCCCCTTTCCATCCAAACCTTGGATAACAAATTTGAAAATTTTTGACACGGTTCTAAGAACCCAATTTCAAGCAACCGGCTCTCGTGAACCGGTTTTATTTTACAAATTTGCTCTTGATAAAATAATGCCGCCCTGTACTATTTATGAAAATACGTTAATTGGTACAAAACTTTCCACTTATTTCAAATTGAAAAGCAAACTCTACAAGAACAAAGCAGTAAGAAAATCAAAACTCAATTCGTCGACAGCCCTGAGCCGCGCGTTTGACTGCTTTGTAAACTAAAATTCAAACTGGAATTAATTAGCGTTTTAAAAATTGCGCCATAAAGCGAGAGGGCTCAAACGGCACGGGGCGAGTGGAAAGGTTGAAAACGTTAGAGCCGTTTAAGCGGACTCGTTTCGGGGCTGAAAACTGAAAAAGAGCCGTATTTTCGCGGCTGAACAAATTGCGGCTTTGGTAATTAATTACCGCGCCGAGAGACCTGCGCTTTGTCAGAGACGTCGAGGGGGGTGGCTTTCGAGGGTTGGCAAGTTTTCACATTAAGCTGATTATCCCGAGCCGTGTGAACGTGTCCTCAAAGGCTCCTTCATGATGCTGAACAAATGTCGGTGCATGGTGAAATGCAACCTTTCGCAGACTGCGCTCTTTGTGCGGTCTCGTCTGCCCAACGAACGAATCAACTCTGAAAGTCTTACAAATGTACATACGTATGTAAATATATATGTATAATTCCAGTTGAGAACTCTCTGCTTCGTATCAATGCCGTTTTTATTACCATTAGTGAAATTAGCTCGAGAATTTTATTTATTAATTATGTAATTTTATTTATGTACGTAGTAACAATTTATTTCATTGTTGAAATGGTTCTCCATTAAATTGGCCAAAAACCCACCCTACCCACTATGACACCACTATTTGAGTATGATTTATGTACAATAAAATTTATGTACAAAATTCATAGATGCCTCATTAATATCCCGTTTTCCAATGTCTCGTAATTCAGCGACTTGTGTAATAAAAATGCTGCATTGTTTGTAATTGACCAGGAAGGCGCATTGGGGTTACCTGTTAGGCTTTCCTGGTACATATGTACATATATTTGTATGTAAAACAAATAAATAATCACATATATGTATATTAGAAAAACCTTTGCTCAGTAGAGTTAATTTATTTCAAGTAGTGTGGCGTTTTTCCTTTGGGGACATGAAATAAGCATAATGCATTATAAAAAATATATTTATCCACCTTAAACTGGTGCTATTATTTGACTTTATGGCACAGATTTAAGGTTGATAAATATTTTTAATACTTATTCCACATCCCCAAAGGAAAAGCTATTTACTTATAATTTACATTTTCGCATTTCAAGAAAAATATTTATGAAGTTGCGGATGTTAAAAAAATTCCGCTGTAGGCTGATAAGTCAGATTACCACAACTTTAACTCGGAAACGGGAATTGCATGCGATATTGTGGCATTGCAACGCATTCCGGGTTCAGTTAATACATTATATAAATGGATAGATAATAATAATAAAAAATAATGACTAATGTTCCGACTTTTGTAATGACGTGTGGCAAACAGTCTTATTAACTGATTGTCGATTGGCATTATTGACGAGTTGGCATTAGTGTCGGCCCAAGCGGAAATACGCGACGGTCGACAGAGAGTCACCGAGTAGACGGCGTACGGACAGCTTGTGTTCCGTACGCTCCGCTGGCCCACCACGTGCAAATTTTACATTTCAATAAACTACATCAAACCATTATCGAAGTCTTTTCCATGATGGTCACTTCGAACCGGACACCAGTAACCTAGGCCACAACACCAAACGGACAAACCAATAGGAAAAAACGTGGTCGAGAAAAAATGGATGTCAATTAAGAAATCGGTATCGTTCCTTTGTTACTATCCATACCTTTCCAATACTAATAACATGTTTGCTTCTATTTCAGCAATATATTGATTGATGTACAGAGGTACATGACCGCGTGATTGACGCAGAAAATATATAAATAAAAACATAACCTACAAAGACGCATGGGACACAGAGGTAATCCAAAATTATCGGAACGATCACATAAACATCGTAAAGGATATTCAAGTAAGTGAATGTATTCAATCTCAGGCAATCTGTTCAAAAGGCAATCATGTGGGTAGGTCAGTTTTAAAATATGTTTTAAAGTATAACAATTAATTAACGCGATTGTATAAAATAATATCGCGCTACGAAGGAATGTTTCATCGGTCGCATCGAATTTCGTATTAAAAGTGTAAAATCAGATGTAGTGTAAAATTAGCAAAGCACGTGGAGAATTATACTTGTAGCCCCAAAGTGGATTAAATCAAGTACATACCGGTATATTCATATCGGTAGATCTTTGTTTCTTAATGTGTGTAGAAACACCCTCCCCCCCCCCCCTTCCACGATAAATGTGGAATTATACTTGTAGCCCCAAAGTGGCTTAAACCAAGTACATACCGGTATATTCATAGCGGTAGATCTTTGTTTCTTAATGTGTGTAGAAACACCCTCCCCCCCCCCCCTTCCACGATAAATGTGGAATTATACTTGTAGCCCCAAAGTGGCTTAAACCAAGTACATACCGGTATATTCATATCGGTAGATCTTTGTTTCTTAATGTGTGTAGAAACACCCTCCCCCCCCCCCCCTTCCACGATAAATGTGGAATTACACTTGTAGCCCCAAAGTGGATTAAATCAAGTACATACCGGCATATTCATACATCGGTAGATCTCTTTGTTTCATAATGTGTGATGAAACAGTGGTGATTTAAAATAAATCACAAGACTTGTAGCCCCAAAGTGGTTTAAATCAAGCACCCACCAATTTAGGGTTGTTATTTCTTCCAAAATATGTTGGATAGATTCTGGTGATAATAGTTAAAGTAGAATATTAAGATTCACGGTTAATCATTGAATATTATTACCTTATCTCTACGAATAGTTCAATCGACAGCTATAGTAGAGAATAACTGTATTTATGAGACGAAATAGTGCAACTTTCTGAAACAAATGTCAAGTGCTGAAAACGAGGTAATAGAAGCTTCGACTTCCCAGTCGCATAAAGGTCGAAATCCAACTAGGGACGTAGAACCTATTAGAGACAGGTCAAGCTCTAGAATACATCAGACTCGAAGTCAGACTCAATCGATAAAAACATTAGCGAAAGAAAATAAAGTAGAAGTTACAATGACGTCAATAGAATTAAGGTATTCGGGCGCGTTTAAAAGACTACAGGAGAAAATAGACAGAATCTCCGAAATAAATGAAGGACAGTATCAATTTATTGAAAAAGCATACGACTATCTCCAAAAACTCCATTATGAGTATTTAGACAACATCACAGATATAGAGCAGGCGGATCAAATAGACGAAGAGTTCTACATAATCACAATGACAATTCAAAATCTTAAAGCAGCATTAGAGAGACAATCCATTCAAGATTGTAAACTGAAGGTAGAGCAAGCAACAATTAAATTTGCTAGAGATAAGTTACCGACGTTAACCATTCCCACATTTCAGGGAGATCCATCTGAATGGCAATCGTTTCAACAAGCTTTTAAGAATATAATAGGAAACAAAACGGAATATTCGAATGTCACGAAATTACTATATTTGCATCAATCATTACGCGGTCCCGCTTTGGCAGCTGTATCAGGTTTAGATATTAGCTCAGACAATTACGAAATAGCTTGGAGTATTTTAGACAAGCAATATAATTTACCAAGACTTAATCTCAAAACTAGGATTAACTCACTTTGTGACTTAAAATTAATCACAAGAGAATCACATATCGAATTGAGAAATCTATTGAATCAGGTAACAGTGTGTATTAAAAACATTGAATCGTTGGGTTACGCGAGAGAAATTTTAGATCCATGGGTAACATGTTTAGTTCTAAGGAAATTACCATTTAGTTTATTAAAGGACTGGGAAACATCTCTGGTTGACAGAGAAATGCCACCGTACGAGAAGTTAGAAACGTTTCTGCAGAATAGATGTAACGTATTACAATCTACTGCATCGGTAATTACGGTGAAAGAATTCCCTCATAACCGTCAACGAATCAGGAGAACTCATGTCGCGAATAAAAACCCATCAAGTAAGGTAAACGCATGTGCATTTTGTCGGAATAATCATTTCATAGGCAAATGTGATAAATTCAAAGCAAAATCCAGTATGGAAAGAAATGAATTCGTTAAATCTAATAACATGTGTTTTAAATGTTTAAATTCATCGCATAAGATAACAAATTGCAAGTCTAACTATAATTGCTTAAGGTGCAAACAAAACCATCATACTTTGTTGCATCAGGACGATACATTTAGTTCAAATAATACGGGAAGGAAGTCAATTAATGCTCATTCTACTTATTTCTCTCAAAGGGAGATAATTTTACCCACGGTACAAGTAGACATTATAACGTCCAATGGAACGGTCGTTAAGGGTCGCACATTATTAGATTCCGGCTCACAAGTCAACTATGTTACCACATCTTTCGCTAAGAAGAATAACTTCAAGTTAGAGAAAATCTCTCAAAAAATTGTAGGTATCGCTAATCAAGAAAGTAGCATTCGTCACATCACCAAGGTGACCATAAGGTCTTCAACCACTAATTACTCAACCAAAGTGTTGTGTTTGGTATTACCAGAAATTACTGGCGAAATTCCAACTGTGAAACTGGATCAACAGTTAATTTCAATACCAGCGGGAATCAAGTTATCAGATCCCCTTTGGAATAAACCGACGCCAATCGATTTATTGCTCGGCGCCGAGATTTGCGTTCATGCTATGAAAGCAGGAACCATCCAGTTAGGAAAAGGTATGCCTATCTTAAAGGATACCGAATTCGGATGGACAATAGTTGGTCCATATCCCGAAGTAAATAATGCTCCAGGGAAGAGCCACATAGGCTTAAGTCAATTAGACAGTCACATTCAAAACTTTTGGATGATAGACCAGGTTCCTATGGTAAAACATCAATCTCTTGAGGAGAAAAGATGTGAGGAACATTTCCAAGCACACACATCACGAGATAAAAACGGTAGATTTTGTGTAGCTTTACCATATAAAAATTCCCCGGTAGTATTAGGAAGTTCATTGCACATTGCGGAGAAAAGACACAAAACTTTGGAAAGACGTTTTTTAGCCAATAATAATTTAAAAATGGAATACAATAAAGTTTTAGAAGAGTATATAAATTCAGGACATATGTCAGAGTGTGAACCTCCGGAGGCACATGAGGTTCATTGTTATTCACCTCATCACGTCGTAGTTAAGGAGTCTAGCCTTACCACTAAATATCGTGTAGTTTTTGATGCGTCCGCAAAGACAACGTCCAATATCTCACTAAATAATATTTTGATGGTGGGACCTAGTGTCCAATCAGATTTGTTAAGTTTACTACTCAACTTTCGACTCCATAAATACGTGATTACTGCGGATATTAAGCAGATGTACCGACAGATTCAAATAGCAGAGAAAAATAAAAATGTACAATTAAATCATAATTCGTTATGGTGGGACGGCCCTAGTTGGTTGAAATTAGATGAATCACGATGGCCTCGAAGACCTCCTGAGATCACAATAGATCTTCCAGAGAGAAGGGTAGTCACTAACGCTACCCTTGTGAGGGAAAATAATTAGATAGATAAATATTCTCATCTTCCAAGACTCCTTCGAGTTTTATCATATGTTCGTCGGCCACTAAGGAATAAACAATTAAACGTTAAAGAAAATAACGAACCGTCCGCTTTCGAATTAAAAGATGCTTTAAATAATTTGATAAGGTTATCGCAAATGGAATCATTTCCATTGGAATATCGTTTGCTGAGCAAGGGACATCCAATTCCCAGTAGCAGTAAATTAGCTAAATTGTCCCCTCTATTCCATGAGAATTTAATTTGTGTTGGAAGTAGACTTCCTCTGGGAACAACTCTATCAACGTCACCCATTATCTTGTCAAATAAGCATAAACTTACACACATGATTGTCCGAGATGCGCACTTGAAATATATTCACTTGGGTACTCAAGCCTTACTGTCGTTATTGCGGCAGACCTATTGGCCATTGGCCGGACATAATACTGTCAAAGGAGTGGTGCGTTCATGTGTCATTTGTTTCAGAAATAAACCACTGTCACACAATAGATTAATGGGATTGCTCCCGCTTGAACGTACCACTGCGAATTTTCCTTTCAGTCATGTGGGGATAGACTTCGCAGGACCTTTTCCTGTGAAGAGTGGTTGCAATAAGAATTCTAAGATAATTGAGGGTTACGTTTGTGTCTTTGTGTGTTTTTCCAGTAAGGCAGTTCACTTGGAACTTGTCGGAGACTTAACGAGTTCAAATTTCTTAAATTGTTTAAGAAGATTCGTAGCCAGACGTGGCAGGCCCAATACGATATATTCCGACAATGCTACTAATTTTGTCGGTGCAAGTCGTGAACTCGTTAATTTAGTAAAATTAATTTACGAACGTCCTCATGAGGAGAAGCTACTACGGTATGTAGCCTCCGAAGGGATTCGTTGGAAGTTTAACCCGCCAAGGGCGCCTCACATGGGAGGGCTGTGGGAAGCAGCGGTTAAATCCATGAAGATTCATTTAAACAAGGTGTTAAAGGCCACCACCTTAAATTTCGAATCATTTTGTACGGTATTGACTCAAATAGAAGCTTGCATGAATTCCCGTCCTCTTAGTCCCTTGTCTTCGGATCCACTAGACCTTTTACCCCTCACACCTGGACATTTCTTAATTGGCAGATCCTTACTCGCTCTTCCAATGGAGGTTAAATATAACACTAATGTCCATGCCAATCTGCTTCAGATACAATTGACCACAGCAGCATTTTGGAAACGTTGGTCGGCGGAATATTTACATTCTTTGCAGTTACGACACAAATGGAAGAAGGACTCGAGCAACAATCGGAGTGTGGGTCAAATGGTCCTGTTAAAGGAGGAACACATGCTGCCAACCCGATGGGTCTTGGGTCGAGTCACTAAATTGTATCCCGGACCAGATGGCAGAGTTCGAGTCGTCGACGTCTTTACTGCCAGCGGAGAGTTTCGTCGGTCCAGTCATCTAGTAGCGCCATTGCCGATTCTACCACAAGGACCACTTGACAGGAAGGAAGATCAGCAAGAGGGAGGAGAAACAGCAGCTTCAATTCCGTCAACTTCGGTAGCTTAGTTTAACCCGAAGACATTACCCCCAACTCATATTACTTATTAGATGTAATCATGAGTTTAAATCATTCAATGTTAATAGTAGTACTCCGTAATTCACTTTAATTGTGTCGTGTGTATAATTTAAGCTATTTTCATTTTAACATTCGGCAGTATATATCTCCGAATTTAATCTAATCATTTTGTCTTTATAATATAAGACTTGTCTCATGTCATCACTCGGAAGGATTATATCCGAGTTTAAAATAAACTGTTCAAATTTGACAGTTAAAATTAGATTCATGATTTGTTAATGTTAGTCTCCAAGCCACACTTAATGGAGCATCTTAAATTATTTCATGTCTACTTAATTATAACCTGCCGGGAGTCATCCGCAGGTCTTATGTTTCTTGTTATGAAAACATAAGTTAACTCTTACTGTTTATAGTATTTATGTGAATCATAGAATAAGTAAATATTATAATACTGAACATTTCGATGTTTAACGTAGAGACATCTATAATCATAGTTCGCCTTCATTTCCTGCTTGTAGGAATGAATGAATGACTTTCCAATTTACTTTTAATTTAGCAATGTTTATGCTACTTGTTGATGAAATCAAGTTAACTTAGGAGCATTACACTCATTAATCAAGTTTAATTGATCGGTAATAGCTGATCTGTCGTGACAACTGTAACAGTGTCAACATTGTATTGTCTAAGTTAACATCAAGATGAGGAATGCTTAAGTTTTAAACCATATACAGTCCACTCTCTCTTCTTTAAAGTAAACTTATCTTGTAATGCTTATTCACAGCTTCAAAGGAGATTTCAAAAACTTTAATGTAAATAGAAACAACATTCACCAGAGGTATACCTATAAGTTGAAATATTACTGAACCAATAAATTGATTTTATCCTCACACTGGATGAGGCAAAGGTTTCATTATTCACCCTCTATTTAATTATTTGAAGAGCTATGATTTATTGTAAACGACTCGTCAGTAATGCTGTAACTCTGTAGAATAACTGTATTGTTCAACAGTTTTCCTATGTGGGACTATGTTCCGACTTTTGTAATGACGTGTGGCAAACAGTCTTATTAACTGATTGTCGATTGGCATTATTGACGAGTTGGCATTAGTGTCGGCCCAAGCGGAAATACGCGACGGTCGACAGAGAGTTCGAGCGGACGGCGTACGGACAACTTGTGTTCCGTACGCTCCGCTGAACCACCACGTGCAAATTTTACATTTCAATAAACTACATCAAACCATTATCGAAGTCTTTTCCAACTAATGTGACCTGACAGGTTGTCCCGATGCATCACACAAGTCTTACAAAAAAAAAAAAGAAAAGAGGAATACAAATTGGCAATCATTCATCTCATTCAAATAGACTCGTGTTGAATCTCATGAAACTGACCAGTTCATCAACATGACCATCAAACATGTCCAAATGTTCATCTATCACATTAAGGAACCGGATACCTTTAAAAAACACGAGTTATTGATTCAGACCTTTTCGCAGCAATAGGTTGGAAAAGTAAACCGCATTCAGGCGCCCAAAATTTAAGTTCCGATAAAATCGAAGGGCTTTCAATACTTCCCTTTAATACTCCAAAGATATATTTGGATATGGCAATAATTATCCTCGAAGATAAGGCAGTGGGAAATAAATAGGGGTAATATTTATATTTCCTCATATAAAGGTATCGAAGAAACATTTTTTTAACTCTTTCTATCAAAAGAGAGAATTAAATTTCAGTGGAACTGCAAATTACAGAACCAAACTCTAATATGCTCCGGACAAGCGAACAATAAAGCAACAACAGAAATAATTACGATTTAATTTTCAGTAGATTGCGTAAAATAATGGTCGTGGCACTATATTCCAAGAGGAAATATTGGTAGCAAACAGTTACACAATATACATTGTGATCGGTTTTTTCTTAATTCGTTATTATATTCGTACATTACAGCGGCCAGCAGCATAGCTCGGTCGTTAAGCTTCTGCCTAACACCCGGGAGAGGCACCGGGTTCGATCCCATGAGCTGACCTCGATTGAAAAAAAAAATTCTGAGTATATCTGTAGTGTTGCTGGTCAGACCTGGATATTTGTGACACCAGGTCAATCGTTTCCTATCAGAGTTTGCCAATGTCTTCTGATTTCATTGTTGAAACGGTTCCCGATTAAAAATTGGCTAAAATCCTTCCTACCTACTATGTCACCATTTTTTGAGTATGATTAATTTACAGTAAAATTTATGTACAATTCATAGATGTCTCGTTAATTTGCGAGTTTTCAGTGTCTCGTAATTCAGCGACTTGTATAATAAAAAAAAAGCTGCATTGTTTGTAATTGGCCAGGAAGGCGCATTGGGGTTTACCTGTAAGGCCTTCCTGGTATAAAATGTAATAAAAATAAATAAAGTGCATATGCTGGCAGCGTTTTAACTGTGACGTATGTATGTATGTCGAATCGAAATGACTACTATACTACGGAGAGGAGGTCCATAATTTACGTACGTAATAAGCTACATATTATGGAACCTTGACTAGGACTACAAACAGTGGCGTAACTAGGAATTTTGGGCCCATATTTATATTAACGCAGTATTAATATAAATATTTGTAAGCAAATATAGTTCATTGAGTCTGGTTTAAACCGATTAATTTAATCTTGAATTATTTTTAATTTATTTAATGTTCTTTCTACACTAGCCACAGTTACCGGAAGAGTAAAAAATAACATGAATGTGGTATATATGCACTTCTGAAAAATCACTCTCCAAACAACTGTTCTTGGTAATAAGTAATTCTGAAAATTGCCATATGGTTATTGTTTCAGAAAGATCTTTCTCTATTAATAAAGAAAAAGGAAACTGGATATTTTTCTATGAGATTCAAACAATAGTTTTAAGTGCGGGTAGTGAAAACTGAATTAGTTTTTCACTACTTGCATTCCCGCAAAACGTGTCTTAATTTGAACAGTTATTTTGTCGATTTATGGCCCCCTATCTCCGTGGACCCGTAAGCATTGCTTACCCCCGCTACATAGTAGTTACGCCACTGACTACAAATACTTTTTCATGTCATAAATCCAATTTTAAAAAACTATTTCCAGAACAGAATCGGGCACTCAAAGCCAGCCTATTATAAATTACCACTTTCAGCCAAAAGTGGGCTAATAGATTATTCTACTTACGGGGCCCGAAAAAAAATGATTCAATATTTTATGGCCAAAAAGTCAATAAGGCGGTAGAATGGACGGGCGTATAATTCAAGCGCCCCACATCGGGTTCGCCAGGGTCGGGCTCTAAGTAATTATTCTGGGCGCGTTGCGGCCCATTACGTGGCCGCATCGGAGAGACAAACAGCCGCTCCCGATCTCACCCCCGCCGATTAGACGTGTTCCCCCCCCCCCCCCCCCCCGAATATAAACAGAACTCCACTTATGGTGTCAAGTATTTTTTGAAAAGGCCTCAAAGCTCACGTGTATCGAAGTGTTCGTAAACTTTTTTTTATTTTTCGTCTTCGAATGGTTGTAGATTTTGTGTGTGGGACTGTGCGATCTCTTCGCTCGTATTAGGCCAGCTTCCAGATACAGCATCCTGTGGGGGAAAGCTCTCCGGTTTCGGGGATGTTTTACCGCGGCCTTCGGTAATTGTGACAAATGACCGATGCCCCGAGGGTGAACTTCTATATTACTGTGGCGCCTTTTCCTCTCCGATGGACCGACTTCCTTTTCCTTTTTCCTTGTGTGTATATATGTTTCTTTTTCTGTTCACTTTTCTCTCCCTTGTATTTTCTTGTGTTTATAAAAATAACATAAATAGTTAAGATCGAGGAAAAACATTGCCAGCCTACTTACGGCTCGTGAAACCCTTTTCTTTGATTTTTCTATACATTTTTCATTTGCATTCTTCTTGTTTTGATGTATGTATGTATGTATGTACAATATATTTATTTTATAACAGCTCTAAGTGCAAAAATTGCAATATCTATTGTGTATTATGTATGTCAATTGTGCGTAATATGCATTCTTTTATATGGGAAATACATATCTGTCATAGTAAGAGCATCAAATCTCGGTTCATTATATGTACACTGACTAGTAAGTGTGTACATTAGCTTTAGTTTTTAGCTGAAGCTTGCAATGCTAGATTCCGCAGATACTCTTATTAAACAAAGTATTCACTGACGCGCAAATTCATGCACTTGCTGCTGTGTACTAGTTAATATTATAACGAATTAAATTTGAGTGATTTGACAGTTGACCAAAGTTTGAGGTTGCTCTTCCAATTAATTTTATGCTCAAGAATATGACTGTTTGTGTTCAAATAACTAATTTATTGTTGAATTGATACGAAATTTACAATATTTTAAAAGGTTAAATCTAACAATTACAATTGCGTGCGATTTTAGATTAGGTATGGTTAGGTTACATTTTATTTTGTTCATTAAAAATATGTTCTTCGATATCATGTGTTTTTTCAGTTTTTAGTTTAATCCGTCATAGGCCAACTATATTCTTGTTAAGAATGTCAACTATTTATTCCTTTCGTAAACATTTACTGCGTACGGATAACTAGTGTATGAATTTATTAGTTAACGTGTTCATTCATTCTACCCTGTATACTGTTAATGGGTGATTTTGATGATGCATACAAGTCTTACTAGTCAACTGATTCGAGCTTTATACTCTTACTGTAACATATCCAATACATGTAATGATATGTATACAGGTCTCATAGTTCATACCTACATATAATATAGTATGTGCGTATATGGGTCAGTTATGTATGTACATTTTAGAAATAGGCTAACACTACAATGATCAAACCAAATTCACTCAATACTATGCGAAACAGACCCGATGTCTGCATTGATCATATCTTTTTCGATCTGACACAAGTTTCAATGAAACAACGGTTGAAAAAAAGACTAGAAATTTTATAATTTTTTGTATGGACGAATACTTTCCAACAATCATATAAAGCAGCGTTTCCCAACCTGTGGTACGCGTACCACTTGGTGGTACGCGAAAAAAAATCAGTAATGGCGGACATGCAGGAATGAATGATTAACAATCATAAAAATATTTTTATGATTGTTATCTATATTTATATTGTTATCTACTATTATATTTTTATGATTGTTACATCTAATATATAATTTCGAAAGAGACTTTGTAAGTTTATATCTTTGCTTGGGAACTTTGAAAACAAAATAAAATTTCCATGACGACAATTCAATTGGTTGAATACTATATTTTTTTCGATTCAAATTAATTTAATAAAACAACAATTGAATATTTACTATTAGATTCGCCATGTTTAAGCTGTTTATATTACAAATACTGAGCGAAGGTGGGTAAAAAAACTAGCAATTAATAAACATTATCTTAATTAGTCATAGTCGACGTCAATATGTACAGTCGATGATCGATAATCTGGCAATCGGTACGTTTTCCTCAGATCCGGCATTTTGGAGTGCATTTTTAAATTTACCGCGTTCACGCTCCAATAAATAGATAACTTTAATTTGACACTTGAGAACAGTTCGATAATAATCTTTAATTTTGCAATATATAGATAAAATTGATGAATTGAATTGATAGATAAAATTGAAAGTACATACATATGATTAGAAAATTAGATTTTTGGAATTTATGTATCGAAAATGATCAAACTGAAGTATTTGAAACTTTGCATAATTTCTTATCTGAAAACAAGAGTCGTATGTCTCGGGATATACGTGAAAAAATAATTGAGTATTTAATAGAGTTGAAATCGTCTTTTACACAGTGCTTCCCCAAACCTTAAGAAGCAAACAATTTGATTTCAAGCCCCTTTGATAATGAACATTTTCAGACAGCTACCAAGGAAAAGGGGAACTTGATTGAACTTTCAAATTATAGCATATAAAAACAGAATTCGAAATAAATAAGACAAAATCATTTTTAAATGGTGGTACAATTTAGCGTTATGTACTACAAAGTGGTACGCGAGTCAAAAAAGGTTGGGGAAAGCTGATATAAAGCACCTTTGTAAATTTTGATACTGAATAATTAAATAAGTCTACATGAATTCATTTATTACATCATTTATATACATATGTATACACGAAAATGGATTATGAATTTTGGTAGATATTCACGTTGAGTAGGTACAATGACTTTTTTTTTAGATTTTTCGCAAAGAATTTAGTAATACCAAATTCCAGAGAGGTCATCACGTTGAAGTCTGCGAATTCATTCGGTTCTTTGTATTCAAAACATTATTCAACGTAAGCCACTCGACGGGACGCCGTGGCTACGCGGCCACAAACAATGGGGAGATGAATTCGCGCTATGCAACGAACAACGCCGACGAGAGTAAAAGCTTCAAATTTTCCACACGGTCGATGTTTGAGAACTGTCGGTTTACCCGATGCCGTCATTAATTAAATTCCTCGCGTTTTTCCCCAATTATTTCCAGAGATGGATCGCGCGAGAGCGAACTCCCGTCCTCCCACGTCACTACCCGCTTCGATCCATCTTCCGATCAATTGACAAATTCATCAGATCGTCCCCCACGATTCGTCCCATGGAAAGTATCAATTTATAAATAACTAGCTTTATTACCCGGCTTTGCCCGGGGTGTATAAAAAAATTTAAAAAAAAGTTAAAAAAACAATCAGAAAAAAAAATAAAATAAAATCAAAAAAAATAAAAAATGATAAAATGCCCTCCTGAACCTTTGCCGTCTAGGGCTACGCCCCCTGTGCCCCCTTGAACCTTTGCCGTCTTGGGCTACGCCACCTGCGCCCCCCTGAGCATTTGCCGTCTAGGGCTGCGCCCCCTGCCCCCCATGAACCTTCGGCGTCTAGGGTTACGCCCCCTGCGCCCCCCTGAACTAAGGTGAATCAACGCCTAATCAAATCAGCGCCAAAATTGAATCGGTGCCTATGAATCGAAAAAAACCAAGAACGAACGTTTTATATAGTAGATTAAATTGCGGACATAATACAATAATTAACTTCATAAATCTTTAAACGAGTGCACTGCACAGATACAATACAATCAATATACATAAGCATTTTTATACAATGCGAATTCATACAAACATCCACAATTACATCTATGGAGAAATTTTTGCAGAATTTTATAATTAAATTGGCGAATCTCAAGATGCTGAATATGTTAAGATTAGCAAGAGAAAAAAAATCTGGCAAACTGTGATAAGAAACGATCGACCTGGAGTCAGAAACCAAGGTCTGGCCAGCAGAGGGACTCTAGTGGGGCTCTAACCCGTCATCATTCTCCTCTAAAGCATAATATGCTAACCACTAGTCCACGCAGCTGTTTATATGTATTCCAACTACTACGAGTAATGTTAACCCATATTATTCTTGATGAGTCGCGTTTAGATTGGACGCGCATGGACGGACAAGGCGAGCAACGATGCACAAAACATGCCAAGGAGACACATCAAGTTCCGCAGGTGATGTTCGTCTGTGTGCGCCTAGTGAGTCTGTGTTTTTCGGTGTGTGTTTAATCTGTACTCGCCTTTATACTACTCATATGTATGTACGTATGTACATGCATATATAAATTTATTATATTGTATTGATCGGTCGATTCATCACTCGCGTTCAAAGAGTGTCACCGACGTTTTCCCATCGTCCATAATTGGAAAACTTCCGACAATATTTTCATTTCATTGTTTTCCCGGGTAATGCATGTCGTATTCCGGCAAAACGAAAATCGTATATTTCACGCTTAATGGAAATGTACGATTTTATTTTAAATTCGTCCCAGTCGTCTACGAACCAAAAATAAATTGAATGAAATTTAAATCAAAACTTAGTATTCTGCTACAATTTTATTCACTTTATAGCTTAGTGTTTTTTTTAATTTATTTGTAATTTTTAGGATAAAAATGGAAATTCGTGGAGCTTAAATAAAAGTCTAATTGCCAGTGAAAAATATTTTATAAAAAAAATGTTGAATGATATATTCAACTTTTTTTTTATAATCTCGAAAGAGACTTTGTATGTTACTATGTAACTATTGTTGGTCCGTAGAATTCGTGACGTTCAATTGAATAAAAAAACAAATGAATATTCTATAATAAAATAAAACTATTCAAATAAATTTAATAATATGTTTACTATTAGATTGGCCATATTTAAACGGTTTATATTGCAAATACCGAGTGAAACCGGGTAAAACCACTAGTAAATAATATTTACATTACAGTTATGTATGACAATATTGAATTTGTTGAATCTTATAAAAATGCTACCTACATAATGTACATTCTCCCAAATTTACTGTGTATCAAATTTTTTTTTGATTGTCAATAGATATCTCTATGCTGTATTCTATGTCCTGTTATGTTCGGAAAATTGTTACATACATATGTCTAAAGATAATCTAACCATGTTTCGATGCTTTCGAGCGGAGTGGTTACGGCCCGACTCCCACTAGTAGCTGTAGGACAGACCTTGGTTTGTGACTCCAGGTCGATCGTTTCCTTTCAGAGTTTGCCAATTTTTCTTATTTTCGACGAAACGGTTCCTATAAAATTGGCAATCTCTCTAGCAAATCTCAAGTTATTCAGCGTCTTGAAGTTCGCTAATTTCTATAATAAAATGCTGCGAAAATTTCTTCATATATGTCACTGTGGATGATGTTTGTATAAATTCACTATGTATAAAAATGCTTTTATTAATTGTATTATTGTATTGTATCTGTATTAGTACATTTGCTGCTTGCCGCGAGTAAGTGTACCATACATGTTCAATTGAAATAAAATAAAATCTGTCTATCCTATTAAAAATCAAGATGTTGCAATTTTTTCTTTCGTCATTCCATAAATTCTTACATTCATAAACTTACAGAGTTTATGTATACATAAATTCTTACATTCAAGATTTAAAAATGAATGTGGTAGAATCCACAGCCACATCATACATACATACATACAATTAAGCAACGAAATATACGTTGCATATCATGCAAATTACATACATAAAATCCGGCTACCTAACTAAAATGGAATCACTTGAGCAACTTTGGACACGTGAAGTCATCCACTAAACATGAACCAACTTACGTCACCAAAAGATCTAAGAATAGACAATCAACCTAAAACTGAACCTAATTCAATAATAAATCAATTTATGTAGCTTATTGTTCCAAAATTTTCTTCTCGGTTCATTTTAATGTGTATTTATACACAAACATCCATTATCTAAATTGATAAAATCATACCGCCGTCGTTTCTCCGACAAACAGCATACCCCCAAGCAAAGCTTCTCAAACCATCGCCGTTTTATGAATATTTATTTCGGGTTGACTGAATAACTGAAAAGTTTTATTGACCGTCTTAATCGAGTTGTGTGGCCAAAATGCTGCGCGTCGTATGCAAATCGGACTCGCCGCGAAATTTTACACACTTCCTTTGAATTTAAATTGGAAATTAATATTTACACTGACAAATCAGATCGAGTACGTCCCCCAAGGGGTAGGCCTTCGCCCCCGGGGTAGGCCTGCGCCCCCCCTGCGAAGGCGACAAGGCAACATCTGCCCCCTTCGCAGTATCGTCTCGATTTAATTGGCCAGGTTGATTCGTTTTAAATTTACAACCGCTCAAATGCACTCTCTGTATAATATATGTATTTATAATGGAATACATAAATTGCATTATCTTGAAAGTAAATTTCCTCCATATATACAATATGGCGGTGGAGAACATTCTTCATTCGATTATGGCCAAATTTCCCATTGTGCCCATATATTCGACAAATTTACGAGTATCATTTACCTATCCTGGCGAAAGATCGAGTTCAATTTTTCAGAATGCTTTTATCCGTTATTAAATTCCATTAGCAATAATAACAAGAGAGAACCTTTTTCCGTCTCGGTGTACAGATATTGGTGTATGTATAGCGATCGACGATTAATATCACTAATCAAAAGACCATTACCCAATTATTTTGTGTCAGTGACCCACACTATAAATAAATCACGACGAAGTAATCAATGGAAGTGTGTCCTATACTGCATGCTATAATATGTACATATGAGTATGTTAACATAATTTCATTTCATGATTGTTGTTGTGTGAAACTACGCAAGTAATTATTTTTAATATTAGATTTCTTAAAAATTTTAATTTTACTAAAACGTCTGTACGTTTTCAGTAAATAAGCAATACATAAACCAGTACAATAGACTAGTGGTCAGCATATAATGCTTTGATCAGAGTGGTCACGGGTTCAAATCCCACTGGTTTCTGCTGGCCAGACCTAGGGTTTGTGGCTCCAGGTCGATCGTTTCCTATCAGAGTTTGCCAATTTATCTGATTCTCATTGAAACGGTTCCAACAAATTGGGCAACCTTGCCCATTTTCTCGCAAAATCTCGAATTTTCAGTAATCTCGAATTTCGCTGAATTGTATAAAATGCTGCAAATTTACAAATTTTACCCGATGTCTCTCTAGATATTAATTGATTTATTTTTAATTTATGTACTTTGTATAATACTAATAATATTTTTATCAAATGTAAAATGTTTCTGGCCAGGAAGGCGCATTGGAGTTACCTGTTAGGTCTTCCTGGTATAAATTATAGATAAAATAAAATAAAATAAACAAAATAAACTAAAAAAAAGATGTTCTTGTATAAATAAGAATATATAATTATATTGATGACCAAACCGAGCAAAATGGCAAAGCTTGAAAACGATCGGATAAGAACTCAAACTATGTCACACGACCAAATCGTTTCTGAAGTAAGAAGAGGTTTGTAAAAACGTAAAGGAGGTTTGTAAAAATAGCTGTATATAAACAATAAGATCCTTACGTACATACATATGTATATATAAAACATATGTATGTATTTCATATAATGGCCGTTTGTACAAATGATCAGCTAAGATCAATAATAATTGCACATTTTGAGGATAGCTTGAGATAGGCATATGGAATTTAGGTTTCATTTTCAGACTATCCAAGCCCTTTAAATCCCATAGTACTGTTGCCTTGCTTTCAATTCATTTGAATGAAGTCATCTGGAATTTGCTAGTTCTGTTTGCAATCCTTTCTATCAAGTATATATAAGTAATTAAGAAAGCATAAATACAAAATTCCATTCCTACTGCAATTCCAGATTTCTTCAAAATGATAGTTTTACTTTCATACTATCTGCATAGGGGGAAAATTTATGATTTATGTTTTTTGTTCAAACTTTTGAACTTATTGATAGTACTTATTTATTAAGTAAGATCCTATTCCAATGTCTAATCAGTTTCTTCCAAAATCCTTATTTCATTATTTCACATTAATCCTTTTTCTACCAATTCCTGTAATAGTGTAATTCCTTTGTAAATAGATCTTATTTATCTTTTTACAATATTCCCCTGCATATTGATGATTTTTGTGTTCCATACGTACTATTTACATACGTACATATTTACCATTATTCAATGCTTTTCTTTCATTTTTTTTATTTTCTTTGTTGTTATTAATTTTTAGAAACTTTTTTGGTGTCTATGATACATATATGCTGTTTGTTTCTGTTTTTAAAATAAATAATCAAATAAATATGCATGTAAGAGGTTCATTGCAAAGCTATTCGACCAATAGGAATCTAGATTTAGTTTTTCTACTGCAAAGCTACATAGTTTAATCATTTTATCGTATTCCGTTTTAAATTATATTTCTATAAATTTTTAACGAAGAGAATATAGATTAAGCTACTGGACCAAATATTTTAGCGAGGAGTCGATGGCCGAATTGATTGGACAAAATATCCATAGCGAGAGTCATCATTAAAAAAAAATCTCGAGTTCGAATTTTCTATTTATCTATTGTTACTACGTATGTACATAGATAAAGTAAAAATTATGTGACAGGAAACGCTTTTTAAAATTTCATAGATTTCAAAATGTTTAAAAAATACACGATTTATACTTCCCTTCTTCTTCTTTTAAATATACATATCTTTTAGTGGACCACTTAATACAAATGTATGTATATATAATATTTAAATTACCTCAAAAGCCAACTATTTGTACCAATATATGATGGATAAATCATTGAGTCAAGACTTTTTATATTGGGAAATAAATGTCACTTAAAATTGAACAATAATTGTATATACATATATGTATAGATTTGGCGGTTGATATTGCTTGCCCTGTAAATAAAGATTGTAATACAGATAGAAAATAAGCACATTAAATAATATATGTATAAGAGGAAAATTCATATTCTGGGACGTTTTAAACCGAAATACACGACACGTCTACTATGCAGAATGCGTTATTATACGCCGAGAGGCATATCTTAAAAACGTGAATTTTCGACTAAAGAATGAATGGGTCGCACATGAAATAAATCCTTATTTATTACACGCGTCAGGAGGGGCACAACACTAATAAGAAGTACGGAATAATCTGGTTGCGTGCTACTTTTGTGTCTGGGCCATTATTACTGTAACGGCGCCTTTAGCGATTCAGCCGAAAGCGGAAAAGGAAATGTTAAATCTTAACCAGACGTAACAGTCGCGAGGAATGCAAATTCAAATTCCTTATCACACGAGACATTCGCTTCTAGCAGCGAACGTATAACACAGACACATGCACACACGAGACATTCGACTCATAAATAAATACATTTTTTGGAATTTTCGTAGCAAATATAAATGTACTTATAAATATTATTGCTATGTGCGACACAATCTCGGATTTATAAATAGCGATTTGTAAGACGACACTTTTCCTGTAGCTGCTAATATTATTGTACATACTACTAATATCTAGATCTATCCCTGTTCGTACATTTACTTATCCTGCTGGCATTTTTGAATTGAACTGGGTCGATCCGAACTACTGTAGATCTTGGGGTTGCTTTTCAGAGTGACCTCAGGTTCTCCAATCACATTGATTATGTGTGTTTTTCAGCTTCAAGGGTACTATGGTTTGTTTTTCGCAATTCCCAGAATTTCCATAATTTTCCTGTTTTGAACTGTTGTACAATGCTCTGGTGAGAAGTATCGTGGAGTACGCATCTATGATCTGGAGTCCTTCAGCCAAAAATTTAAGGTTGAGCTTATCCAAAGACGCTTTTTCCGGTTTCTTTATAAGGAGCAGTATGGGACTTACTCATATTTATTTCCTTCAAGATTTGATATGGGTATGGTCGGCTACACTTCTCTTGAACACATGAGGAGATTTGTCCTAATCAAGTTCTTATTTTCTATATTTCGAGGTTTTGTCTCATGCCAGTCTATTCTGGGGGAGATTGGCATTCATTCTCCGGAGAGTTTTATCTGGATCCGCCATCGTCCCCTGTTTCATAATCCTCAGGCAAGAACCGTGGCATATTCTAATTCTCCCATTCCTCGAGGCCTCCGTTTTTTAAACTCACTGGATGATGCCATTGTTATTTTTCATATCTCTTTTCATTCACTGCACCGCTTCCTCGGTTACGGGGGTCGCGGCCAACAAGACCCAAGTTGATTTTTAAATGTTAACTGGGCTGTTTTTAACAAACTCACCGTCATTATATTTAAGTTTATTGTAAGAATTATTAATGACATGTATTTTTTTTTAATTCGTGTATTTTTTCTGTTCTTAATCTATTTGGTGTACTTGTCGCTTTGGAGCGATCTGTTAGGCGACTGTGCATGTTTAATCGATAAAAAAAAGAAATAAATAAATACACATGTACGAGTATCCTCACGAGCAGATATTACATATACTACATATGTACATAGATAATGTTTTGTTTTCCTCCGTTCATTTATGTTATCAGTATATAGATATGATTATATTTGAACTACATACATAAATTCCGCGTTTAAAGAAAATTATACAACAACATCCCGTATTATTCCGCTTTTATACAACGCCTGCCAAATATGGAAACACCTCTGATGACACTTTGTGGACAAGCAGTGGTCCGATAAGATACGACAGGGGCCGCAAACAACAATTTAGACCCCAGTGTGCAAATAATAAATCTAGATATGTCCATTCGGACGTAGTGAGAGGAAAAAAAAGGCCCATTTTTTTATCACGGTGAATTCTATGCGAGGAAAAACAAAAATGTTCGACGTAACAACTCCCTACGTGGATTTTTACCATTTGAGAATACATTTTATGTAGGAAATTTTAGGATAGTGTAAATATGTATGTAAATATAACTATGTAAATAATTCGTATGAATAAATACGAAAGTGTTTTCAAGCGCGAAAACCCATTTCCTATTTAACTAAAATGAACTTCACGCAAGCGTCGAATTGGAAAATTCATTATAAAATATATTTATTTATAGTTTGGGATTTCCATTTCATACTTCATGTATATTCAAATAAATATATATAAAGACGGTAATCTGTGTGTGTTTGTGAGTGTCCTAACGCTAGCCGAATATAATGAATGAATGAATCGATAAAAAGCCTAAACTTTGTGTAAATTCTCATTCGGAGTCGAACCGGCAAACTCTCACACGAACACAAATATCCTCTTATAGGTATACCTGAGTTCAGAGACTTAGCCGTGAAACCATCGTAGAATATTTAAATGGCCTTTTTTTTAAACATTAATGGAAAAGTTTCGTTCTCGCCATATAAAAAATACGTGATTATAATAATTTTATTTAGCGAGGTTTTGAACATTTTTTTTGTTTTCATATTAAACAATTAAATATACATTGTTTTAATTAAAATAATTATATTTTAACGATATTCGAAAAATAAAATGAATTTCGAAATATATCAGCTTGGGTTTCGAACCCGTGATGTCTTGCTCTAGACGCCAACGCTCTAATAAGGGAAACAAGGCCTCTCTGATTTAGTGTTATAAATGACACATAATGTAACCAGGTATTTCGACCTATATTATTATTCAAGGTTTCGAGGTCAATGACCGAAGTTTGTTTATAATTGATTTCGTTTATAACATGACCAAATATTTACGTTAACCTTTTGACTAAAACTATTTTCACGAATGTGATCATATAAGAGAAAGTAGATACAATTTTTTACAAGGTTTTTAACTTTTTGTTAAATTATCTAAAATATAATTAATTTTTATTAATATTAAATTAATTATATTTTAATGATATTTGAAAAAAACCTGTTTCTTTATACATATATAACATAAAACCTTATTTTAATTGGTGTATTAAATCCTTTCCGAAACCACCCGATGAAATCAACGGGCCCAAAACTAGTATTCAAATAATATGGAATGTAGAAAAATGAATATAAAAAGAATGTATGTAGTTGCAGATCTTTCATTTGACGAAGTCTCATCGTGTAAAAACACTCTGCCACCAATACATACGTATTGCTAACAAATGCGTGCATTTTGTTTCGTGGCAATGGTGTTTACCGGCAAAAACCTAAGTTTTAAATGGTTAAGTGACTATTTCAATACTAATAATAAACCTTACTGATGATTTTGCTGCCAACGTGTGTACGGAGGATTTTCTGATTCATATTGAGATTTTTTATGATTTGATTTAAATTTATGTTATCTTTTTTATTTATTTAAATGTTATTTTTGTTGTGTTTTTTATTTAATGTACTTTTAATATTAAAATATAAAGTAATTTATTAATGAACTATGGTTTTTATTTTATTTTATGCCTACATGTGTACTATGAAATAAAACTGAATAGTATTTACTGCTGAGTGCTGACTAAACGATGTTTCTGCCGGTATATACATGCATTTGTTTCCAATACATACACAAGTTATTAATTGATGAGACGTTCATAAGCATATACATAATATGAAGGAAAATAATCTCGTTTCAATTTTATTTATTTATTTATTTATTTTGGAAGATAAAAAAATACGAAATACTTACGACAAGAATTTAATAAATTACGTTGGATGATTTGATTATATTTAAAATTAAATTTCACGTCTGAAATTCCGAATATTATTTGTACTATGTACAAATGACATTATTTCAGAACGTCTTTTTTAATATGAAAAATATTATATTATATAAACGGTAACAAACTTTTCATTTAATAAATGCTAATAATTTTGCAAAATACCGAGTGCGAGAGCTTTGCGTTAATTTATATTTATTATATATTATATTTATTATACGTTAATTAGCTAGCAGTATGGCTCGGTGGTTGCGTTTATGTTTAGCACCTAGAGGTTACCGGGTTCGATCCCGTGCTAATCTTTAATGCTGCTAGTCAGACTTAGATATTTGTGACTCCAAGTCGATCGTTTCCCATCGGAGTTTGCCAATTTGTATGGTTTCATTGTTGAAACGGGTCCACCATGACATTGGCAAAAACCATCTTACCCGCTATGTCACAAATATCTGAATTTGATTTATGTACTATATATGTAAAAATGTATGTACAAGTCTAAATCCATAGGTGTCCCTATGGATTAATTAATTGTTTATTATTAATGGATTAATTAATTCATTCATTAATGGATTGATTAATGAATTCATTAATGGATTGATTAATGAATTAATTAATTAAGTCATGTTCTTCAGCCCCTCGAAATACAACGATTTATGTAATGAAAAAGGCTGCAATTTTTGTAATTAGTTGTCTAGAAAGGCGCATTGGGGCTTACCATTAGGCCTTCCTGGTATATATCTATGTAAAAATATGTATATAAATTGCATATTGTGCTCGATGACTCAACACAGTTGGAAATACCACCAATTGTCGATCGTGATATGGTTGCGTGTCATTGTGTGACACGCGTGCTGACAATTCAGTATCACTGCATTTATTCAATAGTTATTATTCAGTAGACATGCGACAACTTCTCAAAATTAATAAAAAAAAAAAAAGTTGTATAACTACAGAAGTAAACATTTATTACGCAAAATCTACATAGATACACACCAGATAAGAAACACATAAGGCTTTTGAGGTAATTCTCGAGGAGGGGATTTTTCCAATTTAGTTTCTCGCAAAGCTTTTCAATTTCTCGTCATACGATCAATCAAAATTTAATCATACCGTACGTGAAGAATATTTACTTTTTAAATTGAACCAATTTTATTATTTAAAAAAGTTCAATTTCGCAAATTTGAGAAATATATGTTTTTAGTATACGCAAAGCTTAGAATATATGTATGTATGTACATATATTATATATTGAATATACAAATTAAAAACAGCCATCTACTTTTCCCAGTACTGCGTGATATAAATTATAGTATATGTATATGTATTTACATATAGTGAATAGTAATACTTCTGGAGTGACGTACATTTTCAATTTTCAGTTCCAAAAACGCTATTTCTGTTTGACTTAAGACTTTGACAAATTGCTATCACTTCTTTTAATTCGACATGCCCAGAATCTCGGAAAAGTGGAATTTATGTACTACAGGCCATCAGTATTTTGCAATATTGTTGAACGCAAAACATTGTATTTCATGTTTTGCGAAATGAAGAAAAGTGGACCTATGCGGCTTTAAAATATAACATCTCATATGTATTTACATACATACAGATGCCACGATATAGTCTTATGAGTATTTTAATTAAAAAATCTTCGATTTTTCGAAGTCCGGAACAAGTCCGACGTCATCGAGTACTGTCGAAAGTCAAGGGTCTTAAGTTTGAGAAATACCGGTGCAGATGACTCATACAGCCTTTTGGAAGTTGGCCGAAATTTCAATTAGAGCACGCCTCGAACGCAACCCAATAAATTCACATCGTTGAGAATTTCTCGCGGCGGCCAACTTTATCACTCGCGATATTTCCAAGAGGCCCTTTTGTTCCCAATGGCACGAACGAGACGCCCACGTCCTTCAGCTTCCGTCTGACAACGGCCTCAATGGCACCGGGGAGGATGGAGAGGATGGACAAAAAAAAGAGAGGAACCGGCGAAAAGGAACTTTTCAATCTAGTTCGGAAGAAGCCCTCAGGTAGGTGCCGCGTTTAACTTTTGCCCCCGGAGAGTTATTATGATAAATTTGTAGGCTCGAATTCGCAACTGGGTCTCGCTAACTCTCGCTATTACACGCGGAGTGTACAACTTTTTAAAAAGTCACCATCTCGCAAGAAGAAAAATTAATTTAATTAATTAAAAACACACTTAAAGTTCGCTTATCCGTGCTCGAGTCAGCTAAGCGTACAAATTATAATGAGTATATTTATTGAATTTTTTTTTATTAACAAAGGAACTATTGTATGCTATGTGAATATAAAATAGGTGCGTTGCACGCTTGGGGTCGTTATTGCCCCTGTTGCAGCCGACAAAGGGGAAGTGCAAGTTAATTGCATTATTGCATGTCGTCCGGCCGCCAGTGCACTTGCACCGTTCGCCGCAAAATTATTTCGTTCGTTGCAATTTCGCGAAGGATCCTTCAGAACGGATCTTGGCCTTGCATACGCTTACTTGCGTTGACGTTGATCGATCATACAAGACAACTTCTGACTGACGATATTTTTTTTTGTTAGCAACACCTGTGCTTTCTTTGACGAATTGTTGTGAAGTTATACAAATAATCTAATAAGTACGAGTCAAAGTTTGACAATGACTGATCAATCGAGTATTTTTTTTAAATATTAGTGGGTTTTTTGTACGTTAGGCAGGAACTCAAATTTTAATAATATTTTCATTATCTTTTAGTATATTTTTCGTCGAAAACATGACGCTTTTCCTTTATGGATATAGCCGGGCAATCACGCCATGTAATCATAAAATCTCATTTATAGGGTGAATTAAAATCCTCATTATATAGGCAACTTGGCTAGTATCGATATAGAAAAAAAATTAACAATGTATTTTACACTAGAAACTACATTACATAGAATCAATATACACACTAGATTAGAAACAGTTTAGACTTGTGAAATAATTCCCAAGGGAAGGAGAGAAACAAAGACGGAGGAAAATGGAAAGGAGGAGTCATGGATGTCATCCCAGCGTCCTACTCTAGCTCAAAGGCACAGAGTATGATGGAGTGAAACGTTTCGTGACTAGAGATTGCAGTACCGAAAGTACCGATACCGGTACTATCGGAATTTGATGGATAATATCGATTTTTTTTCAAATTCGTACATTTTATTTGTCGAAAACGATATATCCATGGCTAAAAACTACGAAAACAACCGATGCGTATACATATATGTATTTTGCGTACGCGATGTTAAGTGAGTTATTATTTTATAAATATTAACATAATAAATTAAGCGAGCTATTATATCTTTTCGACCTCTCTTTATTTTATCACGACACAAGACTGTAAGATTGTTTTAATTTTTACTGTTTTCCTATCGATAAATACAATGTTCGGCAACATTTTCGGCATCGCGGCCCCCTTACAATGTGTCTCAAATTCGCAAACCTTTACAAAGCTTTTCTATGTTTCACTTCGCTTATTGGTCTGACAACATATTATATAATATCCTAAATTCTTCCAATCGTTTTGAAACTTGCCATTTTGAACGGTTTGGTCAACATTTGATATTCAAATCAATTCCGCCAGTACAATGCTGAAAAATAATCATAATAGATACGTTTGAAAATGCTACAATTTTGACCATCTTGACGTCTTATGGTAAGTAACCTTATATACAGATTTGCCTTTCCGCCACCCTCTCATTTTGTCAGATTTTAATTGTTTTAACGACTATAACTTTTTCTTTTTTACACTATAGCTTATAAAATTTGTATTATAGGCTCTCATTATATCTCATATATACTTTTACTTCACTAATTAAAATTACGTACACACATTGAAAATGTGATAAAATATATTATTTGGTACATTTTTCAATACGATATATTTGTACGTATACAATGATGACACGACAGGGACTATTTTTCTAATAAGTATATGGAAAAAAATATAATATGTCTTTCGACAACAAATAATTTCCTAGCTTATTAGTTGACTCTTCGTTTGCAACTCGAAGTGTGTGTGCGAGTGTGCGATACAAACAGGCACCGCAATTAAAAGGCGCAAAAAAGACGTGAAAAATATGCGATAAATTCATCTCACAAACACACACACACACACACACACACACACAGAAAACGCGTTGACTCTGACTAGTTTAAATGACTGTCACCAACCGTCCCAAATGAATAGAATAAAATCATTTTTCGAACAAATTAAGCCGTCGGAAACCACGTAGCGACGTAATGCCACCGTCAATTTCAGGGGTGTGCCATAAAGGATGTACGCTCGCCAGAAACTCGCCATTTGTTTCGCGGAGTCCGTAATGAAAATGCGATTATTATCGCGTCGTAACTATCTTGGTTTCGGTCGAAATGTAAGTTTGTCCGAGTTACGAGGGTCCCCAAGAGTTGCAGGGGCGTGTTCGGGGACATCGGGGGCCCCCGTTCAAACGCCAGCCGCAGGGGTCGCGATTAATGGGGACCCCCATAATCGGGGGGCCAGCCGCGACATAATTACGATATCGGGCCACACCCACCGGCTATTCCTATGTTTAGATACACACAAAGTGCTAGAATCACTGGAAGACATTCGTGGAATCGGTGTCACATACTGAATTGTTTGACACTGTTCAGACCAACGTATTTTATTTTATTTTATTTTATTTTATTAATTGAAAAATCAACAGACAGGATGTACAGAGATAGGTATAAAAAACACAAAAAGTAAATAAATAATATATGTAACACCCGAGTCCAATAATAGATTTTTACAAAAATGAAAAAGATAAATATAAGGAAAACAAATTAAAAAGTAAAGAATAAAGGCATGACAAAATATGTAGTACATTGCATAATTAAACTATAGTATTAAAATATTTGGAAAAGGTTATAAGATAGAATATAAGAAGAAATTGAAATTTACAAATATAAAAAACAAATGAAAAAGGTAAATACAAAATAAACAAATGAAATGGAAAGGAATGAAAGCTATAATATGATTAAATAGCACATTACATAACTAAACTAAAGTATAAAAATAATGGAAATATTGGAAAAATAGAATAGAAGAAAAAATGAATCAATCGGTCAAGATTCTCTTGATGTTAGACCTGAATTGATGTAGGGAAATACCAAACAGATCAACCTCATTCAGCTCTCCGTTAAACATACGATAAACGCGCTGCAGATAAAAATATTTTTGGGAATTAGTATTGAAAGGATCAAGTGAAAAGAGTGTAACGCGTCTAGGGTATCGAACTGGGATTCTGAAATTAACCTTATTCAGTAAATCAGAACAATCAAGGAAACCATTTATGAGCTTAAAGAAGAATATAGCATCAGAATGTCGTCGCCTGACAGAAAGATTGTTAAAAGAAAGGATTTTTAAAATGTCGGAAACAGTAGAATGGGTATAGGTAGGAAAAAGGTAGCGTAAGGATTTAATAAATTTAAGTTGAACTTTCTCAATACAATTAATATGGGATAAATAAAAAGGTGACCAGATAATTGAGGCAAATTCAAGGTGAGACCTTACAAAGGAAAAATAAAGTAATTTTAGTACATAAGGATCATTAAAGGGTTTTGTTGAGCGGAGTAGGAATCCAAGAGATTTAAATGCTTTGTTGGTAATAAAAGAAATATGTTCAGAGAAATCTAGTTTATTATTGAGTATTACACCAAGATCCTTAATAGAAGATGACGTGTTAAGGATTGAATGATTTAATTGATATTGATTAGTAATAATTGACTTATTTCTAGTGAAATTTAAAATAGAGCATTTTTCTAGATTAATAAAAAGATCATTATTTAAACAATATATAGAGAATCTATCTAGATCTTCTTGTATCTTATGACAATCGTCTATGGTGTATATAGGTTTGTAAATTTTTAAATCATCAGCGTAAAGAAGTATAAAGGAATGTTTGAAGATGTATGAGATATCATTAATATAGAGTAAAAAGAATAAGGGACCTAAATGCGACCCTTGTGGGACACCGGAAGGAATATGTCTAAGTGATGATCTAAAACCATTGAGAATTATGATTTGGTGACGATTTAGTATATACGAAGAGATCCAACGAAATAAATTTCCTCGGATTCCAAGGGACCAAAGTTTATTGAGTAAAAGGTTGTGATTGATTTTATCAAAAGCTTTAGAGAAATCCGTATAAACGACGTCTATTTGGATTCGTTTGTCCATATAAGATGTGAGAGTACTAGTGAAATTAAGCAGGTTAGTCTCTACCGATCTCCCCTTAAAAAAACCATGTTGTTCAGGTATAATGTAGTTTTTGAAATTGGAGAAAAGGAAATTATAGATAATTTTTTCAAAGATTTTACTAATGACAGATAGTTTAGATATAGGACGGTAATTCTCAATAAGATTCTTATCACCTTTTTTAAAAATAGGGGTGATGTAAGATAATTTCCAATAGTCAGGAAATTTACCGTTCGACATAGAAAGATTGAAAAGGATTGTTATGGGAAGAGATAATGGGACAGCACATTTAACAAGGAAAAAAGAAGGCAAACCATCACAACCCGCACCAAGATTAACATTGAGAGAGTTGATGTGACTGAGTACAGTAGATAAGTCAAAATGAAAAGTAGATAAGTTACAAGAAGAAGTATCTGTATTAGAGATAGAAAGGTTAATGGTAGAATCACTATTGAAAGTGGAGTCAAAATAGTCAGCAAAAATGGTACAGATTTCAGAACCATGTGAAGCCGACTTATTTCCATAATACATTACGGAAGGATATGAAGAGGAGGTATTTTTTTTTGAATTTATATATGACCAAAATGATTTGGGATTAGTTTTAATATTATTTTGAATAAGAGAAATATAATTTCTAAAGCAGATTAAAGAATATTTTTTAATTCGAGCTCTTAATAGTGAAAAACTTTGATAATCTAAGGGATTTGAATAAATTTTAAATTTTTTATGGAATTTGTTTTTTTCTTTTATAATTTTAATAAGAGACGATGTAAACCAAGGGGGATATTTGGTACGCTTAGATTTAAGAGTAAAAGGGACGTGGCATTCAATAATATTTTGTAAGGTATCGTAAAATTTTTTACAAGCTAAATCAATATTTAAATTGGACAAAAGTGAATTCCAATTGATATCGCTTAAAATTGGAATAATTGTAGCATAGTCAGCTTTTCTAAAGAGGAAAGTTTTATTATAATTATAATTCAAGGGTGAAGATTTGTTGTAAATTATTGAGATGCAAAAGGATAAATGATGAGAATCTTCATGGATTAGCGTAGAGTCAGCACGAGAAATATATAAGGGGAAACTACTAATAGCTAGGTCAAGAATACGATTATTAGTATTTGACAAATAATTGTATTGATAAAGTTTATTATAAGATAAGAATTGAGTAAAGGAAAGGGAAGAAAAATTAATACAATTGGAAGGAAATAGATGCAGATTTGAGTCGTATTTTGTCCAATCAATAGTGGGAAGATTGTAATCACCGAGTAAAATGAATCGATCCTCTGGATAATTGGTTATTAGATCAGATACTTTATTTAAATGGGTAACTAATAGAGTTTGGTGAGAATTACCAGGAGGAATATAGACAGTACAGATATTTAGTTTAAAAAATTTAGTGGTAATAGTAATCCAAAGGTCTTCTGTGGAAGTTAACCAATTGTTTTGAATGACAGAGGGTAGATTATTTTTCACAGCTATGATTACACCACCACCAAATATTTGGTTATGAAGAGAATAATCTCTGTCACGTCGAAACACCTGATATCTGGCATCAAAAAACTCACTATTATTGAATGAGTCATTTAGCCAAGTTTCTGATAGACAGATAATATCATAATTATTAACTAATACATTTTGAAGAAAAGAGTCAGATTTAGTTCGGAGACCTCTGACATTTTGATAATAAATGACAAGACGATTAGAAGACATTGTAAAAAAGGAAGTAGATAGAGCACGTACTGATATAAATATAAATATCCATATGCATAAATGAAAATAGATATATGCATATAAACATACACATAACTGCATACACAGATAAAGATATGGAATTATTAAGCAAACCATCCTTGGTGATACCAGTTGAAATGCAAAGGTATACATGGACACAAATATAAAAACGAACTCGTACCTTTTTTAGTTTATGAGTAAAATATATGTAAATAGCATAGTTATATAGTAATAATAAAAATAATAAATTATATAGCCATACGTACATAATTGTTTGCACATACATTATAATATGTGATGCAGACCAGTAGACAATAAATGCATAGATAATTATTAGGTTATTAAAATTTAATATTGCACTTAGTCATTTGATTTTGCAAAGATCTGATTCTTTTGAGATTTGTATGATATTGGAGCTCGCACTTTTTCTAATCATGATCTTGCAATCTTTAACCCACAAGTAGGCGTAGTTATATTCAGTTTTCAATTGGCGTGCTCGCTTCAATAATAATTTATTCGTTGGTGTAAGGTGATCCGTTACGTATAGGGTGGTGGGCGGGCCTGGAATATTGATGTCGTTGGTGGTGATGCCGCGGCGGGCGCGCACGGCCGCCATCAGCAGGTCCTTACGACGGCGCTGAGTGAACCGTACGACCACTGATGACGTGCGCACACTCACATCGCTGTTGCCCTCTCGCTGTTGCTGTTGCTGTGAACCTGCAACGCCCTGGGACGGGTACGGCCGCACACGGTGTATGGTGTCAATATCTGTGTCGCACAATTTGTGACCCACGACAGCACATAAGTCATATAATATAGACACTAGATTTTCACCCTTTTTCATAGGTATGCCGGATATTTCTACATTGTTTTTTCTAGAGAATTGATCTTGCAGATTGTTTTCTTGTTTCAGTTCAACAATAGTATTTTGCGCCTCAATTAAACCTTTATTTACATCAGAAAAGCAGGAAATTTTCTTTTCAGCAGTGGTTAGTCTCCCATCAAATTCATCAGACTTAGCCTCTATTGTGAATAATTTATTGTTTATGTCTGTGATTACAGATTTTATGTTTTCAAACTCATTTTTCATGGTATTAAAGTCTGCTCGAAAGCATTTAATTTCATTAAGTATATCAAATAAAGATGGCTGAGGACTGATGACTGAATCTTGAGAACTGAGCATTAGTGATGAGGACTGAGACGGCGGAAGGGGGTTAGGATGGATACGGCAAGAAACGCATCGCCATTTTTCCTTATTCTTTGACGTCATTTTTTTGTATTTTGTTTCCGAAATCCCCACACAATCATGGTGGAAAGGTTCTTCACAAAGCTCGCACAGCACATAATTAGTCAACAACACAACACTTTTGCATTTATAGCAAATCATTGTTAAGTATTATTAGTTATTAGCGTCACAATTTATAATTTAAATAAGAGAATATTCTCAAAATTTCGCACAAAAATATGTATGAAATAAATAGTTTTTTGTTTAACAATGTTGCATTATGCTGTAATATTGTAAATATGCTCTGGGTTCGAGAGTTAATATATAATTTCAGAAATCAGTTTGATCACGTTCGTTGCCAAACGAATATTATTTGAAGAAACAAAAGAACTTTTTTTTTTTTTTTTTTTTTTTCTTCTTCTTTTTTTTTTTTTTTTTTTTCAAGTGAAAATTATCTTTAAAATATAACCTTAGAAATCAGTTTAACCACTGTATTTAATCACAATTGCAAAAATTTTAATCAAAAATTAAAGCAACACCAATAACTCTACACAATATGCAAAGCACGACACCATTAACCGACAATATTTACGAAAAAAGCATCCAAATAGCGGACGAGCAAAACAACGAACCAGCTAGTTATTATGCTACCTAGCAACTGTTGTATGGTAGGTAGCATAATAATAGGTAGCATAGTATGTTGTTATGCTACCTAGCAACGTATGCTTTAATAATATTGCGGTCTAGTTTAGCAGCAATAAAATACTTGCATAATTATTGTTTAAGATTTAGTACCATATGTATGTACATATTCTGGAAAAAATGTAGTGATAAAACACTTTTAAGTTACATGGTATTATAAAGTTTAACTTTCCATTCCTCTACTATAGGTAAAACACGATATATACACGCACTATAAATTCAAGCTTTGAATGTTAATTAATTTATATGGTGACCGAGTAAACAAATGTGTATGTACATATGTATAATTTATTTAACATTAGCTGTATTACCCGGCTTCGCTCGGTATTTGTAATATAAGCCGCTTAAACATGACTAATCTAATAGTAAACATTTTATTAAATTTATTTGAATAGTTTTATTTTATATAAATTTATTTGAATACTTATTTGTTTTTTTATTAAATTGTCTGTCACGAACAAACAAACATATAAAGTAAGTCTCATAAAAAATTATATGTATACGAAATTATATGTATACCAGAATCCGGCGCCTGCGCCCCCGTGGCTGTGCCCCCCACGGCTGCACCCCTTAGAGCTTCGCCCCTGGCGCGAAGGTGGCTTCGCCCTCGGCGCCTTTGCCCCCGGGGACTTTGTACATACATACATACATGAAAAGTCTCTTTCGAAATTATATGTTAGATATGTTTAATAATACCGTTATATTTGAAAATGGTGGAAGTCCAATTTTTACTTCCAAAAACATTATTTCAGTTCGACCTAATACACAAATTGTTATCACTACTTTTAATTCGATATGCCCAGAATCTTGGAATGGCAGAATAAACTTATTACAGGCCACCAGTATTTTTATATATTGTAGAACGCAATACATTATCATATATTAATATCGCTATTCTGTATCTCTGTCTGTCTGTCTGTCTGAGATAACGCTAGCCGTACTATAATAGACGTTTCGATTCGACATACATATGTATGTACGTCACAGCCAAACCAATGCCAACAAAACGTATCAAATATACAATACAAATATAATAGCAAAAGAAAAAAACTTCTACATGTACTGTTTGCTACCAATGTTTCCTCTAGGCAAATAGACGGCGTTAAGTATCTGAGCGTTTACCGCCATCTATTGAAAATTTATTTAGTTAATTAATTTTTCTATTGGTGTTTTATATTGTTTATATGTAAGTAGGTAGGTTTTTTCATTTTTTTCATATTAAACAATTAAATTAAATATATTTAAAAGGTATTTGAAAAAAACACCTCGCTCGTATTTGAAAAAAAAAGCGAGGTGAAACTAAGAATAGCCTTACAATACAATAAATTGGTCTTTATAAATAGCAGCTCTGCAAGAAAAGCTAATTTTAATTAAAGCGAATGAATCCACTTCAGTCCCGTTGTTTCTTTACGGAACTGACTATGTAATGAAACATATTAGTACAAAAACTCAGACCGTATTCAAAATGGACATACACAAAACGTAACACATTTGTATCGGACAAAATATTTGTTTTGGCGATATTAAATTTTCGACGTGGCATTTTGCGGCGAGATTAATAGGCGCGTTTGGGGCCCTCGCGCGTGCCCTCATTTCGCGCCAAAATATAGGAACCGTTGGGAAGGGGTTGTTTCTCGTGTTTGAAATATTGTTGTTATCGATGTGAAACCCTTTAAGACCCCCTTCCCTTTTTCTCCCACCACGTCTTGACATGGGATTCAGGGGCTGAATCGTTTTGATCATTCGCGCGGCTCGAGCGTCGGCTTTTCGCGATTTATGATAAACGTCCGGCATAAACGCGAAACAAGCGCTTGTCCCGTGTTATTTTGCTAATAGCATATTGCCAGAAGTGGCCGTATTGCGGCCCGCGAACCGCATGTGGCTCTATCTGTTGTGCGTATATAAATTTACACAATATCAGCAACGGAGCAAAATAATACTTCTGTAAAAATGGTATTGTCTACCAGGTGGTTGTATGATTATTCCTCACAAGAGGATTGCCCACACAATTATTATTCACACTCTTATTGATCTCACAGAGAACATTTAGTAAAGAAGGCAATAATCGTGTGGGCACCCTTCTTGTGGGAAATAATCCATTCACATGAGCAGACTATGTAATTGGATTACGAAGAAATATCTGGAGGACCGCGTTTCGATTGATAATGAGGGAGGAGCAGTTCATATTCATTGAAATTTGGTAGTTTAATTTCTTAAATACATATTATAAGTTATATTGAAGTCAAGAAAATTAATAGATTTTCAGGTCAAAAAAAAGAACAATTAAAAAATAAAAATCATCTATGTATAAATTTGATAAAGAAATTTGCAGTATTTTTATAAATCAGCAAATTTGTGATGCTGAAAACTCAAAATTTGCGAGAAATGGGACAAGGTTGCCAATTTCTTGGACCCAATTTAAAGAAATTAGAAAAAATGGCAAACTCTAATAGGAAATGATCAACCTGGAGTCACATATCCAGCAGCACTGTGCAGGGATTTAAGCCCTGACCACTCGGTTGATAGCATTTAAATTATAATCACTGATCTATGCTACTTACATATAATTGTACAGTACAAACATGCAAAAAAACCCATTTCATTGTATTGGATTTAATTAAAATAATTAAATATAATATTTCAAATATAATAAATATTTACAAATTGAATTTCTTTATACTATTATGCATTTATGTACATATGTATGTATGCTCAAAAATATTAATACATCAATATTTTCATTCACATGAAATCTATTCAATATATTCGTTCCAACGATTTCTCTAGAATAATAAGGTATCTTTATGGATACATATGTACATACATATATGTACATATGTATACCATAGGATATTTGGCTACCCTCGATATGTATTTTGTCTGCTCGAATATCCGTTTTCACAAGGCAGGGCTTGTGACGATAGTATTATAGTAATAAATATAATGCTTCGTAGAAGTAATATTATAAATAGACTCGTGTTTACACCAACTAAGTATACATATGTATTGACAAGTGCGATGGAATTTATCGAAAGCATCTACTATCAACTTTGAAATTGGATGCGAGGAGGTCCCATCAACGTCTGCCTGTCACGCGCGCCTCGACAGTTTGAGAAACGCTTGCGCATTTTTTTACGTCGCTAAGAAATGGAAAGTCGCTGAAGCATCCGGGGGTGAAAATTTCCCGAAATTTGACAGTCACCGTAGTACCGTGTGCACAAAAATAAATAAATACCTTTTATCCAAAACACTCCATGGATGATTGGCAGATCTGGAACAAAATGAAATATTATTATTATTTATTGTTCAGTATCTGGAAGACATTTATATTTCACGGTAAAGTGCCGAAGACGTAAGTAATTATATTAAAAAAGCAAATGTAAAAAAAAGAGAGAGACGGGTCGTTTTTTTTATTTTATTTTCTATTGTTTATTTATTTCATTCCATTCGCTTTATTAGCTTATTTTAAATTCGTTGAGATCAACCTGTTAATAAACTACTTGAATGAAGTATTTCTAAAGTCAAAACTATTTAATTAGTTTAGTCAAATACATAGCTCGGTGGTTGCGTTAATGCTAACCACCTAGAGGTTGCCGGGTTCATTCCCGTGGGTTGACCTTGATTAAAATGAATCTATTCCGAGTATAATCTGTTGTACTGATGGTCAGACTTGGATATTTGTGACTCCAAGTCGATCGATTCCTATCTGAGTTTGCGAATTTATGTGATTTCATTGTTGAAACTGTTCCTTCATCAAATTTGCATAACCATCCTACTCACTATGTCACCACTATTTGAATATGATTACAACATTTATCTATATATATAAAAATCAATGTTTGTCTGTCTGTCTGTCTCAAATAAGCTCCTAAACCACTGAACCGATTACGATGGAAAAAACCTCTTAATAATAATATTCGTAGTTACGGTTTTATCGACGTAAAAGTATGAAGCACCAGTGTGTAGTTAAGGAAATGTGTACTTTGGTAACTAACTTGCGCGTGCGCTGCCAACCCTTACATTACATACCACTCATATCAACCTTACATTACGTAACACTCATAACAATCCTACATATATATAAAAATCAATGTTTGTCTGTCACGTATGCGTTCCTATACCGTACTATAATTTCATTTGATTTTTAAGTATTAATTTGAAACAGAAACATTCACTTTTCGAAACGCATCGAGAAACGGGAACGGGAACGGGAATTGCATGCGTTATTGTACGATGGGACAATGGAACTCCCAGGATTTATTGTATGCATGTCCGGGAAGCTTACTATGAAAAAAATCGGCCAAAAATGGGAACAGAAACGGAAAAACGGGAATGAGTGGCATTGCAACGCAATAATTTCAAATGTTTTCGGGTCGCGACATGCGTTGTTAGGGTAAAATAAACAAATAATTGAATAATTTCATATGTGTTCGATGCCTGCGTTTTTCCGAAAGTTGGAAACGGGAACGAGAACGATAACAGGAACGGGACGAGAACGGGAATGGGAACGGGAACGGGAATTGCATGCGTTATTGTGGCATTGCAAGCATGCCGGGTTCAGCTAGTAATCTATACATTTATATATGTCCATAAATATGTAAAAGTCTAATACCATAGATGTCGCGCTCAAGGGCGACCCGTAATGACATCGTCATAATTTATTAAAAAAAAAACATTAACTCGTCTTCAGAAAGGCAAAATTTCATGAAAATCATTTTTACAAGAACTATTATTACATGTATATCATGGAATATAATCCATGAAAATAAATTGAAAAGTTAATACTAAATAAAAAATAAATTTTATTTACAATTACATGTCAGAAGCTAAGCTGAAGTTGTAAAGCTTTTCAAAAAAACCATCAGGCATCTCAAATGTGACTCACTTAGCATGAACGTTTCGTTTAAATCTGGACTAGATTTACAAAAAGTGTGGTACTACATATGTTGGTCAATTATCAATTGAATTAGTAAACAATAAAATTGGCTTACAAAATGGAATGAGCGACTAGTCGAATTAATAAAACTCCAACAATTTTGTTGTACTTGAATTATATGTATGTATGTATGTAAGTATGTACTTCTGAGAGTGTCAAAGGCATGCGAACGAACTGCGAAAAATGGGCGTTGGAATGTTAAAGAATTAGAGGAATTTTCATCTAGCAGTTAATGACGGTAAAATATCACTAATAATTATGACAAAATTAAAATTCTAACCGAGCATAAATATAGGGCAAATCAGCAACATCTTTCCTAATGTCCAAAAAGTCGAAAGTGAAAACAAATCAAATTACAAAATACACACAAACAAATCCCAAATGAGCCAACGCACGTCCAACTGCTGAATACTGAGGAGCGTGCGTGCCGAGAATGCCAAAATCTGTCCCATGCACTCCTGAGACGCGCATTCCGCACGATTTACTCGTCCAGCTGACCGATATTTCTCAGTGCACACTGTAGATTTGCCATTAGGGTGCGTCTAAACCACAATGTCGTACGTGCTCGGAATGAGGACCAGATTGATGCCGAACGTCGCTCATCCGGTCGAAGATCCTAAATTGAGAACTTAATAAATTCAAATATTGTAATGTATTTCTAAAGAAATACATGTAGGATTTTTTATATTTGATTTAAATTAAAATCAAATCGAACGTCTTTGAATAAAGTGCGAAGAACATTGAGAAGGCGGGTTTCGTGGAACGTGCATTTCCAAGTGACTCACACAAACTTTCATTTACGAAATGTCGAATTTAAAATTCAACGTAAACTCTGTAAAATATCTAAACGTAAAGCAAACGACCTCAGCAATCATGCTATTGTATAATAATGACCACACTTTTAAGTGTTTGTATTCCTGAAACGGATTATTACCTTACTAAATGCTTTATCACTTTTTATCATTTTGCAATGTTAGGCTATTGATCCACATCGATGTTTGAAAACAATGAATAATAGAAAATGATTTATTATTTACTGATTATGAACCATTGAATACAAATACGATATTGTTTCAATATCATTATTTGTTATTATTTTTTCGGATTTTCAAACTACATATGTATGTACAATCGATCCTGTTATAACGCAATAGATCGGTTCAGCAAAAATGCATAAGAAATGTAACATTAAAACGATAAGAGAAAAATTATGATAAATAGCCTGAATCATATTTTATTACAGTTTAACTATGTATGTACTATGTATAATGGTTCCAAATTCTGACTAAATTCATTCACCATCCACTGCTGGATGAAGTCCTTTCAAACACGCTTCCATTTGTTTCCGTTTTGCGCAACTTTCATACAAACAGCAGCGTGGACTATTGGTTAGCAATGTTAGCATATTATGCTTTCAAGCAGAGTGGTCATGGTTCGATTCCCATTATTAGCTGCTGGCCAAACCTTGGTTTGTGACTTCAGGTCGATCTTTTCCTATCAGAGTTTGCCAATATTTCTGAAACGGTTCTTGTAAAATTGACAATCTCTCTTGCAAATGTCAAGTTATTCAGCGTCTTGAAAAATTTCTCCATAGTTGTCACTGTACATGATGTTTGTATGATTTCGCATTGTATAAATGCTTGTAATGATTTTATTGATCGTATTGTATCTGTATTAGTACACTCGTCTCTTTGGAGCGATCGGTAAAGGCGAGTATAGATGTTCGATTGAAATAAAAAATAAAATCTCCCCCACAATTGTTTTCTAATATCGTCCACCCATTTCATTGCAGCCTTCCTTTCACTATCTTACATTCTTTCGGGTACCATTCGAGCACTTCCATTGTCCACCTTTCGTCCATTTTTATAATTATGTAACCTCATAGCAATCTCATAGCAAACAGCCGAGCATACATCTCCTTCCAACTTAAATAAATTACAATTTACACTATACATACAATTAGCAATACAATGATCAACAGTGTTAAAACTTATAGTTGGTCCGCTGTAGGAAGACACTAAGGAAAAACGTATTTGTTGGCCCTTACTCTCAATCAATATCATTTCGTACGGACAATAGAAAATTGTACATGCTAAATACTATTAGTCGAAATGCAGTGTAAGGGACAGCATGTATGTGCGTTTTACCTCAGTGTATTCCTACAGCGGATTGACTATAGACAGAATATGAGCAATTTGTATAAAATATTGATGTAATATTATGTAAATATTGAATCTTGCGGTATAATGAAGTATAATGTATAAACTATATTTGATTTAATGATATCAGTCTGAGGATTTTACTTTATTCAGCCGACTAGGGTAGTAACAACAGGTACAATATCTGTAGAGCATGATGACCCAGAAATGGTGAAGAGGAGCAAATCAGCTCAATATGCAAAAGAGCGAAACTTCGATGGAAGCCGGTTCTAATATTAGCACAAAATATGTTCACCACGAGAATTTTGATTACCAGATCAAATCTTAGATAAGGGAAAAGAAATTAAATACATAATATATGTAATGATTAATTAAAAAAGTGCTTATGTAGTAAATCAAAAGTTGATAATAATAACTACATACATACATATACATTCAAGATGATAAAGAAAGTATTAAAAGGTCGTTAAACAATCATTGCCGTCCTTATCAAAAATTTTCAAGAATTTTTATAATGGTTGATGACCTTCCAAACTCAATATCCTAATTAGTATGCTCACCAGTACTGTCAGTGTTTCAAGGGCGGTTTTTAAAGACACATATTTTCCATCATCTCCACACACACTCTCATTTTTGTGAATAGACGAAAAGCGTTGATTACACATGTATTCGCATAAATAGCACCGTCAAAACTGAACCAGCTAAATGCAAATGAAGAATTATTCTGTTCACGTATCGCCAGCCTCGCTCCTTCCCGGTGGCGCTGCGCCGGTACCACATAATTTCACAATCGGATGGCCGAATCAATTCCAATGTCACGCCAGCAAAATACGGCCTTATCATCTGATGAATATCGATAGCAGAAAGATACGAAAGATCTGTCGCAAGCGGCGAAAGTGTGTGGGTTCATACCTGGAACTGGAACACTATCGCTTGCTTATAAAAACGGTGTACGAATAGAAGACAATCAGTTGACAGATCGACACGTCCAAATCACACAATAATCAAAATGAAGGTAGCACTGAGCATTTTGATAGGCCTGGTGGCAGCAACCAGCGCGGAAGCACCCAGATTTAGATCAAACAACAGATTCTTAGCAAGACAGCAGGCTGCTGAAGCTCCCTATGCTCCATCAGGATGGAAACCAGCTGGACCATCATTCACATTACCCACAGAACAACGACCTTCCCCTTCAAACGACTATGGAACTCCAGGCCAATCGTACGGAACTCCAGAACAACCCAACGAACCTTCAACCGAACCGGAATCTGTGTCGGAATCAGACGTAGAAAACGTTGCAACTGCAATTGCAACTGCTGTCGCCAAAGGAGAGAGATTAACCAAACCCAAAAGTGAAAAATTAACAGAAGCTAAAGAACCCGAATCTACTAGTGCCAGTCCTTTCTACTATATCATATCAGGATCTCCATATCAAAAGTTTGTCCTAGCTGCACCTTCAACAAATCTGCAGTACCTCTCTAAGCTTCAAGCTCAACCTGCTACTTCGCCTTATATCATCTACTCTCCCCAATATTATATATGAAAAGTATTTGGGGAAAACATATGTATGTTGAAGATATGTGAGTCTGTTAGTGAGCATCCCTACCTATGTAGAGTCAATTAATCATGTCCAAGTAACCGTTATTAATGGTGTTTCTATGGTAAACTCAAGTTCTTATTTTAATAAAATTAATGTTTGATAGGAATTTACCATTTGTGTGTTTAGATTTATTTTATGTTATGTAAATGAATACCGTTTGTAAATATAGTTATAACATAATATAAGCTTGAATAAATGTTTAAAAAAATTAACTAATTTGTAAAATTGTAAGTATTATATGTACATAATATACATATATACATAATTTAATCATACGTGAATAATCCTTTAAATACCCACTAAAAAAAACCCTTATACTATGTACATTTTTTTTCTAAGCTAATCGCGTTTGATTGCAGACATATGTGTACAAATATAAAAAGTATCTCAATAACTTGAATCTCAATTTCATTGGATTCAATATGATAAGAACTAATAATAATTCAACATGATATGATAATGTAGTCAAAATAAACACAATAAACACGCACGATTCGTTAATTTTAGAAAGTATATTATATACATATGTATGTATGTACATCCATATGATAAATTAATTAGGTATACTGAATATAATATATAATTTAATTTCCTTTGAAATATCAAGCGTTTATTCCTACTCTTCATTTTTATTTAAAAAATCTTAAATCCAATTATAATCCCAACTGGGAACACTCTCCACTTCCAGTTTCATACGAAATTTGCGATCATATTAATGGGTCTACAAACACGGTTAGATTAAAATTAATGAAATGGAAAATAAAATATCTACAAAGTAAACACACACAGCATACATAGTAGCTATGTAATATTCGCAATTTGGTAAAGTAGCATGTTAATATCATATTATACATAAATTAATTGGAAACCATTTCAGTAAATGAGTGTTGTAATATTGACTTAGTGTTTACTTTTTGATTAAACCACAATATCTACTTACATATGTGTATTTTACTTCAAAAGTAAATACTACTTTTTGACTATGAAAACATTCTGATGGGATATATGTATATATATATATATATATATATATATATATATATATATATATATATATATACATACATATATACATATGAGCATACTTCGTATATTTATTCTGAAAAAAAAATATAATACTATAAATTAGCAAATGTAGTGATATATTGTATAATACATATGATACAATACCATGTTGAACATACTTTATATTCAAAGCATACGATTTCTAGTTCCTGTCTAGTCAACAATTCTTACTGAACAATCTGTTTTAAAAGCAAAAGTCATCATCGACAATGACTCACATACAAAAACGGTGATTTTCATAATGGATATTTGGTACCTCGACACCGACCAATAAAGTGATGACTAATTCATTCTTAACTGTTTTCACTAACCATCCCCATTTTTTATAAATATATGGGTCATTATAATTGAAAGTGGCATAAATCTGCTCTTGATTTCCAGAAACGTCTCCCAAAACATTAAATATGATATTTTGCGTTTAACAATATTAATAAGAGGCAAATTTTTTCTTGAATTGTAATCGTAAGTGAAACGTAAAAGAGGTTTGTAAAAATTACTGGTTTGCTAGTAATACTTTTATTCTGCTTTTCTGAAATTTGATATATCGAATTAAAATAAGTGATAACAAATTAGGAATTTAACTAAAAAGAAATATTGTTTATGGCACTGAAAATTGGACTTTCATCACTTTCAAATATAACGGCTCATATGTATTATATGTATGTTAATATATTATATACATAGGTAGTTTGTATTGACTCCCAATCATGTGTGAGTATCGTTTCTTACAATTAACTGAGATTTTGAGAAAGAATTTCATTACATACATAAGATGAAAACCTTAAATACAAATACAAATAAATACATACAAAAATAAGTTTCTTATTGTGGAATGAAAATGCTCAGACGGCTTAACTTAAAGCTTTATTTATATAAGAAATAATAATTAATATAAGAACTTCGACTATTTTCAATGATATTTAATCTACAAATTACAAAACAAGAAAGAAGATCCTAAGGAAAGTTTCGGAGCATGTTTATTTATCTTTTAGGGCTAGATTGTTGGATAACTTGCGTCTTGGAACTTATCCCCTGTAGCAAATTTCAGAAATCGCTTATCATAATCGTATGCATTTGCAGTGATTTCTTCTGATGTTACGCAAATAATCCTACCATTTTTACTTTATCATTCAAATTCGATCATTTGAAAATTCGATCTCGAGATTTTGACTGATTCGAACTCATAATCGATTACTGATCAAGTTTTCATGATTTAGAAAAAATGTGTTTGTGTTTCTGTGCATTTTGAGGATTTTTTTTTATTACAATATGTACATACTTTCACAATTTAAAGGTTGAATTCACATATTAGTGAACGGGGTAATAATACCGATAGATATTTCAACGAATTTTCCAGGTCAGTTCCTTCTAAAACCTCCACGATATATGTACTATACAATATTTCAATTTTAATACGATGATACGATCCAGTTTGTAAATGATTAATATGCATCGCGCGCTCACTAGCTCTTGCACTAGTGCACCCAACCGTGCGATCGATTGCACAACTCGGCACATTTTTGGCTCCAGATCGCCAATCGTCAACCATTTGCACGCGTCGATTCTGAAGGACCATAAAAACGAGTCCTTTCTTGGATTTAAAATTTCACAAGGCACCGAAAAACGACCGGTGAACCGTGCCAGGGCCGAAATATCGAAGACCTCTCGGTGTGAATTACACATGCGTAGCGTAGCGCAAAGTTAATATTCCCAGATGTGGTAGGCAACCTTCGTCGGACAAAGGCATCAATGGGACATTAGCTGAAGTCAGACCATTATAAAAGACATGGCAAATTCGTTCTGGTCATCAGTCAACCGAAGACGACACAAGTAAAATGAAGTGTTTCACAGTTGTCGTGTTGTGTGCTCTCGTTGGTTCATCTCTGGCCGAAGCGCCGAGATACAGATCTGCCCGTTTGCGGTCTGGATTCTCAGCTCGGCAAGAAGTTGAAGCAACCACTCCCAAAGAAGAAGACGCTCCCTATCCGGCAGCTGGCGCTCCTTACCCACCATCCGGTTGGAAACCGACAGGACAAGCTTTCGAACTACCCACGGGAAAAGTTGACGAAGCAACTGCACCAGATGACGCTTACGGCACTCCAGTTGAAGTATATGGAGCACCCAGCAGCGCCTACGGTCCACCGACCACACCAGCTGGAGAAGAAACCACGACAGATCTAGGCGATGGATTTACCGTAGATCCTGAAGCTGAAATAGTGACCGAGCCTCCAGCAGCCAGCGGAAGACTGAGGAGATTGCCGAAAAGTCAACGACTCGTACAGAGAAACCAAGAAGAAAGCGCTTTCTACATTCTGCTGCCTGATAACACTCTGCAAAGGATCGAAGTGAGACCAAGTGGAGCTCGTATCAACAACAACTTCAACGCTAAAATTTTGCAAGTACCACAAGTCAGAAGCCCAGTTCAGTTCATTCGCCCTCAGAATCCTCGTTTCTAATAAGTAGAACGCCATATTGTTATAGGAATGGTTCACTTTATATATGTATAATTTAATATTTTGAAATTGGTTTAAATATAATATATTCATTGAATCTACATATGTATGTATGTTTATATATTTTCCCTTTCCAATTTTACTGATTTATCTTGATACATTTCAATGAGTCCGCTTTCCAAAGCTTGAATACCCCTTTATATGGGTACATACATATATAATTTATTAAAATATATACATATACATATATATATATATATATATATATATATATACGAAACGTGCTTCTAGTCTTTAAGCGTTGTCAAAATTACAGTCACGTGGATATTTCCGTGCAATATAATGAAAGGTTGTGCGTGTACCGTACAATAGATTTATTTTGAAAAAATATAAACACATGTACATATGTGTTAACATCAATAGACGTCATTTAAGCCACTTAAGATTCAATATATGAGCTAGATAAGAGATCCCCAATCTAGAAAATTATAATAATGGAAAAAAAGCATTGCGATCATCATCTTAACCTGCTTACTAATTATTTTCGTCTCTTTTACCAAAAGATGCATAAGATGTTTTTTTTATATCTTTTTGATTATGTCAATTACAATTTGATAGTTAATGGTAAAAGAAGAATTTAAAAATAAAAGCTTTTAAAAATTAAAAGAGATCTAACACTCAATGAATAAAGTGCAATTTCACCTTAAAATTATTCTAAATTAAAATTCAAAACATGTTAACAAACTATTGTGTCATATGTATATTTACATAGATTGGCGATATGAACATATGATGATTTTCTAATAAAAGGATGTATGTAAAAAGTATCATCTTTATCTATTGCTCGTATTTAGAATCAAATTGACTGCATCACAAAAAAAAATCATTATGTGAGGGGACTGCCAAAGGTGCCATGTCGAAAAAAGTTTTAAACCGCTGAACCGATGAAGAAACTAAAAATGAATTTTAATTCTAATGATATTATGTTTAATGAATTTTGCATGCCAAATATAATTTAATCATGTAGATCAGGCCTGGGCAAACCGCGGCGCGCGAGCAAAATTAAAAAAACTTTACTTTTTTCTGATCTAAAATTTTTTTTTTTTATTTGTTAAATGTTTTATCGTTTCTGACATAAGATACAATTCGAATTTGGGCCAAACTAGACTACAAACTTTAATAAGCAATTATCAACAATATTAGAATCGATCACATGGTACTCGATAGCTCTCGACGACAGTAATGATCGAAAAGATACCGCACTGTTATTAATTTTCATACGCGGATGTAGTTCTAAATTTGAAATTATTGAAGAGCTTTTGTCATCGGAATCACTTAAAGATCAAACAACAGGAGCTGATATTTTGGAAAAAATTGTTAATTGCTAAAAAAAATATAATTTACAATGGAACAAAATGGTAAGCATAACAACTGACGGAGCACCAAGTTTGACCATTCAAGAAAATCCAGAATAAAATTTGCGAAAATTGTCCTGATTACAATTTAATTATAATTCATTGTATTATATGTACATCAAAAATTATTGTACAAAAATGTGTTAAAATTTGAACTTGTGACATCTTGTATTATTAAACTTGTAAATTTAATACGATCGAGTGGCTTGAAACACAGACAATTCATTGCTTTTCTTTAATATATTGAATCTGAGTTCACAGATATTATTTATCATAATCATATTTGATGGCTTAGCCTAGGAAAAATACTTTGGCGAGTATGGGATACAAAAGAAGAAATCGTTCTATTTTTAAAAATGAAAAATATTATCGACTTTCCTGAATTACCTGATAATGACATAATTTTGCATTTACTTTGGACATTGTGACACATTTAAATTCTTTCAACACAGTGTTCCAAGGGGAAAATTTATATGTCCATGATATGGTGAAAAGTTTGAATGGATTTAAATTAAAACTAAAACTGTTTCTTCACCATTTATTTATAAAACGGGTAGACCATTTTAAGCCATGAAATTCCTGAAGATACCAGAAATTATCAACGATTTAAATAATCAACAAATTATCAACCTACATATTCAAATTATCAACCTACATATCAACAAACATTTTCAATCGTGAATATCAATAAAAATTCTTTACAATCAAGCATTACAGATGTAAATTTACAAGCATTTTTAAGAATTTCAACTACAAAATTTTCTCCTGAAATTTAAAAACTGTTAAAGATGTAAAACAGTTTCATTCGTCAAATTAAATTATTTTTTTGTATGAAATTAAAAAAAAATGTTTTAATTCCTTTCGCGATAGTGAATAATGTATGTATTTCTAAAAATAGTATTTTTGCTTGCGGCCCGCCGCTCATTTTTAATTTCTAATGTGGCCCTTCATCCAAAAAGTTTGCCCAGGCCTGATGTAGATTATCGGGTAGTAAAAATAATTAATAAATAGTTTATTATACCTAGGATAAGTATACAGATCGATGACTTGGTGCATAGAATCCACGCAATATCTATGCCATGTCCATTTTGGAATTTGTAGAAACTTAATCTACAAACTTAAAATTCGACACAAATTCAAAAATGGACATACAATATCTGTGCACCAAGCTGTCGATAAGAAGTAAGTATGACTTATTATAAAACAAAATATGAAATAAGACCAGGAATTAAATGAAGATTGGACACGTTTGTGGAAACTACATTTGTAAATACATATAGTTGGATAAGGATAAAAAATAATGATAAATATTTATATTTATGTTTATTTTGTATATTTTACGTAAACTATGTATATAAATAAAATATAACATATCTATTTCAAGTATTATAAATATAAGTAATATCATTTATATATTAATTAGTACAATAAACATTGTAAACAAAATTTCTTTCACTTTTATATCCCCCATATTATTGAACTCCCGTCTTTTTAACTGCCATATTACTGGAAAATTTTTTGCGAGGTAAATATTTTCCCTTTTTTGACAAATAATGTAAGGAAAAAGCATCGAAGCGAATCATCTCGCATTAGAATTCCTTTGAATGTCAAAAAATCAAACGAATTGTTTAACTTTGTTTCAGTTACAAATGCGAATATATAAAAATAAACAAATAAATAAAGTAAACGAATAAAGAAAATGTTATGCTTAGGCTTTTAATTTGAAAAGAAATTTTACAATACGCTCTTTTCATGAAAAAATTCCATTGAAAAGTTGTAATTAAGAAATATGTCATCTTGTAAAACTAAACAAACAGGAATCCCATTAATTAAATTTTAATACATTAAAAATATCATTATTTGATACACTTATTATGTAGATATACATTTAAATTTCAATTTATAACAATTAAAACATTCTTAAATTTATAATGCTCAGACTTTTATTTAACATTTATATTACAGTTGCATATTATATTGTATAGTAATTTCAAAATTCACTTTAACAACTATTACATCCATGGATAGTAAAATTGAGGATTATAGATATAAAGAGGAGAACTCAACTGTTGATAACCAGTCGAACTGTACACCGAAGAATATTGCTGGAGACGAGGATCAGACTGCATGTTGTAGTAGTATTTCTGCAATCTTGAATCGGGTAAAAGAATGTAGTACAGTCCTTGTTGATTAACTGCATTTTGTGCATTATCTCCCCGGGACTCTACATCTTCACTGGAATCGGTCGTTTCTTCTACATCCTTCTCTGTCGTTGGCGTAGTTGCTTCGACTTCATCCTTCGGAGGTCCATAGACATTTTGAGGTGGACCGTAAACAACCTGAGGAGGTCCATACTCTGGCATGGGAGTTTCCTCTTCTTCCGGAGCTACAGTCGTCGTTGGCTCTTCTGGCGGTGGAAGTTCAAATCTCTGACCCATCGGCCTCCATCCTGATGGTGGATACGGGGCATTTCGTGGACTATCAGCTTCTTTGGGAATAATCGGTTCGACGTCCACTGTAGGTATGTTTATCTCTTGAGATCTTCTTTGTAGCCCTTTCACCCTGTAATAGGGTGGCTCAGCAGCTACCACAGCCAAAATAGCAACTATACAGATAAACTGCTTCATCTTCGTTGTAGTAAATAGGTACTGATGACAAACGTATCTCTCGCCGTCTTTTTATACAAGCGTCCTGTCGATCCATTTCTGAAAATGGGCAACCATTGTTTTTAATCGAAGGAGAAGAATAATTTATTGTGTTATACATAGATCTGGCATTGGCCGAGTGTCGTCAACCAAATTCGGAAGTATAGTGCGTGCCGCTTCTGACTGCCATTGTCTCCATTTGTCAAAAGGGAACGTCGATTAATATATAAATTACGACACGCAAACGACCTCCAATCGATACTGTGCGACCTTTGAGAGCGTTCATATCATATTTTGAGCCGGCTTCAATCTGTTCAAGCTACGGGACAAACTGTGAGTTTTAAGATGGGTACTCTATATTCGCGTCGGGGCTGTTAAAGTTTTCGTCGTAGTTTATGTGTATTACGCACTTACACATTCAGTCAGACGAAGGTTCGGTGTCAAATGGTACAAGGAAAATGGCAAACTTTGGCCATTTTCTTTCGCGTCACCGTATGAATTCAAAATAAAGTAACTATAGAGCGTTCGACTTGAATAAGAATGGGGATTTTATCGGCTGAGACTGCGAATCGCGAACCGGGTTTTTTTTTCTTTGAAGTATATGAATTATACTCGTTTGAATGCTAGCACCGCTTTGATATCAAAAATAATGAACTCGAAACACATAGAAAGATTAATCAAAATGTAAAAAACTATACTCGTGAATGAAATGGAAAATCAGAGATTTTATGGACAAAGTTGTCGAGAAAAACTAGAACGTAACAGCGTTAAAGGATACTCGAGAGACATCACTAGGTATAAGAAAAGTTTCTAGACCAATTATTCCTAACACAGTTTTCTCGCATTGTACTGTTGATTAAAAATACATGGAAACTAACTTTACGTATAAAATACTACATAGTAATATTACATGTATGTATTAAATTTTATCAAGCAGTGAAACTTATTTATTAAATAACATTAATCACAAAATATTCCACATCGCGATGTACCTACACATTATTATAAATAAAGAACTATTTTTACTCATGTATCTCATACAAAATTAATATTACATTATAAACTTTCACACTTTCTCATATACCTACATACCTACATTTTTAATACACTAATATTTTCTTTCTTTTTTTGACTTTTCATATTTACTTGTTGGTCATAGCAACAAATTGAGATACATATTGATGGCTTGCTGCACTGATATTGCACATATGTATGTCAATTTTGGTATTTGTATCCAATTTTAAGTTTGTAGATGCTGGAATAATTCAGGTTTTTCCTTTATACAATATTGTGCAACACGTAATTTCGCTAAAATCCAATATGTAAATGAAATAATATACGCAGCGGACACACATACAAACATAAAGGCATAATAAATAATAATGCAATAGGTGTACAGAAAATCCATTGTGAAGTTTAATATTCAAAACACAAATCCAATTAATAGTTCAACAAAACGCTCATTATGCTGACATGTATGTCAATAGATGTATCGCATAATATTGAACCAGTAAATAAATGATTTCAATTGAGCCGACATTCTTCAATGGACCAATAGCTCGACATGGTGAGTTGGGTATATTGAGACCATTGAGAACGTCATGGTGCCTAATTATCGCTATACCGGTCCCCAATAATAATAATATCACCTGACGCACAATGCGAATAATATACACGTTATTTATATGTACCGAGCGGAATTTAATTGAACGTTAGAGTACCAAACGGAATTCTAATGAGAGCGTTCCCATTTTTCGGATCCGTGATGGGAATCTGTTCTCCGCTTAATAATTTCGCACACACAATAGCCCGATCTTATTACCGAATACCGATTCTACGTATAACGCCACATTTTTCTATTTCTCACTTTTGAATAAATATTATATATGTATTCTATAATCACGTGATGCGTGGTGGAATTTCGGCACGATCGATTTGTTTCGTGTTTTTGCACAATGACGCCAAGTCTTAATTGATTCCCACGCGGGGGATAAATCCTTTAGGTTGCTATTATCTAATTAACGACGATGTATTATTTATCAATGTCGGAATTATCGCCGCAATTTGTCACCGTTCACGTGACACAATATCGATGAAACTGTCGTAATTTCGATATTTATCTCCCACATCGTACATCTCACGTCTCGCAAATTAATGTAGATAAGTTATGTTGGATATCGATTATATTCTTTACTAAAGGAAATATTAAAATATATTTTTCGTAGCGCTTACAAAACCATCAAATTAAGTAAAGTGCGGATTATACAAATATTATAAAAATAAATATTTTGAATCCGCGTATTGTGAAATTTTCCAAGCGAAAAATTGAAAAAAAAACTGAGGTGCTATTTTGAAAAAAAAACTGAGGTGTATATTTTTAATACAGTTTTATACAAAAATTTAGACATTTTGATTCAGTTAGCTATTCGATTGAAATCATTTGAATACATATATTGTAACTTTATCTATGTATGTACGTAGTAACAATACATATATGAAGTTTTGTGATCATGCGGAAATTCGAACTCGAGATTTTGTCTGATTCGAATTCAAAATCGATCACTGATCATCACGTTTTCATGATCCAGAAAAAAATTGTGTATTTTGGGGATTTTTTAAACACCGCTAGTCCTATCGAACTGAAACTTAGTATCGAATGTTGTTTCTTATTCATCTTATATTCCTCAAATACATATATAAAGTCGTGGGTTGGTCGCATCCAAATTTTTTAAAGCTGCATCCAAAATATGATACAAGGCGGAGACATAAAAAGCAAGCAGATAAAACATATTTTTTAAATACATTCATACATATGTACATATATGTAATATGTACCTTTTAATTTACACTTCATCCTATCAGATTACAATTGATATTCGAATATTAATAACCTTTTCTAAAAATTATACCAGTGCTTATAGAACGTCTGTATTTCATTAACTATATATGTACATATGTATAATATGTCTATAGCAACCTCATATTTTAAAATTTGAGGTACACAAACCTCTACATGCATTCTACTATTTTATAAAGAATTAACCAGAAGTGTTAAAAGAAACTCTCAAGTCGATGTTGTTAAGAGAAGAATACACCATAGATGAAGCTTGAAGAAATGCGAAACTCGTCCTAGGAAGCAATGAGTTTTACGTCTACGAAATTTCGTCGAATCTCATGTATCTGATAGTCGAATTGAATTTCACCTTTTAGCTGAGACGTAAAATCGGCAACCGTTCTGAGGAGAGTCAGGTTCTTAGTAGTGGAAGAGAAGGGAGTAGGGTTAGAGACTTTCGACGACCACTGGAAAAATGGTTTTCCACGCTGCAATACATCAGAGGCGGTCGTCATTAATCTCGCGTCGAAAAAGGAAAATGTTTGTTCGAGGGAGTTCCCCGGGGAAATGGGTCGTTGTGGACACGACGTGTGCACACGACCGCCTCACATGCAACTTCTTGCCACTCACTCACACAAAATAAATATCAACTGTGATCACCAAAAGGAGCTTTGAATCTTTGTGTGGGGAAAAAATGGAACAAACAAGTCATATAGGGACAATTTAATATACCTGCACATGCATTCAAGTATGCGTATCAATTCAAAAAGTTACAACTAAACTTTGGTTTTGAATTTTGCTGATAAAAGATGGAACTCACAAAACTTAAAAATAAAAATCAATGTGTATATTGTCTAATTTATAAAATACGTATTCAGTATTCAGTGTTGATCAGATCAAATCATTTAAAATTACAAAAAAAAATCTCTGGACATTGCCAAAGACTTATGCACTAGAGAGAACAGTGAACTATTTAACTCTTTGTATCGTCGTTGAAGTTCAGCGATATCTCGCGAATAATACGACATTCGTTTGGCATTGATAAAGAGGCGAAATGAATGCTAAAATTCCCCTTTGGTTATGATGTATGGTCCAAGTTTCATAGTAGGCTGGTTAAAGTTGGCCAAACTAGAACCAAGTTAAGAACAAAGTTGCGAGTTGAAGTGCTTGAATAGTGGTTGTGAGTCGCACGTCAAAAGTAAATAGCCATTTCTGATGTTCTTCAACGTTTCCTAATATAAAACATTTTTATATTTGCAAATCACTATCGGGACATGTAGAAATTATTGATTTGATATTTTTCTCTTTGAATTAAATACTGTGTATGTACCTAGAAATGTTAATTGGCAGAAATAAAGTGCGCAAATGGTAAATTTTTCCCAATAATGGATGTGAAAAACTAGATGGTAATACGAAATCAGAAGCCATGTACACAAGCTCTAGTTGTAGTTTGCAAAACGAGCTTTGAGTGCAAAAAATGGCTCGTTATGAAAAAACTTTCAGGTTTTTTCTTCCGGCTGAATATTATTTTCCAACATCCCTCATTAAGCGCAGGAACGAAAACAATGGAAAACTCTCGTATGAAAAATATACAAAGCTCAGATATGACCCAGTTTTACAGGCGTATTATAATACTTGGAATAAATTGATGATCTAAGAAGGCAAATTGCATACATATGTAGTTGAAAAATATATGTAATTCATATCATAATCATCTATTGTAACGATGGATTTTACCAAAATGTAAGTTATATCAAAGGTTTAAGAAGGCTTAGGAACCGTACCAAGGTATTGGCAACGGGACATTTGCCAAAGGCGCAAAAATCTGAACGGTGGTCGAAACGTGAAGCAAAACTTTCTTACGACGAAAAATACATATATTAAAGGTTTCATTTAAAATCTTAGACTTTAAAGAACCGTTAGTAAGTGGGTACCCATTCACGCAGGAATTTTTATTTTTAAGTTAGGATTTTGCTTAAAGAGAAGCCAAAATCCAACGATAGTGATTTCAGCAAATTATACTTAATTTTTATGAAGTTTAAAATCATATTTGAATACGTTGTTTATTAAAAAAAATTACATGAATATATAGATCCCTGCATTATTTATCATATGGATAAAATATCCATATGATAAATAATGCAGTTCATCTTATTCAAATACTTGAAGCTATACGCATACAAGCTATACGCATATTTCTATACGACAATAGCCACGGTAGAAAGAAGTTTCAGTAAATTAAGAATAATCAAAAGATTTTTGAGATCTGTAAGTAGTCAAAATTGCACTTCTTATTTTAGCCTTTTGTCAATAGAACATAAATTAATGAGTGCTTTAAAATTTGACGACATCATTAATGAATATGCTAATTTAAAAGCTAGAAAAATAAAACTATACATGCGTTTTTTTTATTTAAATTTTAAGTATGAATCGCTATATGTATGTAGTATTAGTACCACGAATAAATAAAAATTTGACATTTTTCCTGTATTAAAAAAAGTTTAATTTTTTATAACGCAATTTTAATACAATCAAATATTTTGATAGTTATTTAATACAATAAAATATTTTGATAGTTATTTAATACAATAAAATATTTTGATAGTTATTTAATACAATAAAATATTTTGATAGTTTTATTAATTTGATTTTTGCCATTACTATTAAAACAAAAACATTAAGGGGTGCTTATTTGATATTTGCCAAAGGCGCCAAAATTATTTATACGGCTCTGGGTATAAGAACTGTTGAAATTAACCATAAACTTTTAGAATGAGAGGTTGTATATGTGACAGATGTGACATCATATAGCGAAACATTCTCATTTACCGAGGCAGTAAGGACTATCAGTTGTTGTGGAACAATCAGCAGCTTCCACTTGGCCACTGACGGTTTATTTCCAAATAAAATTGGATTTTTGAGACGAATATAATATTTTCAGGATCCGCCTACGATTCGCACTCCTCCTTCTAGTTTTTCCTAAATATAAAACCGAAAAGTTTAAGTTCTTTTCCAATATTAGGTTCATACTAAGTTGATTTTGAGACTTCAGGTATCGAAAAAAATTCATCGAAGCCCGTCATACACAAGAAGATAAGCAACAGAACCGCTTTGAGATCATCTCGGCGTATCTTAATCACTATCCGCCCACCGACACCCGGTGGGCGGCAGCTCCGCCCACCGCACACCCCATCGCATAAATTAGTGTGACGTTTCTTTGTTTTGTGCGAACGAGCCGGTTTACCGAAACAATTTTCGCGCGAGACAGTATATCTTAGCCGAAATGGCGGAGCGCTCTGCACCGGCAATAAATATGGTAATTGGAGCCGGAAGCACTCTCCAGAGCTGGAGCGGGGCATTACCGACGGGACTTGATTGAATTATGGACCCCGAAACTGGCCGGTCAAAATGCTGATTTTATATCTCTTTTTTAGTTTCGTTCCAGCCAAATTCAAAAGGTGAACAAAAGTGCAACGGTTACCGACACGTTTGCGCAGTTCGTTCAAGCGAAAATATTATTATGTATTCGAGAGCTAGTCAATTGATCGGTCGTTCAAATCTCTGGTCGAAAAATTTATTCAAATTACACGAGGTACAATTAAATGGTTACAGGTCCAAATAAATCGATAAATATAAAGTTTATTCAGATTTTAAATATGCTCGAAAATGCAAATAATTTTACTTTATATTGAAGACGAACCAATTGCTAATAACATTTGATTAGTAATATATAGAGACACGTATTTTGGGCATCTGTTTTTGTCAACTTAAGCATTTTCATTTTGCATTTTAGCGTTATAGGGCATTAAAAATTTTCAATTTTAGCATCTATTTTTTATGAAGTTTAATTTAAAATAATAAAAAATTTCGATGAATTTTAATAAAATGTATATACATATATACAATTTAAAGACAACACTACAATTAAAAAATAATAGAAAAAATCAAAATGAAAAAAACATGAATATAAAAATACAAAGACAAAAAATATGAATATAAAAATATAATACCAATTAAAATTTATTAAAACTCAACATGGAGCATACATATTTCAACAGATTCCTTTTTGAGATTCGTGCAACGATCGGTAACAATTATATTGTACTAGCTGTATTACCCGGCTTCGCTCAGTGTTTATAATATAAACCGCTTAAACATGACTAAGCTAATTTAATTAAAAAAAAAAAAAAAATTTAAAAATTTAAAAAAAAAATAAAAAAAAAATAAAAAAAAAATAAAAAAAAAATCAAAAAAAAAATAAAAAAAAAATCAAAAAAAAAATTTAAAAAAATCAAAAAAAAAAAATCAAATTTTTTTTTTGCCTTCTAGGGCTTCGCCCTCGGCACCCCCCTGAGCCTTTGCCTTCTAGGGCTTCGCCCCTCCACGCCCCATGAGCAATTGCCGTTTAGGGCTTCGCCCCCATGATCAGTTGCCTTTTAGGGCTTCGCCCCTCCGCGCCCCCATGATTCAAAGCCGTCTAGGGCTTCGCCCCCCTTAGTTAATGCCTTTTAGGGCTTCGCCCCCCGCGCCCCCAAGATTAATTGCCGTTTAGGGCTTCGCCCCCCTTAGTTAATGCCTTTTAGGGCTTCGCCCCTCCACGCCCCCACGATTAAATGCCGTCTAAGGCTTCGCCCCCATGATCAGTTGCCTTTTAGGGCTTCGCCCCTCCGCGCCCCCATGATTAATTGCCGTCTAGGGCTTCGCCCCCCTTAGTTAATGCCTATTAGGGCTTGCGCCCCATGAGGCTGGGCCCCCCGGGCCCCCTTCGGGGCCCCACGGGGCTGCGCCCCTTGTGGCGCCCCCTTTTGAGCCCCATGGGGCTGCGCCCCATGAGGCTGGGCCCCCCGGGCCCCCATTCGGGGCCCCACGGGGCTGCGCCCCTTGTGGCGCCCCCTTTTGAGCCCCATGGGGCTGCGCCCCATGAGGCTGGGCCCCCCGGGGCCCCACGGGGCTGCGCCCCTTGTGGCGCCCCCTTTTGAGCCCCATGGGGCTGCGCCCCATGAGGCTGGGCCCCCCGGGCCCCCTTCGGGGCCCCACGGGGCTGCGTCCCTTGTGGCGCACCCTTTTGAGCCCCATGGGGCTGCGCCCCATGAGGCTGGGCCCCCCGGGCGCCCTTCGGGGCCCCACGGGGCTGCGCCCCTTGTGGCGCCCCCTTTTGAGCCCCATGGGGCTGCGCCCCATGAGGCTGGGCCCCCCCGGGGCCCCACGGGGCTGCGCCCCTCGTGGCGCCCCCTTTTGAGCCCCATGGGGCTGCGCCCCATGAGGCTGGGCCCCCCGAGCCCCCTTCGGGGCCCCACGGGGCTGCGCCCCTTGTGGCGCCCCTGGCGGGGCCCCATGAAGCTACTCGCCTTGCGCCCCCGCGGGGGTGAATCCATTGAAACGAAAAAAACAAATCGGCGCCCATGGATCGAAAAAAAAAAAAAATCGAATCGCGTGTTCGATGACGTCACCGATCTACGGACGACGACGACGACGACGACGACGACCAAGGATACATACAAAGTCTCTTTCCAAATTATAGATTAGACTAGCTGTATTACCCGGCTTCGCTCAGTGTTTATAATATAAACCGCTTAAACATGACTAAGCTAATTTAATTAAAAAAAAAAAAAATTAAAAAAAAATTTAAAAATTAAAAAAAAAAATAAAAAAAAAATAAAAAAAAAATCAAAAAAAAATCAAAAAAAAAAAATAAAAAAAAAAATAAAAAAAAATTAAAAAAAATTAAAAAAAAAAATTTTAAAAAATCAAAAAAAAAAATCAAAATTTTTTTTTGCCTTCTAGGGCTTCGCCCTCGGCGCCCCCCTGAGCCTTTGCCTTCTAGGGCTTCGCCCCTCCACGCCCCATGAGCAATTGCCGTTTAGGGCTTCGCCCCCCTTAGTTAATGCCTTTTAGGGCTTCGCCCCTCCGCACCCCCATGATTAAATGCCGTCTAGGGCTTCGCCCCCCTTAGTTAATGCCTTTTAGGGCTTCGCCCCCCGCGCCCCCAAGATTAATTGCCGTTTAGGGCTTCGCCCCCCTTAGTTAATGCCTTTTAGGGCTTCGCCCCTCCGCGCCCCCATGATTAAATGCCGTCTAAGGCTTCGCTCCCATGATCAGTTGCCTTTTAGGGCTTCGCCCCCCACGCCCCCAAGATTAATTGCCGTTTAGGGCTTCGCCCCCCTTAGTTAATGCCTTTTAGGGCTTCGCCCCTCCGCGCCCCCATGATTAAATGCCGTTTAGGGCTTCGCCCCCCTTAGTTAATGCCTTTTAGGGCTTCGCCCCCCGCGCCCCCAAGATTAATTGCCGTTTAGGGCTTCGCCCCCCTTAGTTAATGCCTTTTAGGGCTTCGCCCCTCCGCGCCCCCATGATTAAATGCCGTCTAAGGCTTCGCCCCCATGATCAGTTGCCTTTTAGGGCTTCGCCCCCCGCGCCCCCAAGATTAATTGCCGTTTAGGGCTTCGCCCCCCTTAGTTAATGCCTTTTAGGGCTTCGCCCCTCCGCGCCCCCATGATTAAATGCCGTCTAAGGCTTCGCCCCCATGATCAGTTGCCTTTTAGGGCTTCGCCCCTCCGCGCCCCCATGATTAATTGCCGTCTAGGGCTTCGCCCCCCTTAGTTAATGCCTATTAGGGCTTGCGCCCCATGAGGCTGGGCCCCCCGGGCCCCCTTCGGGGCTTCACGGGGCTGCGCCCCTTGTGGCACCCCCTTTTGAGCCCCATGGGGCTGCGCCCCATGAGGCTAGGCCCCCCGGGCCCCCACGGGGCTGCGCCCCTTGTGGCGCCCCCTTTTGAGCCCCATGGGGCTGCGCCCCATGAGGCTAGGCGCCCCCTTTTGAGCCCCATGGGGCTGCGCCCCATGAGGCTGGGCCCCCCGGGCCCCCTTCGGGGCCCCACGGGGCTGCGCCCCTTGTGGCGCCCCCTTTTGAGCCCCATGGGGCTGCGCCCCATGAGGCTGGGCCCCCCGGGCCCCCTTCGGGGCCCCACGGGGCTGCGCCCCTTGTGGCGCCCCCTTTTGAGCCCCATGGGGCTGCGCCCCATGAGGCTGGGCCCCCCGCGCCCCCTTCGGGGCTTCACGGGGCTGCGCCCCTTTCTTCTTCTTCATTCTTCTTTAGAGCAATTTGAATTCACATAAGCATAGTTATTGTTCTACAAATAAAAAGCCTATAAAATATGTTTTATTAGATTGCTCGTAAAAGGTGTACATTCTTTCGTTTTATTTTGTGATTTTTTTTTACTTTATCCATGCTTTTATTAAATGTAACCATTGAAAATCCTATGATACGAAAAATAATCAAATTTGAAATTTTTTCTTTACCTAATATAATATATATTTCATATTTTATTTTTACTTTCATATGTATGTACATATGTATATATTTGTATATAGCAGAAAGGCCTAGCAGGTAAGGCCCAATGCGTCTTCCTGGCTAATTACAAACATCGATATACAATTTTTAGAATAAGTTTAACAGACCAACATAGAAACATCTATAGATACATTTTTGATAAACTTACATTTTCGGAGCATTCTTTATATAAATCATCAAATTTTGAGATGCTGAAAAACTCAAAATTTTTGGACAAATTTGCAGGTTTTTTATACGAATCAGTGAAATTCGAGATTCTGAAAACTCAAATATTGCGAGAAATGGGTGAGGTCTCCAATTTGTTGGAATCGTTTCAATTCAAATCAGATAACTTGGCAAACTCTGATAGGAAACGATTGACCCGGAACCATAAATTAAGGTCTGGCCAGCAGCAACCAGTGGGACTCGATCCCGTGACCATTATGTTCGAAAGCATATTTTCTAACCATTAGGGCGAAATCAGACGGCGGTGAATGTGGGACATGGTTTTTTTTAGATAAAGGCCTATCCCATGTACGCGTCCCATGAACGCCACATTTTTTCTATATCTAAAAAAAACCACATCCCACATTTACCGCTGTCTGATTTCGCCCTTAGTCTACGCTACTTAGAAAATATTTGAGTTGTGATGATTTTTCAAAGCACACATTGTTAATTAAAATAACAAAAATGATTTAAATATGTACCAAACTATGTATGTAAGTACATTACACAACATGCTTAAAAATATCTAGAAATTTCACCGGATTTTTAATTTAATAGGGGTAACCATACTTTTAACTAAGCTTTCACTTTAAATGCATAAAAAACAAAAAGTACTCGTACAGTTTAGTAACTATACGTACATATGTATGTATCTAATTTCTATCACGTACGTACGAACGCTTTCCATTTTATATTTGATCGTTTATATTTTAAAATGGCGGAATTCCAATTTTCAGTTCCAAAAACACTATTCTGTTTGACTTAATTCACAAACTTTTATGACTTATTTTAATTCGATATGTTCAGAATCTCGGAAAAGCAGAATAAACGTATTGAGGTCTGTTCATACCTAGTGGGCACGTATCGGCAGCAGCAGGCAACCTGCAAGTACGGAGAGTAATCTTTGGTGCGTTCTATATGACGCGTATGAATGCGTGAATGCGCATGCGCGAATGGAGTATGATGCGTCCATATATGTATGTATGTAGAATGTACCAAAGAATACTGTCCGTACTTGCAGGTTGCTTGCTGCTACCGATACGTGCCGACTAGGTATGAACAGACCTTTACAAGCCACCAGAATTTTTAAATATTTTTAAACGCAACATGTAAAATGTTTTGCAAGATATTCCTCGAAATGAAGAATTACTTTTTCCACTTTCAACAATACTACTATTGAAACTGTTCCATACAAAATCAACCTACCCACTAAAATTTTAATCCATTCCCATCTTTTTTTGTTTTTTTTTTCATTTTAGAAAGCAAATGAAAATCCATGAGAGATAAAAAGTTGAAAACCTTTTCCGAGAAAACTTTACTGCGAGGAAAATAGTATAAATTGTCAAGTCCACTACACTTGCAATCGAGTATGCAAAAAATGAGTATGGGGAAAAAATAGAATACGTTGAGAGTACGTACGGGACGTAACAGAACGTACAAATATGTACATTCACTCGGTTGAACATATCAATGCAATGTAATGATATCACGGCAACTTTTACACATTATTGGAAATACTTCTAGCTCCCGATGAATAAATAAATGTCAACACACTGGAGTTCATTTCTCACTGCCTTTCGCCGAACAAATTTAAAGTGAAAACGTTCACGTGGATTCACGGCAGCTTCCGGCCGGGGAAAACCGACCCGGGTGAGTTTGCTTCTCCGCGAACGAAACTCCTCAATCACGAGGCAACTTTATAAAACAATTACAGGCATAGCAGTTAGGTTACGCTCCACTAACGGCTCAGTTTAATGCGTCAGTCTGTCAGTCGATGAACGGACGGACGGATGGACGGACGAGCCGACCACAGCGAATGAGCGTTTCGGAGAAATTTGCAAAAGTTTCGGTCGGTTCGTCGTTCGAGGTCCCAACTTCACTAATTGATTCGAAACAAACATGTAAATCCCGCACAATCTATCTAGACGCGTGAAAGCTTAAGGAAAAGCGTAGAAAGCGTCAAACTTTCCACGAAGATTTCATACGCGAGCCGAACCGGCTTTTTAGGTACATAGAAATTATGTCGCAAAGACGCAAAAGTAACATTATACTTGAACCAAAGCAAGCATTAGCTTCAAATCAGAATCTACTTCGGAAAATAATCATTCAATTTTCTTTTAGTTTCTAACCATCATACATATGTATTTACGGAAATTTGAATCAGAACATGATTTTCCAAACATATTTCTTCTCAAGTTTATTATTATCATCGAAAACATGTCCATTTTTTTTGTCAATTGTTATCTCGTCAACAATTAAATCAATTCTTCTAAAATTGATAAAATATATTGAGTTGCATTTGATTTTTTTTAAAACTCGATTAATAAAAAAAATGTTACTCTTAAAAAAATTAATTGTAGCGCATTTCAACTAGACTAAAAATTAATTTGATTTATTTAATTTCAAATATGTCATTTAATTTTAATTTTATTGATATATTTGATTTATTTAATTTTAATTTTATTGATATATTTGATTTATTTAATTTTAATTTTATTGATAATATTTGATTTATTTAATTTTAATTTTATTTATTTATTTCATTTTAAAAAGCTATCCAGCAGCATAACTTGATTTTTGCGTTAATTTTAACAATCAAGAGGTTGCCGAGTTTAATTCCGTGGGTTGTTGATATCGATCGAAGAGAATTTATTCCGAGTAGTTCTGTAGTGTTGCTGGTTAGACTTGAATATTTATGACTCCAAGTCAATCGTTTCTAATCAAAGTTTGTCAATTTATCTGATTTCATTTTTGAAACCATTCCTCATAAAATTGACAAAAACCATTCTACCCCATACCAATGTCAATATTTTAATATGATTTCAAAATATTTAATCTATAACCTGGACGAATGTACCTGGACGAATATACATATATAATAAATGTATATATGTATGTACATTCGTCCAGGGGTAAAACCCGTAATGACATAGTGGGAAAATATAAATTTAAAAAAATAAATAAAATAAAAAATCATGTGACCAATGGAAAATTCTAACATTTTCATATTGAACATTGGATATATTTAAATTTGAATACCGCTCAGCTAGGATATTTTTTAATGCCACAATTTTAAACTCAAAATTTTAGTTTTGGTACCTGAAATTAAAAATAAAATGTAGAAATGTAAACAAAAAGTACAATTGAAAATTTCAACTTCAAAAATCACACATAAAATAGAGCTTAGTTTTAAATAAGCTTTCGCCATTGATTTCAATGGTATTCATCATCCATGGTGCATCTGCTAACGTTAAATATTTTCTACAATTTATTATTTTTATTTTATTTTATTTTTATTGTTACAATCAATATACACTCGTCATTACAGATCGCTCCAATGCGACGGGTGTACGATAACGAAATACAGAATACATAAACAATCAGAAATCAGAAATACAATAATACATATACAATCAAAATATATAGCATATAATAATTATTCAGAAATAGAGAAATCTATGGATTATTTTTTTAGATTTTTGTGTACAATTTTTATACATATAATAAATACGAAATTATAGAGATGGCTATAGAGATATCTATAGATTTCAGATTACTGTTCATAATTATTACAAATTATACACAGACAGATTTTTGTGACAACAGGAAAATGATCTAATACCAATTTTTCAGGAACCGTTTCAGCAATGATCAGATAAAATTGGCAAACTCTGATATAGAAACGATCGATTTGGAGTCACAAAACCCCCAAACCTAACCAGCAGTTTGATGATTCGAGCCTTCGGTCTCAGTGGTGCTAAATATATACGCTACCATCAGTTGATAATTAGTTATTAAAATATATATAAAATGTATTGTGAACATAATTTAGTAATAATAAAAAGCATTTAAAAATCAAAAATATTATGCTTACTTTTACCTTGTGAATAGGAAGACATTTATAGGATCTTAAGTTTTAAAAAAAAATGATCGAATTGAAGAGCTTAGTCGGCTTTTTTAATTGAATTATTTACAGGGACATATGTGAATAGAGAAATGGAAATAATTTTTACTATGTGGTATGGTTTATAGTCAGGTATTTTTCAGTATTACTATTACTAGCTAACTTTAATTGGCCTGATGATTCATGCTGGTTTGAAACTGTAATAAGAACGATGCTACCAATTTATTAAAGAAATCGAGTTTGAAGAAATGAAGTTTGAAAGTATGAAAGTAATGAAGTTCCAAACGAAAAATTAAATATTTATTATTGAAATTGATCAAAAATGCAGAAAGCAAAATTTTGTCTCTTCGTTGAAACTGTTAAAGTGTCTTCACTCAAAATTTCAAAAGGATCGCTAACCGTTCGCTCACTTCGTTATATACGAAATTTCTTGCAATGTAGAAAAGTTTTTTTTTCGCCTCGGCCATTTTATAGGCCATCGGCCAATTAGGTAGACCACTTACTTGCCGGGATTTCAATTAAAACTTTTTAAAAGGTCTCTTATAGCCCTACTACGAATTTCTAATCATATTTTCGATCGTTAAATTTTTTTAAACAAGTTTGTTTATTCGTATACGATAAATGAGCAGGCTTAATTTTCTTAATAATCCCTTTAAAAATGTATAGGTATAATATTAGAAAAATGTATAAATGTAGGTATGAATATTATATTTCATACTAGACTTTTTTCCTTGGAACATTTTAAAATATTTTCCTAGAATAAGTAATGAAGCTGTACAAATTACTTTATGGAACTTTGTAAAGCCGACAAATGGCACGAAAAACAACGAGAGTTTTAAAGAATAACGAGAAGAGTTTTCGTGTGATAGGGGAACGGATTTTTCTTTAAAATACCAATTTTCCGCGTATTTCGCCCTCGGTTTTTCTTTTCGTTCCTTTTTAATCAGAGTCCTAATACATTACGTGCTAATGTTTTTAAGTCGTTCGTCTTGTTTTAACCAACTCGCCACAAGTTCAATGAAAGTAACAGAAACCAATATGTATAAATAATCCTATATAATCCTATAAAGGAAACATTCGCATTGAAATTTTGCATTTCGTATTCAGTTACTATTGAAACAAACATATTTGAAAAATAAAATGTGTGAATGATACAATTCATTCGATGAAATGTCGTAAAACCTTTTTTATATCATTGTAGTAAAATATGCCCCGAATTTTACCTATAGTATATTCCAACAAATAAAGCAATATACAGAGTGAAATTTCTTCAAACATACATATGTACATTGTGTACATAAATCATTCCGAAATATTCCACCAAAGAAACTAATATATAATGGTTTCTTCTTAATAAATACATTTAAAATTCTTATGATTTCAATAATATAATAGATTGAATTAAAAATATAGCAAAAAATCTAAAAATATCATATTAGCTCGATAAGAAATGAAATACTGTCATTATATTTCCCCAATTTGGGTGTGGGTTTTGTTTCCTCCGGGGATTTTCGTACAATTCTAAAAGCATCGTGTCATTGCTAAGGATATCTTTTAACGAAATTCCCAAATCTTTCTTTAACAAAGCCCACATCTGTCACTGCTGAATTCCCGCGAGAATTCCCTGTACCAGATTTGGTGAAACTCGATACAAATTCTATTGTAAATAAAAAGTTGAACACACACACACATCCGAGTACTATTTCTGTATTTAATTAAACGAAAATTTACATATATACATATGTACTCTAAACAAAAATTGAAATGAGTTACAGTTAAATTTAAATATTTATATAAAAATAATAATACTTTAAATTTTACTATGTACATATGTATACGATGATTTTTATTTATTTTCAATCAATACGTACATACATATATATGTATGTAGTAATGGGTACATTTTCTTTGATGGCGTTCAAACGCGACTGTACCGGACGTTTTTCCGAAGACATATTTTAAGGTCAGGTGTCATAAACTGCCGGTTCGAACGATCGAATTATTCCAGTGTGCGTGCCCGCATAAAAATACACATTATAAAAATACGTGATTTAGCGGCAAACATCGTCGTTAAAAATAAAACTGTTATGGCAATTTTTATATCAGAATACGTTTATATTATGTATGATATTAATTTTAAGGTATTTACAGAACATCTATCAAAAGCATATAATCTTAGGTATACAAAACCTAGCTAGTGATTTAAAGTTATTAGCAATTTTGTAAATAAGAAATAATCATTACTATATACATATGTATATGTATGTACTATATTCGCATATTAAGAAACTTCAAGAACAATTCAAAAACTTTAAATAAAAAGTAACAGTAAACAGCGATAAGAGATATGCATTGCTTTTTTACTTCATCTTTATACCTTGCGAAAAATCGACTTCGAGATTTTGACTGATTGGAAATAAAAATCGATCACTGATCACGTTTTCATGAAAAATGTGTGGGTTTTGAGATAATTTGAATACCATTAATTATATCACACTGAAACTTAAATCAGATACTGAAATGTTTATCATTATGATGATATTATTTAAACGGTGATTTTGTGTCAATATCTCTTTCTATTTTTACGTATCTCTTTTCTATTTTACAGCCGTTTTGACAAGAAATTGGTAATTACATATATACACCGGTCAGATATTAGTCATATTTTTGTTTGTACACGTTTGCAAACTGGTTTCTGATCCCACTGGTTTCTGTTGGCCAGACCTTGGATTTGTGACTCCAACTCGATCGTTTCCCATAAGAGTTTGCCAATTTATCCGATTCCAAGAAATTGACAACCTTCCCCATTTTCTCGCAAATCTTAAGTTTTCAGCAATCTCGAATTTCGCTGAATTATATAAAATGTTGCAAATTTACAAATTTGACCATAATTATCTCTGTGGATGTTAATTGGTATGTATTACGTTTCTGGCCAGGAAGGCGCATCGAGGTTACCTGCTAAGCCTTCGAGGTATAAATAAAAAAAAAATACCTTAGTGTATGTAACCCACATATATGTAAGTGTATAATATAAATATCTACAGTGTTTTATCTCAAGAACCGTATTTAAAAATATATATTGGGAGGCCATAAAAAACATGTAAATTGAAACCGTATTGGCGATCAATAATTGCATGAATCTTTAGAGATAGATCTTATGGTATAAATTTTAGATGAAACACATTTTTTTTTTACCCGGTCACATTTGTTAATGTAATTTTATGTAGTTCACAGCCGTGTGATTTAAAATGTAAATATCCCTGGTTTAGCGCGAAACACAAGCTCGCCGGGTAGTTTCTCACTGTCAGTGTGTGTGACAGTTGAGATTGGCTAACGCTGGTACGGGTATCGACAACCGTCTGGCTCGAGAGCAAAGGCTGGTCCGCAATATTGGAAACGTATCCAATCAAAAAAGTGCTTTTGACGAATAAAGTGCAAATGGTAACTTGATTTATAACATATACACCTTCGGCGCTCGCAAAATTTTCACCTATCGAACTAATTATACCACACATTCATACATTCGTATCGTGGATATATGTATATATATGCGATCTCTGATAAGCGAAACTATGCATATACACAAAGTTATTCCTAGACCATTCGCGGTAGTTCTTATCGGACAAGTGGTATCTTTCGCGACATAAAAGCTGCGCATAATGGCGGAGAGCTTTTGTTGCGCGTAAAAAGCTCTGGATTTGTTAATTTCGACTGAAAGCCACAATGGCGTCTATACGAAAATACTTACACGTATTTATTACTGTTTTGCAATTTCATATCGTTTGAAACCACCCCGGGTGCGGGAACGGGAACGGGAATTGCATGCGTTATTGTGGCATTGCAACGAATGAGGGATTCAGCTAGTATTATGATAAAAATCATTCTTGCACTATGAATCAAAGATATATGTATGTATGTAAGTATATATCATTGCTGTATGAGATACATTTAATCATTTTTTATAAAAAAAATCTTTAAAAAAGGAGAAATAATTAGTAAGGTCCATTTTCCGGCCAATCAAAAACTTAATCGTAACGGTTGGCCTGAAACTTATTTAACTTGCTCGAAGTTAAACGCTTAAAGCTTCAGCTTAATAGGATCAACAGTTTTTAACTTAGCTATATAATATAGGTACATACATACATATATGTATGTACTTTCTAAAATTCAAATGAGATCTGGTATCAATATTTGATACACAACTTTCAAATTCACGAACAATATGAATATTAATGTACATATTTAATGTTGATTGCTTGATAGTACTGAATTGTCTGAAATGACTTCCAAATTCATTACTTCGGCAATATGATTAAAACTATCGAAAAACAAACCCATATAGTAACTTATTTTAACTTAAAATTGCAGAATAATAAATAGACCTGTCGGAATTTAAATCATACAACATAAGAGCTAATGTCATTGTCGGATGCAGATTTGAAGTTGATGGATGTGGATTTTTTTTAACAACTTCATATACTTTCCTTTTTCTAGGATGGAAAAATGTGAAAACTTAGTAATAAGAAAGTTGAATGCAGATAACTTGAGAAACACCAACCATTTTTAAGAAGAGTTAAATTCGCTGTACAATAAATTTCTATAGAAAGTACGAAAAGAAATCACGAATTGAAAATTCTCGTCAAATTTGGCGCACTTTTAGGCGCGGCTTCCGACGGATTTTCTTTTTTTTTCAGATCAGAAACAAAAGAGCCGGTAAAAACGGTTCGGAAATTTCGTCGCCGTATGGAAGATCCGTCTTTTGTCCGCGAGTCATTGTGTAACGGCAGCTTCGCGCGCTCGCGCTAACTGGACCATTTTCTCCGTGAAAGCCTTCGCTCGTTGCGGTTCAATGCACCCAGTTGAATGGGCAACAGCTACGATAGAAATGAAAAATAAAAATACAACAGCGAGAACTCCAATTTATATGTATATGTTTTTATAAATAATACACCACTAGATATGCACCTGTAAGAGAGATCTAAACGATAGGAAATTTTCTTTTCAAACCCAATCGAACGTATTGAATCATATACAATATTATTCGAATTTTGATTCAATAATGAAACACATACTAGTATTTACAAAACATTGTCAATTGCCTATTATGAAATACAGCCGAATCGCCTGGCGTTTCTCGTGTGAGTGAATACCGACTCAAGGGCACCGACCCCTACCGAGGCAAACAAACATTCATCTCAATATATATGTATGTACATAGATAGTATATAGCGATGAGCGGAGTGTATAAAACGATTTCCTGTAAAATAAGTATTATTTCATATACATATGTATGTATGTATGTTCTATGTATGTATTCTTAGATTCCAGTATGGAATGGATTGAAGGTAAACTAAAGCACTATCTTCCATATGATTCAATGTATAGTGGTGGAGTAGCAATTCCGCGTCGTAATCGCAAGAATAGAAGTAGGTATCTTACAATAGAAGACGAACGGCCATTGTTGGAATTTTATCCGAGGACTATATCTGACTGCAGTCACTCGACAAGAGTGCACTCGGGCCGAAGCGATAAGGGCGATAAGAGGGTAGGGCACTTTCTTTAGCGTGCAAAGCCTCCCCGCAACAAACCGGAAAGCCTTTTTCGGCATTAAAACAACGACAAAAAAAGTATGTTGCTCTTCTGAGCTACACAAAGAAGTGTAATTTCGCGAGCACAAAAGGAGCGTTTATATCTGTTGCGACCTCAGTACTGGCTAATTTTGAAACCTTTAAGTATTTTTTTTCACTAGCACAACTGAAAATTCATATTTATTCAGATCCAACACAATCGCATATAAAAAAATAACCATGTGCAAGTTCTAATGTCACGTCTGATAATCCGTAGACAAATTATCATTTCATTTGTAAGAGCTCATTGATTCTGTCTTCAATAACTATTCTCCATCACTTGGAACGATTTCAGCTATTTTTACTTTATTTAAATTGTGTATAAAAGTTTTGTAAAGTTGGCAAAAAACGATGTTTTATGTAGATACCTGTATAATAAAACCTGATGCCATTCTTTATTTTTAATCTCTCCTTCCCCTCTCCCGTATAAATAGAGCGGTGGCATGCCGTGTCTTTTAAAACAGGGAACTAGATATGGACATAAAAATATGTTTTTAATTTTTGAGTTTTATTGATCTCTCTTCAAGGGATGAGTGTAATTTTCAGTTTCTTAATGACATCTTATTTGTCTTCAAAACTCTTCTGAATTATTTGTCTAACAATCAATCGATAACTCAACATTCCATGGCCTCGAGATTTTTTCTGAGGGAATCGTTTTGAGAGCAGAGTCCCTTTCCATATTTGTACTCAAGAAGTTCTGTGTAAGAAGAAGTTTTGTCTTCGACGGAATGCTTATACATAATGATTTATCAGTACTGCGAAAGGAACAGAATTGAGACGGCAAGGCCGTACAAGCGAACGACACGGCGGACCATACCATAACAATCCACTATCTCAGGTTTCTGAAATTGTCTAATCCGAGTGAACACAATCAATATGGACAGTGATTTAAATTTATTGTAATTGAATTTTTGATATTTTTAAATTTTAGGGGACTAGTTTTGTCCCTGTAGTCCAATTATGGCACGCCACTGAGTATATGTACATACATATGTACATAAATTCATATAATAATATTTTTTCATTTATCATTTATTTTTGTGAAAAAAGGAGGTATGTAAAAATTAACATAATTTTCGTTCTAGTTCAAAAATTTTAAAGTACATATGTATGTATGTACCTATATATTATATTGGTAATATCTACATACATATACATACATATTTCAAATAAAGTAAACATTTTTATATCTTCATACAAGAAAAAACATTGTTTATATTCAAATATTTACTCAACATTAAATTTAAATCTGTTGGCATACCCATATTTAATATAACACAAAAAGTTTGATGTAGGGAAATTTTAATGATAAAGTCAATATTAACAGTATTAAATTTTTGACGTAAAGAAAAACTTTTGAAATAAGCTAATAATTCAAATGCGTATAAACGAACAAAAAAGTATGAGGGCTAAAAAAATATGTTGAAAATTTGTAAGTGGGGCTTAATAGTGTTTTCCTTGGGGATATACCTTAGGCATAGTACCCTTTGCCACGTGACAAATTAGTAAGAAGCTGAGAGGCCCTAATCCTGGGGATTTGGCCGGAAGAGGCCGCAACAAGTGGCTACAACCTTTTCCTGAAAACGCAAAGTTGTCCCCCTATATTTTGCAGTAAAAAATGTATATAACAATTTATCACGGTATGCAAAAAATCTCCGCTAACAATGTAGCATTCTCGAACATAAGGAATAGTAAAACATTTTTGCATCAATTTACATAATATGTATAGTAAAATTTAGATAAAGTTAATAAAAATAATCTTCAGTTAGAATACATACATACACTATTACATATATATATGTAACAAAAATTTTCTTTGTTGAAAAAATGCTTGCCATGAAACGTACGTAAAAATGGTGGAATTAAAACACAAGTCATTTAATTTTCTCTCTCGAATTTGGGAGTTGGAACACGTATGCACGAAAAATATATCGTATAATTTGACAACCTTTGATTTATGCGCGTATCCACATACATTTTTTTTTATTTGCTTTGCAGAAACCGAGATTACATAAATGAATACATATCTACATGAATCCATATATAAATCCAGTCTTAAATAAAAATCACGTTCGATAACTTAAAAATAATAAGAAATAAACAACAACGCAATTCAAACTGCGCGACAAAGTAATTGTTTAATGCTGCTTAATAATTCTAACAATATAAGTTTGAATATTTTGCAAGACGCAAAAGCAAAAGTACGACACGACAGGCACTCACTCTCTGCGAAAAATAATTAAAAACGCCATATTGTAACTGAATGAAAAGTCTATTCTATATAAGTTTTTTTTTATAAAATTACGCCTTTGATTGTTATTGTAAATTAAGCCCTCGGTGAAAAGCTCCAGCGCAAAAAATATTTCGTAGCGTACGACAACAATGAGGGCCTTTCGCGTAAATGTCAACCTTTTTTTCCCGCACGAATGGGAGGGGGGAGGAAGAAAAGACTTTCAAACCTCCCCCCTTTAAGAGGGAAAATACAATATGGATTGAGGAGAGGTGGGGATGGGTGCACGTCGAGTCTCTTCTTCGTTCATTTTGGAAGAAAACTTTTCAGCATTTTCATAGTTACTCGTTGGAACAGCCGATATGATAAAACGAACTCTCCGTACCTTGTCAGTTAGCCAGCACGAAAATTTAAGATGAAAACATTGTTTTGTATTACTTTTTTCCTGTCTGAAATTTCTTCAATTTTCTTTTTTTTTATTTTATTACATACAGTAAAAAGCAATTTATTTTTTTATTTAATTCTTCATATAAAAAACAAATTTGCTTTACGTAGACGCAAATAAAGAAAACAAGTAATTTGATATACATCTATGTATACATACATATGTACAATGTGGATCGTAAATAGCAGTGCAAAACGTCTTATCGATGATTTTTAAATTTTAACTATGTATGTAGATATTTAACATCGAAATTAAGCTTCGAGTATTTGAAATGTGTAGTTTAATAAAACATATATGAATTATATGTACATATGTAAATAAACTTGTTTTAAATGCGTAAATTTTCACGGTTTTTTATAACAAAGATTAATCATTTTTTAATAAATTCGAATATGACATTGATTTTTGTTGGTTTCTTTTCGTTTATGAGACAAGAGCGTTTAAAAAGTGCGTTATTTTTACAGATTTTTGTGAAAAGAAAAGTGCGCAATTTAACTCAAAATCTAGTATTTCTGTGCAAAAAATGAGTATTGGAATCAATAGTAAGATGTTTTTCAAATTGATTGTAATTTTTTAATGCTTTAAAATACTAATAATTAATTATCTAGTGAATTTTAAAAGTCAAAAATATACTTTTTTTCTGTGAAATAATGAGCTTATTTCGCTGATTTTTATCTTCAACACGTTTAAAAGAATTGTTTTTTTATCTCAATATTTTTCTTATCTAAACATACTATTTAGAGCGTTAAACATATGTACATATGTATGTATATAAATGGTTTTATAGACAATTTTTAGAAAACATGTTCACTTAAATTTTTGCAAGTACTAAAGTTACATGCTAACCATATATTTCAGTTATGAACTTGAGCTGACGGTTCAAAGACTTTTTTTGGAATAGAGTCGGCTCAAATTTTAATAAAAAAACACATTTTTTAGAAATTATTCAATAACACCTTGAAATTAAGTCACGAGCCTTATTATATCCATTCAAAACTTGTTCTTGGGCTTACGTCAAACCTGACCAAAAAAATTCCAACGAACAAAACATCCATTTAGTTTGTGAGCTGATTATAATCAAACACGGGCGATCTTTGCGGCTTTCGGGGAATGTTTCAAAACGAGGAGACACATCATTCGTATTAAATTCGAATCAAAGTCGTCAAACGGAGAGGGGTACAGACTTTCGTTGGAAAATCCCCGAAAAGGTCGGTTGGTTTTGATGCTGATTACTGTCGTTTAATTCGCGACTGACGCGTTTGATGAGGTCACACCGAGCGTTTAATTTGAACTTCAAAGTTCAACTTTGAACCGTCAAAATCAACAGAGGCGCGCGGACGACTGACGAATCCAAAAATTTTATTCACCATATACCTACACACATACATATATGTATCTACATAAATAAAATAATGAATTAAGTAAGTTTAGAAAATAAATATCGACATACATTTGTACATACTATGACGGAAACTGCTATACACCATTTGTCAAACGTAACTGTTTCATTAACACGTTCTAAATGAAATAAGTATGCCTGAAATTAATTCTTCAATCATTTGCAAATTAATGCATATCGTGAAAAGAAACATTATTGTATTGTATTGCAAAACAACAAACCTTTGAGAATAATTTACGATTTTTTTTGTATTTGATTTATTATTTCCCTTCGTGCAGTCGTGATCAAATTCCCTGGATTCGAGATAAGAATTCCCGGGACACGGGACAACAAAAATTCCGTGAATTCCCGGGAATGTCTGTCCCGGGTCGACCCGGGCCGGAAACCCTAACTGTTACTATGTACATACCTGCATATAAGCCGTTATATTTGAAAGTGGCAGAAGTCCAATTTTCAGTTCCAAAAACACTATTTCTGTTTGACTTAATTTACAAATTGTTATTATTTATTTTCGTCCAGAATCTTGGAAAAGCACATTATTTTTAAATATTTTTAAACGCAAAACAATATATTTAATATTTGGCGACATACTTCTTGAAATAAAGAAAAGTGGACTTATGCCACTTTCAAATATAGGGTGTCATATGTACATACATAAATAATGTAATTAAATGGATAATAAAATATTGTATGATAAAAGTTTCGGAAAATATCGCATTTCGGAAGAGACGACCCGAGTCCAAAATCAATCCAAAAAGTCGAAATCAGAGAGTTACAAACAAAGATAGAAGAGATCGAAAACAGAGACGTCAAACTAGCGGCGAGAACAAAAAAAAAACAAACACCAGATCGGCCATTTCATTTTTATAAAAACATATTTTTATCATTCATTATATCTATAACATATTAGTGAAGTAAAAATATATATGGGAGATAATGAGAGACAATAATGCAAATTTTATAAGATATAGTGTGAAAAGGATAAAGCTATAGGCGTTTAAAAAATTAAAATCTGACAAAACAAGTAAGGGGCAGAAAGTCAAAATAATAAGGCTACAGGCCGTAGCCGTCTACAAAATTTTCGAATTCTTAAACGTGTTTATTACGATTATATTTCACCATAGAAATAGCGAAAGCAATTTAAATCTCTATTGGCGTGTTTAATTCCCACTGGTGTAAAAAAAAAGAACATGAAAATTTATTTTAACTTTTGCAACCCTTTAAAATGAAAACATCAAAGTTGACACTTGTTGCTAACGTATGTGCAAACGCCTCGCACACCTCAATTCAAATCAATTAAAAATAAAATCAACATCAACGCCAGACCATTAATAATAACATACACGACACTTTGCCCAGATGGCAACAGCGGTAATGTCAAAGAGATAAAGCTGCGTTTTTATTGCGCGTGACTCGGTGATGTGTCTACATATGTACATATGTATTTAGATTGAATATTCAAAAAACTCGTAAATAATACTACGCAGTAGGTAGAGGACTCACCTGAAGTAACGGCGTCACAATAAAATTTCTATGGCTAATATCGTACGGATGCGAGCGTTCGTAAAACGCAATTACTTCGCGTGTGATGTTTGTCCGGATTACATTTGGGACCTCCCGGGTAATATGCCGCTCCCAAAAAGGTTTCAAATTTCCACCCACGCGCCCTGCGTGTCGACACACGTGTTAAATGGTCGGGGTATATGAAGACGTGTGAGCGTGGAATGAGGCATTCCAGGACACAATCAAAATCTATGATGTGCATCCCCGTTTGCAAACAATTAAGCAGCTTTATGTGTGGCCGTTAATATCCTAATTGAAATTAACGCAAGTCATTATGTCGAATATTGCTTTCGTTTTATACGAAAAATATGAGTAAGGCTATAAAAATATTTACATTTCTAATATATCCATTCGAAAATTACTGTACGGAAAAGTAATGAAAGTATATCAGTATTCAATATATTAGGAAATTCTATTTTCAACATTTCGAGAGAAAAGCTTTTGCATGTATCTGAAATCGTCTAATCTTTCAATAGTCAATACTACATTTTTAAATACGGCAGCGTTTTTTTATACATGTTTTTTATACATTTTCTATACATGTCTTAGCTATAGCTATAGAATCATCATTAATAATCATCATTAAGTATCGAGTCTAAATAAGAATGAAAAATATTAGAATGAAACTTCTTTACGCATTGTAGAGTGATTCTGATTTATTTGACTGATTGTTTTGAAACATTACGTGAAACTACACAGGATAAAGAGACGTATAAAATTAGGATGGGGTGCATTTGGGAGAATAAATACCATTTTCAAATTTAAAATTCCACTTTGCCTGAAGAAAAAAAATCGAAATCATTGATGAAATATGGATGCGAAACTTGGCCATTGAAAACCAGAATGCTGCTTTACGTCCTATGCTCTCAAAGAAGTGTGGAACGGTGTATGCTCGATATAATGAGTTGAGGTAGGAAACGAAATACGTGGGGAGTAAAGAGATTGAAATGGCATTGTGTGGGCTACATATGTAGTTAGAAAAACGAATGGAAAAAGACGTAGATGGTCAAAATAAGTGCTCAAATGGTATCTGAGAGAATATAAAAGGGTTTGAGGAAGGCCATAACGAAGATGGGTGGATGAAATAAGAAAAATGTGTGATGAGATGAATAAGAGTTTCCCAAAACAGAAACGAATGAAAGCGATGTTGAAGAGGCTTTCTTCAGCAAATGGCAGTAAATGATGATGACCAGAGGTAGGTGTGGGCTGGATGCTCGTAAAAAAATAATAGACCACTCAATTTATATTCAAAGCAAGAGAGTAAAAAGGCATGGTTTTCTAAAAAATTGACAATAGTGAACCATTTTTTGTGCGAAAAGCATCCATAGAACGCCTACCTCTGATGATGACAATGGGATGCTGAAAAGGCGATCGGGCACTTTGATCATCTCCTTGAAAATTATCTCAAAAACTTAAATAACTTTTTGACCTCATATATGTATATACATACATATATTTGGATAGTAAAAGGTGAAAAATATTTTTGTCACTATTTGTATATATGTAAATCTAATATATAATTTCGAAAGAGACTTTGTATGTATGTATGTAAGGTTTGTTAATAATCGAAAAATAAATCAAAGTTTCTATGACGACGATTCAATATGGTTGAGTGTTATTTTTTTTTCGATTCAAATAAATTTAATAAAAAAACAAATGAATATTTTCTATTAGATTCGACATGTTTAAGATGTTTATATTACAAATACTGAGTGAAGCCGGGTAAAACAACTAGTATAATATATATTTTTTTCCAAACTTCCTAAAACTGTTGCTATGACAGTGAAAATTTGACAGACCTATTTGTAAAGCTGTTATATTGGAAATCATATGCTGATTTATATTACAAATGTATTCACAACACGCAAGTGCAAATGACAAACATGGGTCAGATATAGTTTGACAGATAAAGCCAACAATTTCTATTAAAGTTTGAAGTGTATGTACATACATATGTAGCTATGTAAATTACAAATAAAGCTTTTGACAGATTGAGCGATCATTTTCTTTAACAAAAATGCTTGAGAGTATTGGAAAACTAAACACAACTTGCAAATGGTTTTAAATACATAATTTTAACCAAGCTTTATTTCTTAATTATAAATTACTAGTTGTTTTACCTGGCTTCGCACAGTATTTGTAATATAAACAGCTTAAACATGGCGAATCTAATAGTAAATATAATTTTTTTTTTTATTAAATTTATTTGAATCGAAAAAAATATATATCGAATCATCGTCATAGAAACTTTGATTTGTTTTCGATGTTACCAACCAACATTACATACTTACAAAGTCTCTTTCGAAATTATATATTAGAAGATTTAATTTCAATGTGTGTGTATGTATGTACATATGTCACGAAAATGATATTGAATGTTTATATTTTCCTCATACCCCACTTTGCCATATGAGAAATACTATATTGGGAAAAATCTGAAATGTAGTTTTATAATGCTGGATACAAGAGGAAATCGACGACATTTGTGACGTCCCGCCGGATGTTGCAGCCACAACCGGAAACTACGAACTAGCAACATCCGCTCAATCTTCCTCTGCCTCGCCAAGGCCCGTTTCGATGACCTATTTCTAATCCCGTTTCATTATTCATATAAGCGGTAAATCGAATCTGAATAAAAAGATAAACTATTTTAATACAGTTTAAAAATAGTGTTTGTCTTTGAGTATCAATCAAATCATTAAATAATATTTGACGCAATTCACTATCGACTGAATTCTGAACACACGAAGCGAGGAAAATAAACTATACTATTTCAGCAGGTAACAAAAGCGTTATTTTTTGCATTTGAAAAATCCGCCAAATTTCAGAATACGCTTTCAGCGATGCGATGCGCACACACGGAAAAAAAAGATTATACTCAAAGTTCACTTTGCATACAAGTGTCAAAATAGACCTTCCCCTCCATTGAATGGGGATTGATTGAAGCCTTTCAAACTTGCCCTTTCACAAAGTGCGTACGCTGTTATATAAAATTTTGATTTTTTATTGCAAATATTTATGTATGTCAAACAAAAATGTCGCATAAAAATGAAACCAAACATTATAAAAATGTATCAAAAGCGTAAATAATTAAACATAAACTACGTAATCAGTTAATTGATTCATATGTATGTATGATATGTATATGTATGTACATATGTACATACATATGTATTCAACAGCCAGCAGAATGCTAGGTGGTTGCGTTTATCTTAAACACCGAGAGGTAACCGAGTTCGAATCCAGTGCCAATCTTTAATGCTGCCGGTTAGACTTGGATATTTATGACTCCAAGTCGATCGTTTCGTATCTGAGTTTGCCAATTCATCTGATTTCATTGTTGAAACGGTTCTTGTAAAATTGGAAAAATCTTTCTTACCCACTATGTCACCAATATCTGAATTTTATTTATGTAAAATATGTAAAAATTTACATAAAACAAGTCTAAATCCAAAGATGTCTATATGGATTAATTAATTAATTAATAAATAGTTAATTTCGTGTTCATCTCATAATTTAGCGATGTATGTATGTAATAAAAATGCCGCAATGCATATAATTGGCTAGGAAAGCGCATTGAGTTTACTTGTTGGAGTTTATTTTATGTAAATAAAATAAAATAAATATTATTGATGAATATTTACATGATTCGCATTTTTTTTTAATTAATCTTTATCGTATTATTGCACTAATTCAAAAAAGAGCTATTACAATAATGGTAGCTTTTTTCACAAATAGGTGCTTTGTGATCGTCATACAAAATGCGAAACATCAATTTCTCGTTTGGAAGAGAGACATCAGGCCATACTAAAAATGTAAATTCATACAATTTCAAAAATTATTTTATTTATTATTCAAATAAACGGAAAATTCCAATGAATACATTTTATTCGTTGGTAAATTTTTTTATATATTTGTGTGAAAATATGTTAGAAATTTTTTTGTACGTGGGATATAAAATAAATTTATTTTAGCGTCAAAGGCGAAAGAATTTTATCGCAACACTCAAAAGATTTACAAATAAGCCTTAGTTCAGTCTTACTTGGTGCACGTTGAGATTTATTTGTTTGAAGTTTTCCGCTAAACGACCATGGAAATCACATTGTGCAGCGTCAAATAAGAAACAATTTTCCGGATAGACGGCGATAGGTCGCGAGATAATGTTGCCTTTTAACCGGAACTTGAAGCCGACTGTTTCTGACAACAAAGAGCCGACGATAAAGCGCTCCCAATATCCGAGACAAATGTTCGTCAGGTGGGCTTATTTTCTCCTTTTTGAGACTTCGACTGCCTCAAACGAACGAGATATTATCGATACCCATTTGTCACAACCCGAACTAACACCAATAAAAATATGAAAACCCCTTCAAATCCTTCTAAACGCCCGGCCAGACTGGACGAACCCCGACAGACGTGGAATTTCAAGTGAAATTTTCTTTGAAAATTCTCTGTTTGTAAGCTAATGTGTACCAACCTCAACAGATGCCTCGCGTGAAATAAACACACGAGCTCAGAGGGTTAAAAGCGGTGCATGAGAAACTTCTCCAGACATCTAATTAAATATCCCGTTTTAAGGCTAAATTTAAGTTTATTAATTAATATTGTTCGTGAATTTAGCCGTTTTTAGTGTTTTTTTTTATGCTCTCGTTGTTTGAGAATACATATATGTATGTATATTGTATTTAAGAGCATTTTTTCAAACTCCAGTTAAGATTCGGGCACCGTGAACCCTCAAAGGAATTCACCGCAAGTAATTTTTAAAACTTTTTTAATTTAATTTTTAATTAAACATGCGGTTTTAAAATATTAAAATTAGCAAAACGGAAGCTTTGAAGAATTTTCAGTCCGTTGGTTTTAATATTATATTGTGTATATATATATATATATATATATATATATATATATATATATATATATATATATATATATATATATATATATATATATATATATATATATATATATATATATATATATATATATATATATACAATATAATATTATATTGTATATATATATATATATATTTATATATATATATATATATATATATATATATATATATATATATGTGTGTATATACAAATAGTACATATTTAAACACAGTCTTTTTAAATGAATAATAAACATAAACGTGGGTATCATTTTAATGAATAAAATTGTTATATGAATTTTCGTCGTTAACTTTATTTTACTTTAGTATAAATTGCTTTCGTTAAATTATTGGAATATAATAATTCGTTTGATATCAAAAGCTTTGCGAATATTGAAAAATATCCAATATTATATATTGTATAGGTATACATAATTATATATGTATGTCTGAAGTCTATGAATTAAATCGAATTTTTAAATTAAAAACAATAAATTTTCTAGTAGAATAATAAAAACATATTTTTACCAATTACAACGTACAATATATGTTTATATATAGATGGTAGTGTAAAATGAAACTCGTTGAGCAGCTTGAAACGTTGTCCACTTGTTCACTTGGCGGAGCGCCGCAACGGTCTGTCACATTATGTACATATATGTGACCAACGTCATCATTCATTCTACTCATGCATGCCATCTTAATCATTCATACATGCATTATTCTAAGATATAAAACTAAATCCCACATGTATGCTAACCCGTTATCAAAAAATATATATGTATAGAATATATAATACTCTTTTTTTATACATACGTCACTTTTTTTCACCATTTATGTTGTATGTATGTATCAGGGGATACAAGGGGATTCGGCATGACGTCACCTAGTCCCTTTGTATCCTGCTCTCGCACACGTAAGGCTGTGCGATAAAAACGGAGAGATTTTCATGACACGTCACTGGTATGTATATATGTCGTGCGGATTTGTACTAAGATTTAATATAATCGCTAAATAGTTCATATTAAACACTAAGATTTTATAAATTATTATATAGGTATATTAATTCAGACTCACTGAGTACCTATAAATATTGAAAGTTGTCTTCTAGACGGTTTTCTGAAATATGTATGTACATATATTTGTATATGTACATATTCATGTTTAAATTGTACATTTTATCAATTTTGTAGCACTGTATTTTTTTTTTTAAATGCTTTTTATAATTACTAAATTATGTTCACAATACATTTTATATATATTTTAATAGCTACTGATCTACTGATTTCTATTTTACAATTTTAATTTAATTTTGTTAGTAATCATAGTATTATATTATTATAATGTTAATATGTACAGCGTAATAGGAAAAAGAGCTCAAAAACCTATTTACAATTCTTATAGCACTGTATAGTGTATGATATTAGACCCAAAAGTTTCCAGACTGGATAAACTTTATTTTATCATTAATTTTGAACTACAGTATATAGAAAAATAAAATATATTTTTTAAAACATGAAACTCTATAACAAATGAACATCTTTCAAAATAAATTCAGTACATACAAGAGCGATTTTCCGGACGGCTTTATCACAACAACAGATACGTTACAGGGGGTTAAAAGGTGGTGGGGTCAAAACTACCCGAACGCAATAACCTCCATGCACGACGGGTAGGGGAAAAGGACAGAGTCATCCTTCCCGAACAATGCAAACAATTTGTCTAAAATTGAATTGGAAAAACTCACCTGAACAACGGATGCAGTCAAATATACCCTGAAACAGAAAAAAATAAAGACATAAGTACATCAAGATATTGGCAACAACTTCGATATTGACAAGCAGGGTTGACACACACGGCTTACGCGCGCTGACATACGGCCGCGTAAACTGTCATGAAATATTCAGGGATGCCGCTAAGAGACTCAAAGAGAGGAAAAACGAGGGCAATAAAGCGAGTGTATGTGTGTGTGTGCACTTTCCCTTCGTTTTGCCCGATGAACAAATTCAATATTTATAAAAGCGATATTTTATTTCGAACCCATTATGCGTAGCCGCGCGCTCTCACATACATACATCTAAGTATCTGTCTACCTGTGTTCGTTCTCAATAAAAGACAACCTTCGCGTACCTACGATAAATTTGGGACAAGCGAATAATAATTCACAAGACGAGTATAGTACGTACGAGTACAAGAGTAAATATGTATGTATATTTGAATATGTAATGTGTGAAATACATTATAATAACGTCGGGTGATACGGTATAAATGACGAGCGCCTCGGTAAAATTCTATTATACTACATATAGCCAGCAGTATGGCTCAATGGTAGCGTGTATGTTTAGCACCAAGTGATCAGTGGGTGCGATCCGCTATAATTCTGGTTAGATTTGGGGGTATCTGTGACTCCAAATCGATCTTTTCTTGTCAGAGTTTTCCAATGTTATCTGATCATTGTTGAAACGGTTCCTCAAAATTGGCAAAAAATCATCTTTCCTGTTGTCACAAATGTTCTGTATTTATTTTATGTACAATTTGTAAAAAATATGTACGAAATCTAAATCCATAGATATCTCAATGGATTAATTATTTGTTATTTCGTGTTCTTCGACTTCTCGAAATACAGTGATTTATGAAATAATAAAATGCTGCATTTTTAATTGTCCAGGAAAGTGCATCTTCCTGTCAAGCCTTCCTGGTATATATCAATGTAAAAATAAATTAAAATGTGTATATTTTGCGCGAGGTACCTCTGTTCGCGTTTTGTGGGTACTAATTATCACGGATAATGGTTCTGTTCGATCATTTATATATTCGTTGCTTTGTTGTGGTGTTTGATTTACAATTAAAATGAAAAATTGCATCGTCATCATTGACCGAAATGTAATGTTTCTAATTAAATCGGACACTTTTGCTTGCCAGTGTACATAATATACTACAGCTAGTATCCCGGTGCAAGTAAATTTGTGTTTTAAGTTTTGGCTCTGTACGCAAAACACGTCCGAACAAAATCATTTTTACAAGGCTCTTTTTAGTTTGCTTTCGCAAAAGATCGTTTAAGATGATATTGCGTGTCACAGTGAAATTATAGCAGCAATGAAATTATAATACAGTTACATTTTTACTGTTATTATTAGTGAAATTATAAATTTTGACAGTTGGATGATAGTCCGTCGCCGATACAAATCGCGCCACCCCACATCACAAACCCGCTCCTCTCCATCCCCACTCCGATTTTGAGCTCGCGCTAACACGCCCTCCCCACAAACCCCCTTCCTGTCCACTCCCACTCTCCTCATGGTCTTTATCTAAATTTCCACCCCCCGCTCGTTTTGTCATATTTATATTGCTTAAACGCCTATAAGTTCATCTTTTTCGCAATATATCTTATAAAATTTGCATTACAGCCTCTCATTATCTCTAGTATATAATTTTATTTCACTAATAGGTCATATTATTTACTAATAGGAAGTAGCGTGGCCTGGTGGTTACGTTAATATTAAGCACCGAGAGGTCGCCGGGTTCGATCTCGTGAGCTGACCTCGATTGAAAAGAATTTATTCCGAGTCTTAAATGCTGCTGGTCAGACTTAGGTATTTGTAACTCCAAGTCAATCGTTTCCTATCAGAGTTTGCCAATGTATCTGATTTAAATGTTGAAGCGGTTCCTCTATCAAATTTGCTAAAACCGTCCTACCCACTATGTCACCACTATTTGAATATGATTTCAAAAATTTTGTATCCATAATATATAGGTATATATATATATATATATGTATATATATATATATATATATATATATATATATATATATATATATATATATATATATATATATATATATATAAATATATTGTATTTGTCTTATACTTATTTGTCTGTATTCTGAGTATTATTTTATGTCGCTGTGGCAAAAATATGTAAATAAACATAAATATGATATAATTTTTAAACTGTTGTCATTCCAATTCACTTTTGTATATGCAGTGTATATCATTTTACGCACTAAACTTTTATATAAGGGATGCGACACTTCTTTACACAAGATTTTACTCCGACATAATAAATTCCGCAAAAATTCCTATCGCCAAAGCGCAATTTACAACGTTAGCTTAACATTCAGAATTTACACCATCGAACCCGTCGATATATTTTTAGAGTGATCATAATTTCACCCAAACTTTACGACAACTTCTCCTCGACGACCTTTCCCCGCAACTCAAAATATGTACGTATCTTATTACACACACACACACATACACCTTTGGCACATGCACGAGATCGATACGAACGAATCGACCTTCGCATTATAAATTAGAGCAACCCTAAGTCAAACTATCTCTCCCCCTAATATAGATATACGGTACAAATCGTCTAAATATTTCATACTTATATTTTTTCCACACTTCATACATGCAAATATCGATTCGCCGTTTTAATAGCGACTACTACTAGAATGGGGGGTGAGATGCACCCTCGTTCCCCTTTTTGTTGTGGGGGAGGGTTGAGAGGTCATACGAGGGTTGCACTTCGGTTGGGGTGTTGCTTTTCTCATCCCCCTACCCTGGGTTGAATGCGTCTCAAAGTGCGGCGGCTTTGATGCGACGCGCGCCCCACTTTGACAAGCGGTCCGTTGCATGTTAAGCGATAATTATGAAATTAAGATAAACATTTTAATAAAACAAAAAATATATCGTATGCGCATGTATGTATATGTACAGTACATATATGTTGAACGTATGAAGTAAATGTGACAGAATTCGTAACGTGTTACACCACACCCGCTACGGTATGACGTCATCTGACGTCAAGTCTGACCAAAGATTTATTGTGTGCAGCGTGCTTTTAGGTAGGGCGCGTAACAAATTTTGACAAATTGCTTTCGGAAATAATACAGAAATTCTCTATACTGCCGAAATATTTATAAACTCTAACACGAAAGTTCGATCGTGTTCAATTTCGTCAACGAACGCCATAATCGAAAGGTTGCGTAAAGAGCAAAGTGTATCGTCGCAGAAAAAATTACTTTTCAAAGTTAATTAAAAACATATTCCTTTTTTGATGTCACAAATAATATTTGCTATATGACTTCAAAATCAAAATTACATCTTGTTAAAATGTCCACATGCGTATATTTTACTTAAATATCTACATACATATGTATATATATATATATATATATATATATATATATATATATTTATTTATTTATTTATTTAATAGTTTTGGACCATTGTGGCATTACAGGAAGAACCTATTGCGCCACAATGGCCTACAATTGAAAAATATATAAAAACATGATATAAAAAAAGTAAACTGTAAATAAAGGAAAAAAGCAAAAGCAGAAAACATGGTAAAATAAAATAATAATAATAAAAAAGTAACAAAAGGAAAATAATACATCATTCAGAGAGGAAAAAAAAATAACAAAAGTGTAAAAATGAAAAATAAAATCCATAAATCCCATTCTTTGTTTACACTGAACAAAATTTAAATAGTATATAAAAATGTACAAAGGAGAAAGAAAAAGTAAAATAAAATAAAACAAAATATGAATAAAAAATAAAATCACAGCGAGGCCCAAATGGAAGAGAGTAGATTAAGATTCCACTCATACATCACAATCAAATTAAGAAAGTAATGATGAGCGCAGGTTACCAGATAAATATGTTAAAATAATATCCGATAATCTACGCTCCCCAAGGTGGAAAATATCACATTCAGGGACAGCAGCAACGATTTCATTGAGAAGTCGAATAGCTCTTGGAATAGAAGCCAATATATATATATATATATATATATATATATATATATATATATATATATATATATATATATATATATATATATATATATATATATATATATATATATATATATATATATATATATATATATATATATATATATATATATACACCGGCAGTCACATAAAACGGAACGCTTGTGAATTTTACGACTTCGAGGCCATTAAAGGATTATCCCTTTATGTGTAGGGTTTTTAACGACCAAATATTCTAAATGTGATTGTTTTCTAAGATTTGAGTTCAGTTTAGTGTGGGTTTTTGAGGAGAAAGCATCAAATTCGAATTTTAACACGTCAACATGAAAAAACGAGCTCAGTTATCATTGCAGAAGAGTGTAAAAATCGCGACATTGGCGAGTTCAGGATTTTCCTTTCGGTCAATTTCCAAGAAAATGGGATGTTCTATATCGACTGTTTCGAGATTACTGGAAAAAAAAAGAGAATCTGGAAGTTTTGATCGTAAGAAGGGGACCGGACTGAAAAGATGCACATCGGAGAGGCAAGACCGTGTAATAACCAGATTATCTTTACAGCAGCGATTCAAAACTGCTGTAGAATTAAGAACAGATGTATCTTCACAATTTTCCATGGAAATCAGCGACTCAACAGTAAGAAGGCGACTCAGAGAAGCTGGACTGTACGGTCGGAAAGCTGCAAAAAACCCATTACTAACCAAGAGAATGAAAAACAATCGATTGGAATGGGCGAAAGCACATGAAAATTGGAGTCCATCAGATTGGCAACGAGTGATACTTTCCGACGAATCAAAGTTTAACCTCTATAGTCCTGATGGTTTTCCGTATGTCCGAAGGAAAGTTGGCGAAAGGTATAATGAAAATTGTACCCTTAAAACTGTTAAGGATCTTCCAAGTCAAATGGTCTGGGGATGCTTTTCGTACCATAACATTGGACAATTGGAGTTTCTACAAGGTGCCATCGATGGAAAAAAATATAAAAAAATTTTAGAAGAAAGCTTTGTCCCATCGATGGAAAACCACCTTTCATATTCCGATGATATAATTTTTCAAGATGACTCTGCCCCTTGTCATCGAGCTAAATTGGTGAGTATTCATTTTATTTGATAGCATTGAATATAAATTATAAAATTTCAATCAAAAAACTGAAATTTTTTTTTACTTTTTTTTAATTTCGGGACTATTTACAAGAAATGGGTGTAAAGACACTACCATGACCTGGCAATAGTCCCGATTTAAATCCAATCGAAAATTTGTGGATGTGTATCAAGTACAGGATAAGGAAGAACAATGTTTCTACTCTTAAATCGTTGAAAGAAATAATAGAAAAGATATGGTACGAAGACCTCCCAATCGAAAATTTAAAAACTTTAGTAGATTCTATGCCAAACCGAATAAAATAAGTTATAAAATCGAAAGGAGCCGCTGCAAAATATTAATTTCTTTTTTATAAGTTGTAAATAATAATATGTGACTGTAATAAAATTAAAAATGTATATGTATAGTGCTATTTTCATTTCAAATTTCATTTAACCGTGAAGTCAACGCACGGTCGTAAAATCTGCCCTCCATTAAATTTCTCCCCAACTCATCTTTATCACCTTTTATTTTCACGTTTGGTGTTACACGAATGCACTATGATACAACCTATCATTTAAATGACTTTCGGTTTTGGTTTTATATAAGATTACCGAAATTTCACGCAAAAACATGTTTCGCTTAAGCGTTCCGTTTTATGTGACTGCTGCCGTATATATATATATATATATATATATATATATATATATATATATATATATATATATATATATATATATATATATATATATATATATATATATATATATATATATATATATATATATATGTATATATATATATATATATATATATATATGTATATATATATATATATATATATATATATATATATATATATATATATATGTATATGTACATATGTACATACATACATACGCATTAATAATAGATTAAGTTTTTTGATCATACAAAAATTCGACCTTGAGATTTTGACTAATTTGAACCCGTAATCGATCACTACTTATGTTTTCACAGTTTACCAAAAATGCATATGTGCATATGTATGTATATTTTGGAAATACAAAATTCTAGCACCTGTGATTTTATCAAACTTAAACCAAGTACCAGTTATTGAAATGTTTATTTAATTTGCTTTTATATTTGCATATTAATGTGCGCGCGCAGAATACGGGAGGAAAAGCCTATTCCTCTTGTTCCTGTTGTACCCTGCTCGCGCAAATTAAGTGAGTATGTACCGTTTACCATGCACTCTTTTTTTTTTTGATCTTTCGACTTAAGATCTTTCGATTTTCGATCTTTGCCTTCCGATATTTGTGTTTTCTGTAATTTAACATTCTGGCTCGTCACGTAGACCCGTACATACATACATACACGTAAAAGTTTTCGGATTTAAACGTGACGTTCAAGCGTGCTACACGTATGTACATATGTAGGCTGATATTTCGGATAAAGAAGAGCGCGTAGAGGAATCTCGTCCGTGTTATAATTATTTGCAAGCGACGTCTTACGAGCCAAATTAGAAAATCTTGAATGTTTCTGAAGTTAAGTTGTTTATACTTTGTCGACGCCCGAAAGTGTATTATCGGAAGCGAAAGTTGCCAGAGTGAGAGAGAGAGATTACGACAACTTGTTATGTGTTAAACAAGAAGTTGGTCGCCGCCTGCCGGATTTAATCAAAATGTACACTCTGCGATACAAGTGTTTTAATACGCATGTGAACAAGAATCTGGAACAAAGCGACGTGCCATTACGTTTTCCATTGAAATTTTCCTATTTTCCGACGCTTAAGTTGTCCGTTTCAAAATTCACCATTCATTTACCGACACATTCATAGAACTGCTATTGTCTTTTTACGAAAGTTTATCAAGTTATAATTGTCTCATCGTCAAAATTATCTACTGAATATATCTATATACATACACATACTAGTTCAAACCTAGATTTGAGAATTAAATTGTTTAAAGTTTACTTCTAAGCTCAATTGTAAACACAAAACCGGTTCACCTGGAACATGATTAAAACTACGATCCAATCAAATCTTGAAGACAATAAAATGTATTGAAGACATCATCATTCAATACATAGAAATCATAGAAAGTAAGTACATATGAATTTTTTTATAAATAGATTAACTTATGTATAAAAGCGGCATCCCGTGAAATGTCATCGTATGTACTAGATTCTAGACCCAACCTAACCTTTGAAAATATTTTTAGGCAAGGGTAGCACAGATTTTCAATTATTCAATACTATCTAAATTGCCTTGCATTGATCAGGCGGTTGAAAGTTGGAAAATAGAAGTAAATAATTGAATTTTAATCGAAAATTTTACGTTGATAGAATTCATACGAGAGTTCATACAGTTTGCATCTTTTTTAGGGCATCTGAAGTAACACAATAGTTAATGCATATATGTACATACATACATATGTCTATAGGTACGAATTTTAACAAAGAATTTTATATCCAACTCAAATCCCAAGTACATAATGGTTTTCGAAATACTTAAACTAGTTTCGTAACAGCTCATATAACGGACATAAGAGCACCTATCCAACGACGAAAAGCTCTTTGTAACTACATATATATTACTATGCATGTATGTGTGTACAAGTGAGTAGAAACTAGAAGTATTATCCACTCCGTTTTTAGCAGAACAACATTGAGTAGCGTGCATCATCGTTTTCCTTTATTTGCAGAAAGCATCAAATTGCCGTTGTAACATTAGAATCCTCCCCTTATGCGTCCCAGCTTCCTATTGCTAGCCTTTGTTTACCCGACAACCGTACCATATACCACCAGTGCATACTTATAATCCCTCAAATCTATTTCTCCTGTTGTTATTCCTCATTCATTCGTCCCCATAAATGATCCCCAGGCTACTTTTGCAAACATGAAGTAAATTATGATTCATTTCCCCCCATTCCAAAATCAACCCAAAGCTAATTATGCTGCCATTATCGATCTTCAGGCTGTATGTTCTCGCTTTACAAATACGCATGTTGAATTTTTGATCTATATGCAAATTAAAAGACAATTTTGCGTTGGTTGCGAATTTGGCCCGTCCCTTAAGTGTTGTCTTCGAAGAGCGAACGTCTTCTGTGGAACTGCCCCAATCCCCATAGACGCCACACCCTCATCCCCCTTAACAATCACACTTTCCCTGTAGTCCTATCCCCCTTCGGTTTATAAACAGTATATATTATATATGTGTAGGTATCCTATACTCAGTCGACCCCCTTCAAATTCGTGACCCTTTGCTGACCTTGGGTTTCTCAAAATTATATTGAAATCCAATTACGCAATCCGTTCCATCGACGAGCCCGTCCATTCGTTCTGTTTATTATATACTAGTGTTAGACCCGTTGATTTCAACGGGTGGTTTCGAAAAGGAATTGAAACTCGAATAAAAATAAAGTTAAAGATATTGAATCGACTGGTTTCGGAAAGAAATTGATGCACGAATTACGAATGACAAATTACGAAGTGATTACGAATTACGAATTACATTTTGTGTATCGCCGACGCCTCCGGCACCCCGGGGCTTTCGCCCCCGGCGCTTCCGTCGCTCCGGGGCCTTCGGTCCCAGCGCCGCCGACGCCTCCGGCGCCCCCAATGCTTTCGGCACCCCGGGGGCTTCGCCCCCAGCGCACCCGATGCCTCCGGCACCCCGGGGGCTTCGCCCCTAGCGCCGCCGGCGCCTCCGGCGCCCCCAATGCCTTCGGCACCCCGGGGGCTTCGGCCCCAGCGCCCCCGATGCCTCCGGCGCCCCCAGCGCCCCCAATGCCTTCGGCACCCCGGGGGCTTCGCCCCCAGCGCCCCCGATGCCTTCTGCACCCCGGGGCCTGAAAAAACTGGGAAACTGAAAAACTGAAAAAATGAAAAAAATGAAAAAACTGAAAAAATGAAAAAAATGAAAAAACTGAAAAAATGAAAAAACTGAAAAAATGAAAAAAACGAAAAAACTGAAAAAACTGAAAAAATGAAAAAAATGAAAAAACTGAAAAAATGAAAAAACTGAAAAAATGAAAAAAATGAAAAAACTGAAAAAATGAAAAAAATGAAAAAACTGAAAAAATGAAAAAAATTAAAAAAACTGAAAAACTGAAAAAAAATTAAAAAACTGAAAAAATGAAAAAAATGAAAAAACTGAAAAAATGAAAAATGTGAAAAAAAAAAAAAATTGTTCCCCATACTGGTTGATTCATCATGTTCGGCGAGAGTTAGGACACACACACACACACACAGATTACCGTCTTTATATATATGATATCAAATTAATACAAAGATTTAATAAATACGTATGGAATATGCCGCGGTTTGTGAGCTCGACCGTTTCAACTGTAATCTCTGCCTCTCTCTCGTTCGCTTTCGATAAAAATTGGGAAATGCTGGTCGGTGGCATTCGTCTGTATACTCATTTGGCATATTGGGTCTCGCATTGTGCCGTTTTTGCGCTCATCCTTGTCGATCTAATCGGCTTAAAATATTCGCCAAACTGCGCAAACAAAACCGCTCCTTCGTGTTCGGTAACTTTTAATATAAATTTTGATAAAATAAACAAAAACCGAAGCCGGAAATGAAGTATGTATACATATATTACGTGTGGGAAATAAAAAAAATAAAAACGGACAAATGAAGAGAAATGTGAATTAATCTCACTTTGTTCAAATAGGTACATATAATAATAATATGAGCGTTGAAACTTAAGAGGGTGAAGCATTAAGATTTATTCTCATTCAAGAGAATGGCTATAAAAACAACGAAACTGCAATAAACGCGCTCATAAAACTATCCTCAGGCAAAATCTCTAACGTGTCATTATTTAATAAATTCCTTATATTACACATAATAGTAATATTACTATAAAATTATACGTATACGTATATGTATGTATCATATTAGAATACTTATTTCTATCCAGGTAGTAAAATATAATAATAGCGGTTAAACACAACAAAAAAATAAAAAGGGAATAGCCAATTCCCGACTAGAAAAATATGAATATATTAAATTAAAATATAAAGATTCAACTTTTTTGAGACTTAACATATCTAATGAGCGGTAGTTTAATCATTATATGAACCGTTATATTTGAAAGTGGAGTAAGTCCACTATTCTTCATTTCGAGAAATATCTCGTAAAACATTAAATATAATATTTTGCGTTTTACAATATTAATATTTGCGTTTTACAATACTGTTTCTGAAACTGAAAATTGGACTTTCATATATAACGGCTCATAAATCCAAAAACATTGTTGCATTTACATATGTATGTACATATGTACGTATGTATGTACGTACTAGGGAGTCCGATTTGTCCGATTTCTGGTAATTTCCGTTTACCAGTAATCCGATAATCTTATAAATTACCAGTTTTTTCAATATCAAAATAAAATATTTTTTCGTACTAAATATACTCAACTAAACGCTAATATATATTCTTTATAAATATATATAATGCCAGAAAAAGGTTATGAATTATTTATAAATAAATATTTTTGAATGGACTAGAAAATATTTTATTTTTTATTGGTTGCTAACGAAAATAACAGCAAAGAAAACATAGTATTCACACTATCGTATCGTGATAAAATTTTTCAAGTAATGTTTTCATTTTTATTTCTTTTAACAAGAAAGTAATTTCCTTTCTCACAATTTCTTTATTTTTTTTCTTCTTGGTTGGTTTCATTCCCAAACTGACTTCAGGTTTATTTCTAATAGCTAACTGAAGTCTTTCTTTTGCTGATAGCACACATTTATTCATAGATGGAACCACGCAATATCATCATCGGAATCTGAAACTAATAGATTTACTACATCTTGTTTTATAACTCCTACTATAATTTTCATTATTGAATATTTTCTTTTCCTGGATCGGACCAGTGTTGCCAAAAGATAAAATAAAGGAGAGGAATATCATAAAACGCAGCGAATATGATTTGTTGATTTACCGGTAAAAGTAATAATTTGACAATAAATTCCAAAGCTATTTTACGGGCCATTTACCGATAATGGACTCCCTAATACCTTTATATGTACACATATGTATGTATGTATGTGTTCATAAAAATTTATCATGTTTTTGGATTTGCTGTTAAGGATGAGAGGCAAGGCTCTCTCCTTCAAGCGGATATTAACGCTGTTTTAGAGTTCAGTTCCAGTTTAGGGCTTGAACTGAATACTAGTAAATGTGCCATAATGATTTATGGACGTGCGAATTCGCTCTATTATCACGGATATTCCATTGGATCCAAGTTGTTGAAGCGTGTGGAATCTATGGTCGACTTGGGTATCACTTTTGATCCTCAACTCACCTTTCACAACCATATCAAGACATTCGCTGACGTTTCTTTTCGTCGACTTGGATTTGTCTTGAGATATGCTAGATTATTCTCCAACGACTCCAACCCTTTGTCTTCCCGCTTGCTTTTCAATTCGCTTTTGATAATTAAGCTAGAGTATAATGCGATTGTGTGGAATCCGCATGAAGGAAACTATTTTCTTATTATTGAAAAAGTGCAAAAAGCATTTCTTCGTTTTCTATATAAGAAAGAGTATGGGTACTACCCATATCTCTATCCTACTCCTTTCCTTTTGGGCATGCTTGGGTATAATTCCCTTGAACTTCTCGTTAATTCGTTTCGTTCTCCAGCTACAGCGTGGTAATACGTCATGCCCGGTGTTGCTGGAACAGTTGATACTCTACATATGTCCCTAATAATTATGTGCGTGGTAGACATCATCATTTGATGGTTGTACCTCTTGCTCGCACAGTCCTTTTTCGAATGGCTCCTATACCAAGAGCTATTCGACTTCTCAATGAAATCATTGCTGCCGTCCCGGACTGCGATATTTTCCACCTTGGTGAGCGTAGATCATCGGATATTATTTTTAAATATTTATCTGGTAACCTGCGCTCATCATTATTTTCTTAATTTGAATGTGATGTATGAGTGGAATCTTAATCTACTCTCTTCCATTTTGGCCTCGCTTTGATTTTATTTTTTATTTATATTTTGTGTTATTTTATTTTACTTTTTCTTTTTCTTTCTCCTTTTGTACATTTTTATGTACTATTTTTCTTTTACTCAATATGAAACTAAGAATGTGATTTGTGAATTTTATTTTTGATTTTTACACCTTTGTACATTTTTTTTCTTATGTATTATTTTTCTTTTGTTACTTTTTTATTTTATTTTATCATGTTTTGCTTTTTTCTTTTTATTTTATATTTAACTTATTTCATCTTTATTTTTCTTCTGTATCAAATGTAGGCCATTGTGGCGCATTAGGTTCTTCCTGTATGCCACAATGGTCCAAAACTACAAATAAATAAATAATGATACCGAGTATAAAAATTTCCCTAAAATGAGTTTAGAGACGGCTAAAAATATTATACTAATAGCTGAACCCGGCATGCGTTCAATTCCCGTTCCCGTTCCCATTTGTCGGAAAAACGCAGGCAGCGAACACGTTGGTTACGACGTGAAAAAAATTGAAATTATAGCGTTGCAATGACACTCATTACCGTTTTTAGGTGATTTTTTTTTCATAGTAATCTTTCCGGACATGCATACAACAAATCTTGAAGGTTCCATCGTAATCAGTTCGGTGGTTTAGGAGCCTATTCGAGACACACAGACAGACAGACATTGATATTTATATATACATACATATATATATATACATAGATACTTTCAAATTGAGACGGAAACGATAATGCACTTTCGGCAGATGTTCAATGTTAATTTTTCTTTTGTACGCTCGTTTAATTTTCTGGGTGAAAGTGATATTTTACTTTCCAGTGTCGTGCAGGGTATCGCGTAACAACAAAGTGTAGGAAGACTTAGAAGCAAAATAATCCGTTTTACGTAATCAAGTTATTTAACGGAGAAGCATTAGTTGGGGGGTCAGCATGTCTCCGGTGACACATTAAACGTATTATACGATAAAACATTGTTTGTACGTTTTTTCCCCGAGTATGATGTACCTGCCTTTCAATATACTCCAGAAAATCTAAAATTAAACCACCGCGATGAGAAACACTGAATACACACATACATACATATACCTACATAATACGACACACTTACCCATACATTCCTGTGTAAGCTACGATTGTTATGCAAATGATTAAGCCGCAACGTCGTGATGGCAATTTATACAACCGATGAAAATTGGCCTATTTAATTGTTTGGCGACTAAGCCACTTTGAGAACATTAAAACCGGAAATTTTCTCGTTAATGGCAAACCCAGAGGGGATTTCACACTCGGCGATACTCGACGATGCTAAAATATAAAATTATTAAGAAATATGCGATTAAATAGCCAAAGCGAGTTTATTTTTTTTATTTCAACATGATTTTTATGAAAATCTCCCGAGCTGAGGTGGGGCTCAAGCGAAGTTGTTAACCCGTCGAGGGTCGATCCGTGGCAATTTGACCCCGTATCGAGTGTTGGTACATCAAGTTTAAAGTTTCAAAGTGCTTGGTGTGCGAAGATAGCCCAAATCGATTATGTTTCCGGTTTTGCACACAGCGGACATTGTACACAACCTCCCCGTGGCGTAGGTGTATATTTGAAAGTGTGTAATTGTGTGCAAATATATACCGGAAATTTAAATTGCGTTTGTTTCGAACTTGGTATTGTAAATTAACGGAAATATATTGTTGTGTGTGTGTCTGTGTAGGGGTTCGTACTGACCCGATCGGCCTTAGGAAGCTGAAAAAAAAAATTTTTATCGTCCTTACAGCGTTATAAAATATAATTAAAAAGTGATTTGTGTGCGCAATAAAACATATTTTCAGCGTATCGGGTCACATTTAATTTTAAATAAAAAATAAATAAAATTACCGGAATTGTTCGCAAAAAAAATAATGAAAATTTTCCAAGTAATAAGTACGCCCACGTATTTTATTTGTATGAAAGCGTATTTTAAATTTGAATTGAAGTCTTTTGAAATTAAATGAAACGGTTGCAAATATATTTTATGGTCATGTCCTTTCAACCGTTAGACGCGGATTTTTGCAATCAATTTTCGACACACTTATTTCGAGCCGATTAATTTGAAATTTAGTAAATAAAATTTTCAAAATATCCCTCTAATTTATTTACAAATCTTATATCGCGAGCGACAGAAAATTATATAAATTTACTTCATTGCCATATCAATTAATCAAGGGTTCAATATTTCGTGTGTGTACGTCGTGTTTTTCAATAGAGATAAAAATATAAAAGAGCCTTGTAAAGAAAACGAAATATTTCAAGTCATGTTACTTTTATATTAACCTGCAGCGTGGACTATTGGTTAGCATACTATGATCACGGTTTGATTCCTACTAGTAGCTGTCAGCCAGACCTTGATTTATCTATTTTGTCAATTTTTCCGATTTTCATTGAAACGGTTCCTGTAAATTGGTATTTCCTTTCCAATCTCTCTTGCAAGTTCGCTAATTACTATAATAAAATGATGCAAAATTTTCTCCATATATGCATGTCACTATCGATGATGTTTGTATTAATTTGCATTGTGTAAAAATGCTTGTATTAATTGTATTATTGTATGGTATCTGTATTAGTACACTCGTCGTTTTGGAGCGATCTTTAAAGGTAAGTTTTCATGTTCAATTGAAATAGAATAAAATAAATATGATTTTCAGTAAACAATAAAAGCTATATTTATCCCAATATTATTTACACTGTATAAATTTTAAGGAAATTTTCAAGTTAAAATCCATGTAATAGCAGAGTGAAGTAACAACATTGTTGTTATAAAAATAGACTGACATATCCGTTCTATTTTCTAAAAAAAGAAATTTTAATATTAAAAATAAAAAAAACTGAGGCCTCTCTAAATGCAGACGTCTCTCAGCACGATATTTTATGTCTCATTCCAGCGGCAATTCAACAAGCGAAGAGACTAATGATCACCGTTTTCCCACAGGAGCCTAATGGTGATTTTCCTCCTCGTATAACCGCTTTTTAATTTACCTGTCGCAGGAAATTTTTATATTCAGGTGAAAAAAAATTTGAAGTATTACATAGAAACCACGACTATCTACTATCACATATACATACTTCAGAATTGTAAACAGGTTTATGAGCTCTTTTTCCTAGTATGCTGTACATTAACCTTAGAATAATATAATACTATGATTACTAACAAAATTAAATTAAAATTGTAAAATAGAAAATAGTCAGTAGATCAGTAGCTATTAAAATAGATATAAGATGTATTGTGAACATAATTTAGTAATAATAAAAAGCATTTAAAAATCAAAAATATAAATACTTTGAACACACCAGAAATTTTAAATACACATCATTTCTTTTGTAATACTAAAATTTGAATTTAGTATTTGATATGATAACATACTGTATTTGTTGACTGGCGGCAAACAAAACTACATACATACATACATATGTAGGTACATCTATGTATTATACATGTGTGTGATAAAACGTATCTGTTGCGATGTACATATGTATATGTACATTTGGCGATTTCGACAAACAACTTCTACACAACAAACGGCTTCCTTTCAAACATGCAAATCCGCCAAAACGATTTTGTTGATTGAACGAAATTAATTTCGGCGGTTTCGCAACACGCGAACGTCAATTTTGTGGCGCGTATGTCAATATATTATACTCGTACATACATACATATATGTATGTATGTATGCATATACATACCTATAGTAGCCGAACAAAATCCTATCATCGCCGGATGCGCAAATTAATTTAGAAACGGCCATCAATCATCAAAATTATTTTTCCAGGTCGTAAATAATCAACGATATATAGACAAGACAAACTGTAGGAAAAAATGTTTAAAACAATAAAATTCTTCGACAATCTTTTACGAAGAAGTGCCCAAGTGAGTGAACGTCGTTCGATAAACTTTATAGGGGAGGAAAAATTGTTTGAACTCAATATTTCAACAGTACAAATCATTTATAACATCAATATGAGTATGGGCAACTTCATATTGGATTTAAAAGAGCGCAAGAGGTAAACTTTATCGAAGAAACAATTCAATAAATAATAGCTTTACGTATATAATCACAACAATTCAAAGCCAGTCCTAGTGCCTTCACTTATGTATGAATTCATGCGATTTTTATGCTAAAAAACGATACTCGTCAATAGTATTCTCTTTGATAATAAATCTAAGGAATAATAAATTCAAAGGAATTCAAGATTCCGAATCAAACTATCTGCTAGCTGCTTTTTTACAGAATTATTCGAATATATGTATTTGCTAGACTATGATACTTAGACATTAAAATCGGGCTGAGGAGTCGGAGTCACAGAGTCACAGAGTCGGAGTCACGGAGTCACAGAGACGAATTTGTTTACTGAAATAAATAATACGCAAATTCTCGAGGAACTCCGTTTATGGGCTCCAGAATATTCCCATATATCTCGATAGTGCTCTCTCTACTTGCCTATATTTGCGCACATACATATGTACATACATACATATACATATGTACAATATGTATGTATGTACATGCTTGCTCCAAAGCTCGCCGGTATCGCTTAAGATATTCCTTCTCAATGAAATAGCAATCAGTGTTGACCTATTCTGCATTTCACACAAGGATTTATAAAAAATTATATTTTTCAATTTAAATATTATATATTATTTTATCTACATATGTACGTAGTAACAATAGATGAAGTTCTATGATCAATGAAAAATTTGAATTCGAGATTTTGATTTTTATTGTATTTCATTTTTATTTTTTACATTTTTCGTATTATTCTTATGTTTCTAGTATTTCATTATTATTTTTATTACTTCATTTTTTAATTAATCTATTTACGTGTTTCCGGCCAAAGTGGCGCTTCAAGGCAACTCCTTTTTATTACTCCTCAGGGCAACTCCTGTTTATTTTTATTATTTTTGTTTTTATTACGGTATGTGTCAAACTAGAGTCTCCAATTGTATTAAGTAAATCCCTTAATAAATTTACATTTAATGATTTTTTTAAAAAAAATACTTTATAAATAAAATTTCTGCGTCTCATATCTTTTTATTCTCATTTTTACTCTCATTTTTTTTATTTAAATTAATTTGTTTGTCTATGCAATTCATGCACATACAGTATGTACTATGAATATAATTACTTTTTATTTATACCTATTTCATACCAATAATTCAAAAAATTGGGTTAAATGTCAATTTTTAGTGACTTTTTTAGTTTCTTTAATTTTAAATTCACTATTATGTTTATTACTAGTAATTTTATACGTTGGCAATAAAATCATTCCTGTTGGAGTCGATAAATTTTGAATCGACTCACAGCCCTGTATAAAAGTGAACATTGCTATATACTAATATTAATAGAAAATGATAATAAAAGTAATTCATAGACGGGTATAGCATATTCAAATATACATATGTACATAGAAGATAAAATATATTCAAGCGAAAATTTTGAGTTTACACACATATTGTTGAATTATATAATAATAGTCCGAACGGTGTTTGTATTCAAAGTATGAAATTCTACGAATGCATTAGTAGAATGTTTTTCCGACAATTTCCCGACTTCGGAGAAGTCGTGCCGATTTTTTCGTGTAGGGTGCCAAAAATAGATGTGAATTAAAATAGAAAAAAGCTGAAAAGGTGAGGTGTTGAATTCGAAATGGCGGCCGCCTGCTCGTCTGAAACAAAAGTCGTAAAGAAGAAGGTGTGTAATGAAAGCGAGGTGAGAATTCTATCTCGCGTAAATGTGCGTAATACCTGCGAAATAATACCCCGGTTCCGGTTCCGGTTCGTCGACATTCAACACACATACGCCGCCACCCCCTACCTGCGAGATGAACCAACCCTCCAACCTCTAATTCAGACGAAAAACCCATAAAACCTGGAGTGCATTACGCGACTTAAAATGCGGGATCCAGCCTCCATATATTGAGTGTCGGCTTAAAACGTGCAACCGACGAGTTCAGACTCGTTTATTTTAATTGGATTTGCAGTGCATATATTGTTCGCGCGTTTCAATAACATTTTACATTGATTATTGTGCAAATAAATTAAAAATCGGCTTTCAAATACATATCCATATGCATTAATTAATAAGTGTGTTCGTTGTCGCGTTCGGTCGTGTCGCCAAAGTGTGTTTTTGCTACTTCTTCATTGTTACTAAATAAAATATAAAATGGCCAAGTACGTGCAAAGCGTCTCCAAAATATTAGAGAGTATGGTCCAAGTCCTCATGGACCCTGTCAATAGATTTAGCAAGGACCAAATGGCCAAATTGATGCCTTTCACCTCTGATATCTCGCAAACTGTAGGCGAAATGTCCTGTAATATTGCAATGCTGGAAGGAGAGCTGTCAGCTACCAAAATTTATATGTCTAAAGATACACCCACCACGATTGAATCGACATTGGAACTTGTTAGTGAAATGGAAGAAAGAAAAAATAGAAAAAACAATGTTATCATATTTGACATTACTGAAACAGGTAATAATGACGACAATAATGTAATCGCAAATTTATTGTCAAAAGCCGAGCTACCTAACCACAAATTCACCGCTCATAGAATCGGATTAAAACAAGGTACGAAGCCAAGGCCCCTAAAAGTTAAACTCGATGTACAGCAAACAGCAATATCATTACTTAGAAAAGGACCCAAATTAGGAATTAAAATAAAAAATGACCTAACGTACATGCAAAGACTACATATAAACAATTTGTGGAACGAAATGAATACCAGAAAAGACAAAGGTGAAAGTGACTTAATAATAAAATATTTTAATGGAGTGCCTAAAATAATAAATAAAAATAGTACAAAAAACTAACAATATATTACCAAAATGTCAGAAGCATTATATCTAAAATACAATTCCTTAAAAATGCTATAGCTGCTTCCGCATATGACATCATATTATTAACAGAAACGTGGCTAAACAACCTTATAAATGACTCCGAACTAAACTTTCATACATACAATATGTATAGATATGATAGAAACATAAACACCAGTACGAAGACTCGTGGCGGTGGCGTGGCAATTCTTATTAAAAAAGTTCATTCATCATCTGTCATCATCAACACAAACAATTCCATCGAACAAATATTTATATCAACCAAAATTTTCAATGTAAAGTGCATATTCGGTTGTGTTTACATCCCTCCATCCTCTGACATTAGTGTATATAATAATTTTATAAATAATATTGAAACAATCAGATTAAAATATCCTGATTCAAAATTCTTAATAACTGGTGATTTTAATCTACCAAATTTGGACTGGCAAAACCTTGAAATGAATGAAAATTCTCCAATTCATCAAGAAATTATAAATTTATCTTTAAATTTAGGTCTTAAACAATTTAATACTATTTCCAATTTGAATGATCGTGTCTTAGATTTAGTTTTTTCCAATTTCAAAAACACTAACGTTATGAAATCTCATGATGTTCTATCTCCAGTGGATGGCCATCATCCACCCCTAGATATTATTATTACTTTAAATAAATCTACTAATCTACCTTTAATTCAGCAAAATATTTTTGATTTTCACAGAGCCGATTATAACGAAATCATGAACCAATTAAATGTCACTAATTGGTCGTTCTTAAACGATAACATTAACTTTGAATCAAAAGTCATTATGCTGAATGAATTATTAATCTCTTGTATATACAACCATGTTCCTCAATATAAAAATAAGTTGCATTTTTTTCCAAAATGGTTTAGTCCCGAATTAAAAAACCTAATACATAAAAAAAAAGTGTGCACAAATTATTCAAAATTTATAACTCTACACACATATATATTGAATTCAAAAAACTAAGAGCTTTGTGTAAACTACATATATCCAAATGTTTTAAACTTTATATTAAAAAAACAGAATCATTCATTGATTCAAAATCCAAATATTTTTGGTCATTTACTAAAGAATTAAACAACAATAAAACATATATACCAGAAAACATTCAACTTAACGGTAAATTTGTTGACAATACTAATGATTCAGTCAATCTTTTTGCTGATTTTTTCAAATCGATCTATGTCAAAAACAACAACAATAATTCTAATTATAGCATTGTAAATAATAATGTCCTGATTTCACCTTTACATTCTATAAATATATCTATTCAAAAATTGATTAACAAAATAAATGCCTTAGATATATCTAAATCTGCGGGTCCTGACAACATACCCCCAATTTTTATCAAGAATTGTGCCAATGTATTAACTTATCCTCTTTTTAATCTCTTTAATCAATCTATTTCCACTGGTATATTTCCCAATTCTTGGAAGTCTGGCTATTTAATGCCTCTCCATAAAAATGGGGATAAACATAATGTAATGAACTATAGAGCCATCTGTCAACTATCAACTATTCCAAAACTTTTTGAAAGTTTAGTATTAGACGAATTTATTCCTTTCATTAATAACATTATTATTCCACAACAACATGGTTTTACTTCTGGTAGATCTACCTTATCCAATTTATTATTATATGAAAATTTTATTTCTAGTGCCTTATCTGTTAAATTGCAAGTTGACTCAATTTACACTGATTTCAGTAAAGCATTTGACAAAGTTGATATTGAGATTTTATTATATAAACTAAACAGTATCGGAATCAGCGGTGTATTACTAAACTGGTTTCGGAGCTATTTGTCCAATAGATCATTATTAGTTAAAATCGGCCATTCTAAATCTTACTCCTTTAATCCAACTAGTGGCGTTCCCCAAGGATCTCACATGGGACCAGTCCTATTCAATATTTTTATAAATGATATTATAAATATATTTAATGATGTTAAAGTGCTCTTATTTGCAGACGATTTAAAAATATTTAAATGTATAAAAGACACTAACGATTGTGCTACTTTACAAACTAATTTAAACTCATTAAACGATTGGTGTTCTTTTAATAAATTATATTTAAACATTAAGAAGTGTTCTGTTGTCAGGTTCAGTAGGTCAAATAACAAAATTATTTATAATTATCATATAAATAATGAATCATTACCATCATCATCGCTAATTAAAGATCTAGGAGTTATTTTTGACGACAAATTAACTTTTAATTCTCATATAAATTTTATCACAAAAAATGCCATCAAAACACTTGGTTTCTTAATAAGAAATAGTACTCACTTCAAAAATGTAAATACGATTAAAATTTTATACACCACTCTGGTTAGAAACCAATTAGAGTACAATTCTACCATTTGGTCTCCTTATTTAATGAAACAAATTAACATAATAGAGTCAGTGCAAATAAAGTTCACTAGATTCATCAAATTAAAATTTTTTAAAAGTCATAATCACTATGTCAGTAACGTTATTATTTATAGGAAACTTAATTTGCTAAAATTATATGACAGAAGGAAAATTAACGATATTTCAGTTCTGTGTGGTCTTCTTAATGGCACTATTAAATGCTCTGACTTGGTGAGTTTAGTGTGCTTCCATGTGCCGGGTAGATCAATTAGATGTAACCATCTTTTTGATATGCCCAGGTTTACCACTAATTACTCATTGAACTCAGCTATGTTGAGACTGCACAGAGTTGGAAACGAATTATCCATGGTCGATTTATTCATTGTTAGTAAATATAACATGAAATCTATTTTATTTAAATATTTTTTTAATATAATGTAATTTATTTTGTAGTATATGAATGTATGTGTATTTTTCTTTTATATTTCATTTTAATTTTTTTTTCTTTTTCTTTCTCTATTTCCAACATGTAAAATGGTCAATTTTTTCTTGACCGTAAAATAAAATAAAATAAAAAATAAATAAAATTAGTGCAAAACGACCACATTTCAAATTATCGGGGGGAAAATACATATGTTTTTAAGATTCATCTTTCATGCTTAATATTATTATATTTTAATATACATATGTATATCAATCATAATAGTGAAAGTTTATTCAACAGATCTTTGGTGTTTTGCAATTGTTAATTCGCATCAATAATCTCAACATTGGGCTGCAGAGTGCAGTTTGATCGTCATCGATGGAATATTTACAAGACTGGGCGATGACGATGACGATGTAATGTCGGGATAGTCGACCTTCCAGGTTGAATTGATTGAAGCAGCAGCAATATTGAGGCGTACTGCAATAAACTCTTTAGTTTTTCTCAATGCAATAGGAAGAGGAACATCTATGTACATATGACGGAGCTGCTATAGCAGTGCAATAGTTAAGTGGCAAAGGTTATCGCACAGTGTTCTCAACTCATTTTTTGTGAATAATCATTATGTGTGATGATGGTATTTGGTACTAATGTACAAAATTTTGACTTATATTTGATTTTTTTGCTTTAGGCAACCTGTAGTGGCACTATAGTTGAGGTTAATATACGTATATAATGGATAAATAAATATATAGAAACCTTTTTGGTTATTTGGTTAAACCTTTTATTCTTTATGGATAAATAAATATATAGAAACCTATTATGAAAAAATATTGAAATACTGCATGTTTCTGTTCAAAATCCGATTATTGTAATCCGAGTTTAATGAATTTTGACCAATTGACATCGTAACGACGTAAATAGACAAAATTTATCCTACATGTTTTTTTATGAACTCTCGATGAAAAAAGTCTTCGCAATTAATCGAAAGAATTTTCAAGTTAAATTTTAATCAAGTATTAAAATATGTAACTCGCATATACAATTTTTCTAGTGCTTTTGTATTTTTAAAAATATATTTAAGACTAAATAAGACGATAAACATACATTATTTTCAGTTTTTTTACTTTATCTATGTTTTTATTTAACGTCGTCAAATACGTCAATTGCTTTCGCTGCATTTCTATCCAAAATTATGATATTTTATGACGTTACAGAAAGGTGACAAAGACCGATACCGATGATGAAAAATTAGTCAAATATTTTCATGTACACGTGCACTCTGACCGCCTCAGGTGAATAGTACCCTTTTCTGAACACCCTCTCGACCCCTACGGCTCTTCACAGTTAAAAATTCTCTCACATCTCGAGCATCTGTTTTTGCCTTAAATTAGCAGTGAAATACATGCGCCGAAGAAAATAATTTAATATTAAAGATATACGAATCACAAATCTTCTAATGCTCTTATTGTAGAAAATTAAATAATATGCTAACCTGCATAAAATGTCATAATAATTTATTGATAAACATAAATCCGCGGCAAATAGACGAGAGGTTCTCATATGGAACACCGAGATGTAACCCCGAAACCGAGGATAATCCCGATTTTCCGAGGAGCCTGAAAGCCCTCACCGTATTATATATTTCATATACATACATACAAGTATATGCTTATGTATGTATGTACATATATACATATATATATATATATATATATATATATATATATATATATATATATATATATATATATATATATATATATATATATATATATATATATATATATATATATATATATATATATATATAAATCAATATTGAAAAAATAATCAATAAAAGTGAACTTTTCCAACTTCAATACAACATACATATGTACATGCATATATGTATGTACATACATATGTAAGTATAGACTTTGCCAACTGCTTCTATCGAACGCATTGGTTTTTTTGTGTTGCTAAATTCGTTTGTTCGCACGATACGACCGGAAGTAATAATACACATAACGATGTAACACAATTCAAACAAAATCAATCAAAACAAACGTATGTATATGTGAATTATAAAACGGTTCGGTGCCTTCGCGTTTTCTATACGACGCAATTTAACGGGGCTTTGTTTTATTATTCGTCGGGTTCGAGGAATGGGGGAGGATATCAGGGTGGGTCGGTGGGAGGTAAAAATGGAACAATCGGCGCAAAAGAACGGCCCCGTCACGCCGTTGATTTGATATTTCGCTAAATATGGCTGGCCATGGTGAAAATTGGATTTAACGCGTCGTCGACCGGCGCGAAAAACAAATCGTAACTCCTCCTCTTCTTCTCCTCGTTCCTGCACAAATTAAGCATTCATTTTCCATGATTATCGGGAGAAAACGCGACTCCTACGGAGACGCTTATCGGCTAACATTTATCAAACGCTCGCACTTGCCGCATGTCGACAAACCAAATTATAAAATGGTAATCGCGAATTGTATACACACGCTGGTTATCGTTTCGTAACAAATATACAGTGATTTGAAATGTATATGCAAACAGTTGCCGAATTTATGGAATTAAATCCTGATTCACACGTGAGTCCATTTTGTAATAGATGCCAACTGTTTTACTAGTGTTATTTATAAAAACCGATAATTTTTATTTCAATTATACCATACGATTGTGGAATAGTGAATTCAAGCCTTTGGAAGTGGGTCAAAAATTGATCCCAAGATTCCCACACAAATAGAAATGTTAAGCAAATGAAACCGTATAAAAAGTCTTCATTCTTTACATAGACTCTTTTCATTGCTTACACCAGTGAAATTTATGAAAATTTTCTACATATAAATTGCTTCAATTTGAATTCTATTCAATTGAATTTTGCTGATTTTAACCAACTTAATGAAACGATACATACTCATAATAATCACTGAACTATACAAAATCATTAATTTGCACATTCGATAAATAAACTAAGAGACAACATTTTGAAACCAAGAAGAAAATCACTCTAAAAAAGACACTCTAAAAAAAACACAAATAAATTCGTCACATTATAAAAATGATATTACTTTGAAATGGAAATAAGAAAAAAGAATGAAAAATTTTCGACATTCATTTCAATATATAATTATTTCACGATAAGCATAATTCAAACCAAAAATATTGTAGTGTATAAAAATATACATTCAATAAATTACAGATTTCATTGAAGAAATAATAAATATTAATGATTTCTATGAAAACATTAACAGTGAACAAAACGTAGTCGGTATATTATCCGAATAATTTCCATACATTTGAATCGTTCGCTTACCGATATCTAAAACTCATTGCTAGCACATAGAAAAATAAAAAAAAGATGGCCGCCCATACATTTCAGACGTTCACAATTTTCCATTTTCCTTCTCCTTGGAAGGGAGGGAGGGCAGGGGGCAAAACGACGGTGTGGAGCTTTTTTTCAGCCATATTTCACAGTCACGACACACTATTTCGTGCTTAGCAAGCGTATACACGGTCGTTGTGTTGTTAAGCTGACGAACAATATGAAGAAAATGCAACTGAAACGAGAAAAAAAATGCTACTGGGGATCGTGCTCCTTGCGACACTATAACGACCTCCGTGACAAACTACAACTCAACCGTTACACGACTCAACCTTCGGAAATGAAAAAAGAAAGAAAGGAACAATATGTTCGTACCAACGCAGGTTATACCTAAATATTATAATATATATGTATATATACGTATATGAAATATCCCAATACAATATTTCATCCGGGAATTTCATCCATGCATTCCAAATACACTACATTGTCTGGAAAAATAGCTCGAATTGATTATATATGAATTGTACGTAAATACACACACACACAAAGCAATAAAATAATTGGACGCAAAAGTTTCAACGCGATTCCGAACGCTTGAATCGTCAGAGAATCGATCTGATCATTCCGTTCTATTGAAAAGTGAACTATTTGAATAATTTCAACATTTAAACGTCAACCGTAAATTGGACTTCCGAAGAATTCTCTCTAATTTTAATTGTGCCGAATGGGCTCATTCAATATTTGCATAGAGCACAATAAATTGGTATAATCATTTGATATTAAATACCAAATAACTTCTGTTTTAATGAATGTTTATTTGACAGTTATTCATTTAACAACAACCATATAAGCTGTAAATACGAAAAATCGATTCATTTAATAATGATTCCATGTGAAAAATTCGTCATGTATGAAATTGTGGGTAAAAAATAACATTTTCATTTGTTACCAAATATATTATACAAAATTACACATTATATAAAATATATGTACAGACCAAAATTAAAAATGCCCTATAATGACAAATAAACATTTAGAAAATGAATGCTTTTTAATTTCATTTTTTTTTTCCTTTTTTTTTAATTTCATTTTTTTATTTAATTTAATATTTGCTATAGAATAAAAGTGGCTGTTTTCCAAAAAAACATTTATTTATTTCTCCGTAAATTTACTTTTGGATATCATTGGAACAAATAATAAAATATTTAGTACTATACATATATGAATGTATCTTCCAAGTGTATCTTCCAGTTGTAATATATTTTGACTAATTTGTATATATTCCATCTAACCTGGTACCAACTACCGTTATAGTTAAAGTATATTTTCAGTTGTAATATTTTTTGACTAGTTGGAATTCATTGCATCTAAGCCGCTTAGTTTGATTCATATGGCGAATTGCATTCCAACTGGTCAAAATATTTTACAACTGAAAATACACTTTCAACTGTAAGTTGGTACCAGGCGAGATGAAAATGTTTGGTTCCTGTGAAAACGTCACTCGACTAGTAAATTCGAGTTGAAAAGTCAAAGTTTTGTTTTGGACATATTCTAAAAACTATCGTAATACGGTACTCATTACCCTTATTCGTAATATCTAGCAAAAATTAACGCATTATTGAATTCTAATGAGTCAAAACTCAACTGCTGTACTATACTACTCGCGCACATTATTGAAAATGTATTTGCGCTTATAGAGATATAATTTACTAGTTGATTTTTATTTGAATATGAATGACCTAAAACGCCAGTTGGAATATATTACAATTGAAAATTCATTTCGACTGTAACATAACTGTACATATTTACATATACATACAGTCTTTTACGGGAATCCATACAGAATAACAGTTAATTCTTCAACAATAAAAATATTGTATTATTGCTATCATATTATGTCGTGAATATGCTTACATATGTACAAAATTCAACTTAGCAAAATTCAACAGCGTAGGAGTGAACATTTCAAATGGTGGCGAGGACGATTTACACTGGCACACAAAGGTCGGCAGTTGCGGAATGAAAGGGAACCGGGAGAGTGTCGAAACAGAGATCTGCCCAAGCGGGAGGGCTGTGCAAACTTCCCTGAAACCAACCCTGGAATTTACAGCCAAACAAACATATTCGTCGAAAGTTGTGCGCACACGCTACGAGTACATATTCGCCGGGACACGAGTTCGCACAAAACGCCTTCTAATTACCAGACAATTTGAAACGCGTCAAACTTTACAAACCCCGCAGCGGAATTAATTTCAGGCAGACGTTCAAAGACGTGTATGCAAAAGAACAATTTGTCTTCTTTCCCCCTCTTCCACTTTTGAGCAATATCGCCTGCGCCGATGCACTCGATAAATCTATGGTCTGGCGGATTTTAAACACCCTTCGACTTCGAATATAAACTGACGGGAGAGGTGACAAGGGGAGGGTGGGTCCATAGTATCGGTTGTAATTTGACGAACGTAGTCGCACCAGAAAATACGAGGAGAGAGTTTTGTGGTCGTAAAGGGTGCAATAAAGACGAAGCGAACCGTCGGTTGTCGAACCGGTATGATAGTATTCCAATGCAACCGATGATACATCCGGGAAGTTGCTATGGAAATAATACGTTTGTCGGTTTTCCGAGATGAATCGATTTTACAAACGATGACGTACATATGTATATGTATGTATGTTAGATAGTACTAATTTCCAAGCACATTTTATGTTTTTTTACATACATATTATGGGTGACCGTGAAAAAGTCGAAGATATTCGTTTATCATGCATACATATGAAAAACGGTTTGTATATACATATATCAGTGGCGTACGGTAAAACTCTCTCTCCCCCGTCGTACATCCTTGCGCGAGCAGGATACAACGGGAACAGGCTTTTCCTCCCGTATCCTGCGCGTGCACATTAAACAAGGCTGTATGACAAAAAGAGAGATAATTTCACCGCATGCCACTGATATATATTATATATACATAGTACCGTTTACCATGCACCCTTTTTTATTTTTCGACTTAAAATCTTTCGATTTTCGATCTTTGCCTAGCGATATTTTCCTTCCGACCTTTTCACTTTCGGTGCCGTGAGGTAGACACACATATTATGTATGTATGAAGTACAGGTTTCTTACATATTTTATTTCTCGATTTGATTAGCCATCAAGAGTCGTGATGTAGTTTTCTACAGCGTATTGGAATGTTTCTAGGATATGTATAAGCTTAAGAAAGTTATCTCATCACAGTACGACTTCAAAAGGATGAGCATTGAAGATAAGTTAGAAGTCAACGTCAAGACGAGGACGTGCAGCCCCTTTTTCACACACGCAAACATGTATGTACATATGTACATATGTACGTATGAAAATATGAATACATTTAGTATCTAATACTGGTCATACATATACTACATTGAAAACAGTTTTAACTTTACAAATATGAATAAAATATATTTACCTTTTCAATGCTTACAACAAATGAGATTTTCTTTAGTTTTTGCACTCAAAACCTGTAACAAAAATTATTCAAACTTATTACATTATTTTTAACTAATTATTCGTTTCATTTTATAAAGGCAGATGCTCTAACATTTTCTAAAGATTTTAATTATTATTTTTAATTATGATTTATTTTTACTAAAACTTTGTATATTCCATATTTATGCACTATTTACATAAAAACATATTTTAAAAAATAAACTCTTTAAAATTAATTTCTTGCAGAAGCAGCATTATAAAATAGGCTAACGTGTGACGATACGACAATATTTACGATAATTTTTCTCATCACGGAGGATTGCGGTATTGAAAATATTCTACGCGATAAACCGCATTCAATTAAAGAAACAATAAAATCAAATATAATTCAAATTGAAATTGTAGAAGCCTTCATCCAGCAGTGGATGGTGAACTGTTGTTAATGATGATTTAATTAGAAATAATGAAATCATCATTAACAAAAATTCACCATCCACTGCTGGATGAAGGCTTCTCCAACAGGCTTCCAGTCGTTTCTGTTTTAACAACACTCGTCCATCTCACCCCATACATTTTCCTAATTTCGTCTGCCCATCTTTCTTGCGGTCTTCCTTTTGTCCTTTTTACATTCTCTCGGGTTCCATTCTAGCACTTTTGTAGTCCAACTTTCGTCCATTCTTCTAACTACGTGACCTACCCATTGCCATTTCCATCTTGGGCATGGAAGTTTTTAAATCTGGACCGTGAATTACGCCACATATATACATACATATGTACATATGTACATACGTGCATAGATACATGTATTACAATTTATAAGAAAGCTAGACTAAAATCGATATTGAACGTTTTCATCATTTTAGGAATTGATCTAGTTTTGCACTGAATATACATACATATATATATACAATGTCCACGGCGAGTTAGCCGCAAGCGTCTTATCCGCATCGTCCAAAAGATATTGAAAGGAAAACTTCAACAATTCAATCATCGGAGCCTGCGGGCGACTGACGAAAGGACGAAAAAGGCGTCCAGGCCAATATACGAAGAGAAATAGAGCGAGACAGACAGGACATCGTAGAAAACTTGCCATGGATAGTGCACAACTTTCTTAACCACAACTCGCTAGAACGAGTTTTCACACCAGCTAGTTACTCTCGAATTTTATCAAGTGCCGGGAGGCACACGACGAACGGACACTTTTGATGCTGACAACTTTGCCATCTACCGCATACGAATGTCGTAAATAATAAATATATTTATATATGTAATATGTAGTAAGATCAAAAATGAATGTATTTAAAATTAGCATTGCATAAATGTAATAGATTTTAATGCTTAGCTTATTCGACATAACGAACACTTTTATATCAATTGTAACGAGATATGAATTTCATAGAAAAGAATTTTGTGGATATCCATATTTTGGTCGGACATTTCATATTCGCGTATATTTCACAAGGTTCGATTTGCCCATTACTGTCATCTATGATATTTACGAGACGAAGGAGAGAGAGAAGCTTTCTCCGGGCTGCCACTCTGGAGCACGAGTAGGTATACTCGTTAGGGGAACAATCACAGACGTCGCGGCTCCATTAAGGCGTGTCATACTCTGAAAAGATACGAACGGGATGAATATCCACGCTTATTATCTCGATTTGTATATGAACGCACTCACAAAGGCGCATAATGGGCCAGTCAACGCGTTAAAATGACATTTTTCCATGAGAACGCTCAGAAAGTAAGTCGACAGGGTAATATTATGTTATATGTATGTATGTATGTATAAAGCACATCGAATGTGATTTGAATTTTGATTATAAAAATACCATACATATCTTAAAATATTATAACAGTTTAGTATCATTTTATTTTTGAAATCGGAACCAACGATTTTGTTAATATTATACGAGGCTACCGCTTTCGTGCCCGCTTTCTGCCAAGCAATAATATATCAATGAATTTATGTCAACTTAATGTAACTTTGAATACAAGATAGATCAAAATTTACAGTCATTCACCATCCACTACTGGATGAAGACCTATCCAACATTTTTCCATTCGTGTCAACTTTGAGCAACTCTCATCCATCTCACTCCACAGATTTTCCTAATTGCATCCACCCTACTCCTTTGTGGCTTTCATTGCACCCTTTTACATTCTCTCAAGTAACATTCGAGCACACCTTTCGTTCATCTTTCATCCATTCTTCTAGGTAAGTGATCCGCCATTACCATTCCAATCTCTTCATTATTTCCACTATTTATTTATTTTATTTTATATTTGAAATTGTGGCATTACAGGAATTCCTAATGCACCACAATGGTCAAAAATATAACACAAAAGAAACAAAATTAATACATATTATACATACAATTCACAAAAAAAAACAAAGTTCAAGCAATGAGAGTATTCACATAATAATATTTAATATACAGAGAAAAAAAGTTATAGGCGTTTAAACAATTGAAATCTGACATGGCGAAAAGTGAGAAGTTCGAGGAAGTATTTTCAAACGTGTCTAATACGATTTTTTTCACCATTGTAATGGCGGATGACACTTCCACTTGTATTGATGACCAAAATGAGCAAAATGGCAAAGTATGAAAACGATCGGATAAGAGGCAAAAATTTTCCTCAATAGTAATCGTAAGTGAAAGTAAGAAGAGGTAAGTAATACAAGTTTGGAATGTCTTGTATCAACAGTCAGTACCAATATATGTATGTACATATATATGTATGTACAAGAACCGACAGTGAACACAAATAATTAACCATATCAACTACCCTTGTGATACTTCTCACCCAGGTATTCCCTTTTATATCTCTCCTCGTTATGCCGGGCATACAGTCTTCCATACTTATTTGAGTACATTTGAATGCAATACTAAGACTTCTAGATATTTTTTTATTTAATTTATTTTTTTAATTAAAAAAATGTAGTTTTTACCATGATGTCATTACGGGTTGCCCCTAAGTGACATCCGTGTATTAAAATTGAGCATATATAAATTGATAGATTAGAAATTGCAAATCATATTCAAATAGTAAGTAGGATTTACAAATGTATACAAATATGAACCGTTTCAATTATGAAATCAGAATAATTTGGGAAACTCTAATAGAAAACGACCGACCCGGAGCACAAATATCCAAGTTTGGATAGCTGCACTAATAAATTCTCTTCTCAATCAAGGCCGAACACGTGAACCTCTCGTTGGTTAGCATTAAAACATTAACATGAAATATGTACGTAAATATGTATGTATACATACATATTTATAGATATAGGCTGTTCAGGATCATAATTAATATAGTAAAACCATTGTTAATGAAAAAAAGAAAATGCACAACGGCTTGCGAATGGCAATGGCACGAGTATATCTAATTATAACAGGAGCCACAATGAGATTTTGTATTTGAATAGAATACTATGACAGTACATAGTTGAGTCCCAAGCAATGTCCTTTGCGTATGCTGTTTCGTGTTTGAGGACAAGCGGTTGATTTTTCGCACCAATTACTCGTATTCGCGCCGGGACGATTGTTTGCCTTTGTTCTTGTGTATCCATTGTATCACATGGGACACCACTCTTGCCCGAAATAAAGCCCGTCACACAAACACACACACACACAAAACACATACATAAATATGTATTTTATAATATATATTTGTCGTTAAAATTCGGTACCGCGAAACGACAGACTGCCGACCGACCGGCATATTATAAATTGCTTAAGCGAAAAATACTCAAGGGCATAAGCAGCATATTTTGTGCATTGAAATGGGGAAAAAAATTATTCCCGTTAAAAATGAAAAATCAACACTTAGTACTTATTTTAAAAATAAAAATATTATTCATCCGATGAAAAAATGTTTATTCAGTTAAAAAATATTCCCTTGCAATATAGATATGTACATATATAAGTGTACTCCATACATACATATAGTCAATCATTTGTAAAATTGAATTAAATAATGAAAATATTTTCATTTAATTGAGCTTTTTGACCACATTTTCTGTTTAAAGATTTGATAATCACATCCACGAGGCAGGATTAGACCAGAAAAGCTGTTATAATGAACCGTTATATATTATGTCTACGACTCCAATTCTACCTCTAAACATAAAAAAATCCTAGTACTGTTACTTATGCACATATGTATGTTACAGAATAAAGTCAAAATTTATTACAACTGAAAATACACTTCAACTATAAAGCTCTGACCTTACTATGCGTCTGCGACACGAACGGCAGCGTGCGGCCAAATATTGTTTGTATGAAATTGTATGAGATATAACACACTACGTCGCGTCACGCGTAGTTCGAGTCGCAGACGCAATAGTGCGGTCAGACCTTAACGGTAATTGGTTCCAGGTTAGATGGAATATATTCCAACCAGTCAAAAATATATTACAACTGGAAGATACACTTTTACTATAACAAATACACATATTTGTAATTTTGAAATGATATTAATTTGTGCACAATATTGAGAATGTCTTGAGAATTACCTCACAAACCTAATGTGTTTCTTTTGAACATTTTGGTAAAAAAAGTTAAGCTTATACCGAGTTGACACGATGCGAGTAGCTTAGACGAGTAACTTGAACGTTCAAAAATGGTTGGATCACCTGTTGCCACGCTACGGGTAACGTCTAAGTTATTCGTCCGAAGTATTCCGTCTGTTTTACTCTTATCGTATCATCCCGGTACTACATATATTTTTAACCTGTTTTAAGCACTAACAATAGAAATAACTGAAAGTATGATAATTTGATAGGGAAATAATATGTAGTCGTAGTTTTGAAACATTTATAATATAACAGTAAAAGGATTAATATTCGATTTCCATCTATTTGTAGAAAATACATAAATTTCATGCTATTTACAATAAAATCTAATTTTGAAATAAAACTAAAAGGCTTTTTTGCACAGGACAAATAAATTTCGTCGACCCACGCTGTATACAAAAGTAAGTAGAAAAAAGTCAATTTACAAATTACTAAAAAAAAAACAGCACTCGGACGAGTCCAAAATAAAATAATTAACGACTAGCCATTATCTTGGCATATTATTTTTTGTCGGTAAACTAAACGATTTTAATGCTTTAACGTTGAGTGCACAATGTCTAAATTATGAAGGGCATAAATTTTCCGACCCCGACCCGTTGAAAGCTTTTAGTTCTAACGCGGACGCAATTTTGCGTTGTAAACGTTTTATTAGCATTTTTTACTCTCTATCAACATTGCAAATATAATATTATATATCATATCATTCTTGTGTATTTATGCAATATATGCCATGCCGGCTGCGATAATTGAATAATAAAATTATTTTAAGCATTGTTTATTTTACTTTAGTTTTAGCGGATAGCGAACCTTTACACGGTGTGGGTTCGGTTTGGGTTCATGATTAATGAATATTTCGGCATTAACGAGGGGCGGCTAATACACGCCAATATAAAGGGTGACTTACCCCTCACCTGGGAGCCCTTTCCATCTCCAAAACCTCACCCCATCACACCCGTAGCATCGGTCACCTTTTGGACAATGGCCCGACAACACGTGGGGACAAATTTTCCTACTGTCCTTTGACTTTTCACGTTAACGAACAATTGTACTCAAGTTGAAAACTCGACAAACCCAATTCACAAAATTTGGATTTATCAAAAAAAGGCAATATAGGTACATATGGATGTTCGTTTCCTGTCAACCTGAAAAATAAATTGAATTCATTGATTAAGCCTTAAATTCTGCCCATTTTTAGAATGAACCAGACAGCTTTAATAAATACATAATCATTTACGCTATCCAATAATTGGATAGCGTAAATGATTATTTCCTTAACAGATTTACAACGAAAAAATTCTTTGAGTAACGACAAATAATTGTAATAGTAAGTGAAACGTAAAGGAGGTTTGTAAAAAATACCGAAGCGGAGACTAATCAATCTTTATTACATACGTTCAAGCCACTGAAATCGAATATGACAATTATATTTATTGGTTTTCTCTTTAAAAAAATGCCAAATTTTTACAGACTTTTGGCTTTTGCAGTCTTTATCTCAAAATCTTGTATTGCTGTGCCAAACACCAAATACCCAATATCCAATATTTAAAGTAAATATAATTAATTGCCAATTTTAAAAGTAAAAAATATTTTTTTCTCAAACTATCATGCATTTATTGGGCCAGTTTTATACTTCACTACATTCGTGGATTTGTTTTCAATCTCAATATTTTGACTTTATAAATACTTTCCTCTAGATAATTAACTACGCGTATTTTTAAAGCAATAAAAAATTACAATCAATAGAAAAAGCACCTGACTGTTGATTCCAATACTCATTTTTTGCACGGCAGTACTAAATTTTTAGTTAAAGCCAATTTTTTTTAAAACGCTCATATCGCATTAACGAGAAGACACCAATAAAATCATTGTCATATTCGAATTGAGTGTGTCAAACTAAGTAAAAATTGATGTCTCCGCTCCGGTGAATAAAACACGTGATTTTTTTGTTGCTCAGTGTTATTATTGTCCATTGAAACTGAACGAATATATGCAATTTATAACAAAAAACACACTTCCGTTTCAACTTCGGCAATATTTCATTACATTATTATTCAAACATATTTAAGACATTTGAAATGTATTCCTTTTTAACTTTGAATAAATGATCCTTAGAAACCCACTGAATAACTGGGTATAACTAATAACCAATTAAATATAAATAATAATACCAAAAATATTCAAGATCAACTTATGGCGTCAATATAATCGTAGTAAAGAATTTGATCTTCACTATTAAAATTATTTATCAAAATGAGAATTCCGTAATAAACTATCTTGCAACGAACACGATACTTTTATATTATATACCTATACATAATATATCGAGAATCCTTGAACATTACATAATTTCATCCAATAATTCGAAACGCACAAAATACATAATAATAGTGAGCCATTCGTATACTATGTAGAATCTTACACTTTAGACTTTATCCTAGTGTCACTTTATATCTCGGCGAGCTTTTAAGGCACTTAAGGGAATTTCGTGTGACAATCCCCTAAGGCTATTTTAAAGTCGACCCATTATTGTTCTTCGTTAATGTGAAAGCACAAACCATTCTTGTAACTTTCAAATACGATTGTTAACTGAAAATCCACTTAATTCCGTATTAAATCTTAGACGATTATACACCGCATTGTGTACGAGCATCGATCAAAATCATATACACGTGTTATGTTTAAAAAAATATATTACTTTCGAATTGGATTGAAACGAAATTGCAGGTGAGAGATTCTCATGAACCCTTCCGGCCATTTAATGGACAGAATGACACGTCAATTGATCACTGCCAATCACACATGTTCGGGACGAACCATGTGACATCTGAAAATTCAAATCAATAAGTACAAATATAGGTATATTTGAAAACCAATACGTAATTACGAAAGTACGAGTACGTGACTCAAAAACTAACCGATTCGCATTTAATTATTGGATAACGATTTGGCCTCAAAGTTTCAGAAATTTTCATAACCGGTTTGGCCAAAATTTGAGGGTTGGCGTATTTAGATAAAGAGTCACATAAATTCGTTTCCATTTTCTTTTCCTCCTATCAAATCACTCCCATACTTCCCTTTATTTCAATATGTGAAAACATCTGAAATGCCTGAACATCCACCTGTCTGTTTCCGCATTTTTCCATGAGAATTTCGTCCAAAATCCTCAGAGAAACGACGACTCACACAGTCCCTGGAGTGAAAAGAGGATTTGTGGAGGAGAGGACGAACAAGACTGCCACAACGTTTTTCTAAATCCTGGCCTCATCCCCGGCAAAGATCGGAATAAATAACTCCGAAATAATCGAAAAAATATGAGGATATCCTGCTAGATGCGACGCGTGTCAAAATGGAGTTTATATAATACATACGTACATATATATGTACATACATAGATACGAATCGAAGCGCCGCGAATGACGATTCAAATGCAAAAATCGAAACCCCACGAGAGATGCGATTATGTACATATGTATTTATGTTGAAAATCAAAGTTTAAATTTACGTGCAGCATCTGAAAATATACTTTTATCGGAAAATAAGAAATCATTCAAACGTGAACCGATAAAAATCTGAAAAGTTTCAAAGTGCAGCTCATCTCTTACACGAATGCAATATGCATGTATGTAACTACATAATGAAAAGTTTCCGTCCGTAGTTTGAAATTTAAATTTTTCGATAAAATATTCACAGCGATGCGAACGCGAACACTCAGTGAAAAAGAACACATCTACGAGGGCTACGAATGATTTATCCCTCAGCGATGGTACATGGGTAAAAACGCGCGGTCTGCAGGAGGGATGCGTGTCGTATCTAGATTTAAATGAAATTAACGGGATTTCGGTCGCTCGTGGGATTTTCCCGGACAAAAGGGCTGGCTCTCGTCTGCGGCTAGAGGACGCCTCTAGGACGAGTGATCCTTAAATTCAGAAATGAACCATTAAAAACGACCGTTAAAATGGAACGTCAGATACGCACGGTGCCGTTTATTGCCATGCGTTTCGATACAATCGTAAATTCGCAATTCTGACTGATCGTTAAAATGTTACGCCCGCTAAATAATCTAAGCACGCTCCCCTGATTAAAAACTCTGAAGTGTAAGAAAGATGTTTGTACAATACAATACGGAAATAGTCTACTTATTATGTACATGGTAGATTGCGATTCAAAATTAATGAACATAACCGAGTTTCTGCCAAAAACTCGAAATGCATTTCAATCAGTTCAACGCATTTCAATAGTGTAATGCAACGTATCGGTATTACAACGTTTCATGATAATGATGACGTAATCATCAAAGCAACTCACTATACTGTACGGAAAGAAGTTTTACTAAAAAAAAGTACCTCTTTAAGTATCTAAAAATTCTCATTATGATAAATAGGTACTCAAATTACATTAAAAACTTCTTTTAGAACAAGTGGCAACAATTTCAAGTCCATTTTTCAAGAACCTTAAATCTTTTTTGCAAAACTACATGCTATGTATGTACATATGTGTATATGAACATTGTAATAAAAAATACTACTATCGAATTCATGTATAGTTTTCTTTTCTTTATGAAAGTATGAATAGCAAAAATGTGATATTTAAAAAAGTATACATTTCAATTAAGTGTTTGTATGTACATATGTAATATGTAGTTATTTACTATGTCTGTACAACTGGCTGGGAACTGATTCTTTATTTTATTCAAACCCAGGTGCAAAAGTTTGTGTTTCACACATTTTTGTCACCTACTGTAAATTTACGCTAGTTGAAAAAACTTTTTGCCATAGGCTATGTACATACATACGTTTGCGTGCAATAGTATCTCGTTGAACTTTTAACCCTTATGAAAATGTACAAGAAATGTATACACATATAAAAATGCAAAGCCTACAAATCTTGCATCATATTTTAAAATACATAGACATCACCACTAATCTTGAATGGTTTAAGAATCGATACATATCCATAATACAAAACCAAATTTCGATCATTGTAAGCTCCTATTCTACCTTTTTTTGCATATTAAAAGACTCTAAGCGACAGCTACTCTAAAAGCTTTCAGGTAGGGGTAAAAATACTATACGAGACATACATACATATAGCAATACAATAGACAAGAAGGTATCCGCAAGGTGCTAAGTTTTGGAGCGGATCGGAACTAATTGACAAGGGGTCATCTCCGTCTAGGAAACCGTATGTCAATTTACACCTTGCGACAAGGTTCCCAGTTTGCACTTTGACACCCTCGAGGACGATAAAGCTCCTACAGCAGACCTGGGTCGGCTCATCACACCGGCCAAATATTTACCGAAGCGGCGGTAAACATTAATTCGTTTACGAACCGGTCGCTTCACGGTTAGGCAGCTTCAACGAGGCGAATGGGCCTGTTTCACTTGTCGCCCGAAATGGAAACGCAAAATTATATTTCATTACATGCGAATATAACACGTCCAACGACGGTGCTCATTTCGAATTATGTATGTGTCATTTGAGATACAGTCAACCCTCTTATGACGCGTTAGATCTATCCCGCAACAAAATAAAAAGAGAAAACATAATATAAGAAAGTATAAGAAAAAAAAGATGCAGGATATAACGCACCCTTGTAGTTTTATCTTTTTTATTTGAATTTTCTTTTTTTTTAATCAATCTAGTTATTTTCTCTCTGAACCAATCTAGCGCGTTATATGATTATTTATTATATTGAATGAATACCGTTTGCTTAAATTTCAATCAATTTGAATATATAAAAAAATAATAATATCACTCACCAGTGAAATAATTATTTTAAATAAAATAGAAAGAAACAATTTAATTTATGAAATATGAATAGATGTGAAAAATAAGCGTCTGTGTTTGAAAAATATTTTGTTACATTTGAGGAAAAAATAAATACTAAAAGAATTCGTCCAGTTAAAAATGTAATATGAATTATGTATAAGCAACATGAAATAAAAAACATAGAAATAGCCTTTAAAAAAAACATATCGCACTAGAATACTTTTTATTTTATTAATAATTTACACTATTATATATGTACACGTACTGTACCAAATTTTGCACGTGGATTTGGAATTACTATTAATTTTATATAACGTTAACCCTCTTATAACGGGCTACAAGTAAACAGAAAAAAGAAAAAAGGAAAAAAATAAAATTTTAGGAACAATAATATGGGATAAATATACCACCAATTATGTATATACATAGTACCAAAAATACAATTTCACTTTCTTTTCATAAGAGAGGTGATTGTAAATTGAAAAAAAAAAACAAACAAATTTGAATCATTTTTAGAATGATTGTGATGATTGCGAGGTCGAGCTTAGAGAGTGTCGTTTTAAAAGAAAATTTCCTGGAACTAGAGAGCACGTATATTTTTATTTTATTTTATTTATTTCAATCGAATATGTACACTAGCATTTACAGATTGATCCAAAGCGACAAGTTTACAAATACAGATACAATACAATAATGCAATCAATACAAGCATTATTATACAATGCGAATTCATACAAACATCATCCACAGTGACATCTACGGAGAAATTTTTGCAGCTTTTTATTATAGAAATTGGTGAACCTCAAGACGGTGAATAACTTGAGATTTTCAAGAGAGATTGGAAAGGAGATGCCAATTTACAGGAACCGTTTCAATGAAAATCAGAAAAATTGGCAAACTAGTCCACGCTGCTGGTTATGTAAAATTGTGAACACAATTTTAATAAAATGAATGAACACAACTTATTTTGAGGCTTATTTCGTTTCTCGATAATCGCGTTCGAAAATTGAATAGGTATTCCCTCGGGGGCATCATCGTTACCCTATTTTCTTATAATTCGATCGGCAATAACAGCGCGTTGAGCGGTCAAATTATATAATGCGATTTTCCTAATCTGCCGTACGCTCGGCCGGAAAATCGATGCAGAGCCGCGTGGCTGGAAAATCGGATTTCCCCGCATAAAAACGCGTGTCTGCAGGAAATGCCCGCAGCCGCTCGCCTGCTCAAGATTTTAATTTATGAAGTTGAAATTAAGTTAATTAAGATAAATCTGGAAAATTCGCTACGCGCTCACTGCTGAATTAAAAGCAGCTTGGCTCTCGACCTGCGCACGCGTTCAACTCCATCGCTAAAACTTTCCGTAAAGTCGTTTTAATTCAATAATAAGGGCACAAGGGAAACTATTCTGGACCCTAAAGTATCCCGATTTAACGAACGAAGAATGATAAGTATGATAAAATTTATTTTTAATCTTAACGTCTATTAGAGTTATGTTGGTTAAAAATTATGTTTGTAATTCATTTATCATACAGTTTCGAACCCACTAAAATTGAAAGCACTGGAATATTAATTAATTGTAGAGCATTTCAAAGTTTAACCACGGCGACGCCGAGTAAATTTTATTATAAACTGAGCAAACCAAACATCCACGGCAAAGCCTTAAACATTCAGAAAAAGCCCCGGCACTTAAAAAAAAATACGAGGGTTATTTTTTTACAGTGCTGCCATAAAACAATATTTCTGAAGCGCATTTTAATTAAGCGTTGATCCGATGCAACTCACAAAGCTCCTCTCAGCAAGAAAAAGCAAATAAAATAAAGCACGAGGTTGACGGTTGGCTCTCCCTTCCCGGGTTTGCAGTACACAGGTTAGGTCCGCCCCTAACCTGCAGCACTTAGTTAAAACACCGGCAAATACATACATAATGTATGCAACGGGTATAATGACCAAGACACCCTCATTCAACAAAGGGAGAGCCCTAGTGGATCGATAGGGACCAAAACCAACGGGGACCTCGCAGATGATACTACATATGTACAATACGCTTGAATATTGCATCGAATCAATTCGCTAATGAAATATTGAACGCGGGACATTTCGAATTCAGCCAAAAATAAATAAAAAGAATAATCATTGTAGAATTTATGTATGTATAGGCATCTATGTACATACCTATATTGACATAGAAAGATTATATTTATAAACGTGTTCAAGGGCGTATTGCGATAGTGGTTAGCGTATGTCTATTGATAAGAAATAATTATTACATACCAAAAAAGTAAGTGAGAGATCAAGGTAAACAACTGCATAAGAACGTATGTACATACATACATATATAGAACGCAATGTATACATACTCACTTAATTTGCGCGAGCAGGGTACAACAGGAACAAGAGGAGCAGGCTTTTCCTCCCGTATTCTGCGCGCGCACATTAATACGGGAGGAAAAGCCTGTTCCTCTTGTTCCTGTTGTATCCTGCTCGCGCAAATTAAGTGAGTATGTACCGTTTACCATGCACCCTTTTTTTTTGATCTCTCGACTTAAGATCTTTCGATTTTCGATCTTTGCCTTCCGATATTTGCGTTTTCTGTAATTTAACATTCTGGCTCGTCACGGAGACCGAAATATTAGGTACATATAATCGGCTCATTGAAATCGGCACATTTAAAATAAATATTTATTCAGTGAATTCATACAACTAGAATATCGTGTTGAATAGAATAATCGTCTTTTTGTTATTTTTATGACCAAATTATCAAATAAGACAATATATAAAAAACCTATATTCTCTCCAATTCTCTCCGTAAACTTTGATCACCAATTCTCTCCGTAAACTTTGATCACCAATTCTCTCCGTAAACTTTGATCATGAATATGGCTCAATCTGCCATAGCGAGAGTCAGAACAGTGTGGACAAATGGGACAGTGAGGACGATCGACATCACCGTGAAGAAAGATGCAGTATTTGCAAACGTGTATATATTACGATTATTTTTCATCATGGTAATGGCGGACGTCATTTCCACTTATATTGATGACCAAACCGAGCAAAATGGCAAAGTTTGAAAACGATCGGATAAGAACCGAAACTTCGTCACACGACCAAATCGTTTGCAAGCTAAGAAGAGGTAAGTAATTAATTGATCATGCTGTTTTTCGAAAGAAAAATTCTTCTGCGGCGCTTGAATATGGTTTTATACAAAAAGTTTATGAATCATATAGCGAAATATAAAAAAAAGGTTTCCATACTTATTTATACGGCTATTTATTAAAAATGAATAGCCGTATAATTTCACCTGAGGCGTTGAATTAATATAACAATTTGTAAATTTGCTATAATTTTTTTTTCTGATGAGACTAAGAGAGATCCTTCCCCCTCTGGGCCATGGCCGTGCCTATACATACATATATGTACATTTTAAGTATTAGTAAAAGTACGCCAAAAATATTCTAAACGTAACCCATTCGTTGTTTTGGTACTATTTATGTACTTTTCAGCTTTTTTAAATTTTTGAAATCAGTATCGGAGCTCTATTTTTATTTTTCTCTCCACAATCTCCACAGCCTTAGTATACATACATGCATATTTACCATATTTAAAATACAATTTAAATAATTTAAACCATATTTTGTGCATTACAATTACAAATTATAAAATAACGCAATACTTTATATATATAAATACATACATAGATAATGTAAAAATTAATAATATAGTCATTTGAAAGTCGAGCTTAGCTTTTATATACGTAATACTAGCATAATAAAAGATTTATACAACTTGAATACAAAAATATCAGCCGACTCAGCACTAGGTAGCGTGGCCGAGCGGTCTAAGGCGCTGGTTTAAGGCACCAGTCTCTTCGGAGGCGTGGGTTCGAATCCCACCGCTGCCAAATATACTTTTTACCAATTTTTAATAAATTTAACATTTTATACTTCAATTATAATTATAAAAACAATTAAATATATATTTAAACTACCAAAAAAATAAAACAACATTAAAATAATCCCCCTATCGGCGGTATATAGCATTACATATAAATTTCTTTGCGGAAGCGTCCGCAACAATCTATTAATAAAATGAGCACGTTGCTAAACTCACATACAAGCATCCGTTTCAAAAAAATAGATAATGTTTCGAAATTACGCTGTGCACAAATACAACTTAGCATGACCTTAGATATTTTATCGGGTATTTACCAATCAATCAAAGTAAACGTCCAAGCTCTAGCACCAAGCAGTTTTAGTATACGACGACAAAATAAATAAACAAGTGAATTGATGTCACTTAAAGATTTTACTGTAAAGTGAAACAAATGAAAGCTATTTTCTTTTCTTTCGAGTAAGCTTTCATTTATTTTATATGTTTGAATATTTATATATGAAAATAGTTCATTATTAATTGAAAATTACGGATTATTACTATATATTTTGTACGTAGTAACAATAGATGAAATTTTGTGATCATGCGAAAATTCGAACTCGAGATTTTGACTGATTTGAGCTCGGAATCGATCACTGATGACGTTTTTACTGTCTAAAAAATATGTGTTTTTGTGTGTTAGTATGTGTCTGTGTATTTTGGGGATTTTTTGAACACCGTAAGTCCTATCGAACTAAAACTTAGTGTCGGTTACTGAAATTCTTATCCATACGAAGTAAATATTTTTCAAATTTTTAAGTTGACCGGAAATGGTACTTCCACTTACAGGTATCCTCTTTTTTATTTTTTTTAATTCAATTATCTCCCAAACCGCTAACCAAATCAGACTGAATTGATTTTACATGTAATAAAATTTATAATTTATATTACATTTACATACATATGTATTAGAAGTTATAAATTTCATGCCTTAATATTTTTACCTCAACCGGAAGTAATACTTCTACTCCAGAGGATCGAGATTTTCGAGATCGATTTTTATTCTTCTCGAAAACCTTTCGGCGAATTGAACTGAAATTTCATATCTAAAAGTTTAATCTTAATACCAAGTTACATATACAATATATAAAATTTGGTGAGTACCCGTCGACCGGAAGTGGCAGTTTATTTTTTTCTTATTGACACTAAAATTTTTCAAAATTCTATAAAATTTTTGCTTGAAAAGAGAAGGACTTAATGCGAAATAAATTTACCTGTATATGTATATGTATGTATTATCGAAAACCAAATAATAGTATAATATATTTTCATCTATGTTGAATTTTACATGAAGGTAATAAAAATGAAATTCTTAGAATTTTAATTCTTATAAAAAATTAAAGAAATTCATTAAAAAATTAATTAAAGAAATTCTTAGAATCAAAATCGTATCAAATTATCATTTATCGGTGATAAACCTGTCTATACCACTATACCAATTTTATACATGAACAGTTCGATCGATATATTAGTAATTTGTATTATACATACATATGTATGTATATTGTGTAGAATCTTAGATATCATTTATATAATATATGTATGTATAACCACGTTTTCATATTAAAGCAACATACGATTATCATATTTTCGTGTACCACAGAATATTGCACTAAATTACGCATCTTTTTTTTCTCATGTACACCGCAAACGAGTCTCCAGATAAGTGTTTATAATAAATATCCAAAATATCACGATTAACAGACCTCGGCGAGGGTCCTCGGGGAGAGCGGAACAAGCGCGAGTTTTACTGTATATCATTTTCATACAAAATTAACGCAACTTGTTTATGGAAACAATTCGTTCGAAAGCCTCCCTACAAAGCGTGCATACCGAATGTATTATATATATTTCAGAAATATTGCCGAAAATAAACACTCATTTCAATATAAATTTTTAATAACGCAAAAAGTCCCGTGCGTCCATAAATTCCGATATCGCGTAATCCGATCCGGGGACACAAAAGAAGATGAACCAACAAATAAGCCCGAAAAAGGCATTCTTGTTCGCCGAAGATAGCCAGCGCACGTTGATCAGACCTCAAGTTTGACAATGTGACCACATCATGAGAGGATTATGAGGGTCCTGTGGCGTCTTTCGCAATCGAAATCACCTCCTTTACTTAGGATGAATCTCTGTGGGCAAATGAAAACGTAATGCCATTCAACAGCTCGGGCCCTCCTAATATACGATAAGGAAATGAAAACTATATTAAAACTTGGATTGGTGAGTGTGTAATGCGCGCACTTTTTATTAAGTGCGCGCGCGCCTATAAATTAACTTACATTATATTTATATATAACATGTAACTTTATTTTAATTCGTGTATCAATTCCTTTCCGAATCCACCCGTTGAAATCAACAGGCACAACACTAGTACATATATAAAAACGGACGCGATGTATGTTTGTGAGTATGTATATGGCGTATGCGTCGACAAGTATGGAGACTTCAAAAAACAAATGTTAGAATCACATTCATTCATCATTTTGACGCGGGCGAACGGCGTTCGTTTAATGGTGCTTACGGACTAAACCAACGATGATTTTGGGCCAACTTTTTAACCAGCAGTAGCGTACAAAATATCGAAATAAAAATTAAATTTTAAAATTGAAATTAAATATCAAAATCAAGCTAAAGAGCGAGATTGAGCTAAAATTAGATCATCGTTGATGTTTTGAATTACAACAATGTTTTGAATTACGACGAAACGCATTTAAAACCAGAGAAATATTATAATTTCTCTGCTTACGAGCGAAAAAAAAATTGTTAAAGTCGTCACGAGATGTTACTGTATTTCCACGTGGATGATCGATAAAAAAAAAACAATTCATAAAAAAACGCGGTGTCGGATGTCGGTGATTTGTCAAAGGGTTTTTTTTCTTTCGTCGAAATAAAATTAATAATCACACATTATCCGATAAATTTTACCTCTGAAATGATTTAATTACTTGATTTATTTCGACGAGAGAAACAATTGAAGAATAAAAAATCCGTTTGATGTGACCGACAACACCCCGGGTTAGCAAAAATCGTTGGATCACCCATACTAATACATGATATATTCTCAGTAACTGCGCATTACGGGGAAGTAAAAATAATAATTCTTTGATTTTTTTTTCGATCTTAGTGCGTATCTTCGTAAGTCAAAACATCTTCGACAAACAAAAGTCGAGGATTACCTGTATGTGATTGTTGATGATCTAATTTTAGGTCAATCTCGAAAATTTATTTAAATTGTGCATGTTCTGTTTTAACTTTCAATATTTAATTTTAATTTTAATATAATGATTATGATTTTATTTTGATACTTGAATTTAATTTTAATATAATAATAATAGTTTTAGTTTTGATATTTAATTTCAATTTTTAAATTTAATTTTTATTTCGATATTTTGTACGCTACTGGTTTTAAAAGTTGGCCTGTGGGCCGTTCGTTGGCTTGGTGCGTACGCACCATATTATGCGCACACGCCTATAAATTACCGTACACTATATTTATATAAAACGTAATATTTATTTTAATTCACGTATCAATTCCTTTCTATAGCCACCCGTTAAAATCAACGGGCACAACACTAGTACAAGATGAAATCAAAAATATTTCCGCTGCCACCAAATAATAAATTTTACTGCCACGAGGACTAACACCCATAGAATAAAAAGGTATTATTTTCCACTGGTTCATACTAAGTGTAACGACAATCTAACTTTATTCACACCCCACTAAACATGTATTACAAATATTTAATAAAAATAAAAAATTGTACTTTATAGGAATAGAATTCTTGATCTTTGTTTTGGTTTTAATACCATTAAAGTGCCGTTCATTTGAAAGGTAGCAACTTTCCAAGAACAGGTGTCGTTTTTCCGCACCCACCTTTCTGTACGTGTTTATTTTGGGAAACGTTCGGGGGAAACAAACGGCGAAGCACATACGAACGCCCATGGTGAACAGTAAGTGTTTCGTTTAACTTCTCCGGAGATTCGCTGGCACGCATAAAGTGGCAGCCATTACGCGTGTAAGAAACATATTAAGATAAGTCCTGGAGACCTCCAGCTAGCACGCTGTGGTGTGGGGCCGAGGCTCTAATGAAGCGATATAAATTGCGCAGATATTGCTCCTAATTTCCCTTTCAGCGGTGAATCTGCCACACACCTGGTGTACGCCAGAAGATGCGCAATTGTGCGGTTGATTAATTGCCAACCCCATCCGAGAGGACAACGCTGCGCGATAACAAAGTGCACGAACCACATAACCAAAGAAAACATACAACGAAACTTGCAATAACAGTTATGAATTCTCACTGTTTTAACTAAAAAAATAATAAAAACATGTATGTATAATATTATCTCTTGTAATATAATATATCGCATATATTATATTACAAGAGATAATATTATACATAGTTGAAAGATCTTGTTTAAGATTCGCAATGTTCTAATTTGAAAGTTTTAAAATAAAAAAAATCTATATATTATATGTACATACATATGTATATTGCCAATCAAAAACTAACAAGAATTCATATTTTGATAACGACCTCTAATAAGAAAAAAAAATATTTTACTAAAATATAAAACCCAAAAATTTTATCTCTTGACCTTCATTGACTCCATATGCATATTAAAACATTTTTACTATATCTAATAATCTCTTGAAATTCAATATGAATTCGCAATTAACATGTGAAATTTCAAAACTTTGTTTCAAACTTAAATCGCTATCTGAAAAAAATGTATCTTCCCGCATTCCAGTCAAGAAGAATGAGATATAATGAGAATAATCTAAGTTTAATAACCAGTATATTAGTCCTATGATAAACCTCGTTTAGCAAAAACATTCATCTGAAAGGTCATACTTTCAGACTCCAAAAATAAATATTAATCTTAAAAAATTTAGAGATTCCATCTTTTCAAATATGTAGCGGTTAAAATTTGGAATAGTTTACCAAATGAATTAGTAACTTCTAGTACTAACCTGCCCAAACCTTTTTAAAAATAAACATTAGTTACCACTATTTTCTTTCTCTCTATTAGTATTATTTCTACTTATTAGTATTATTAACAAGATCTTTCTTTGTATTTTACACAGTTTGTTACATGTTTTATTTATTAATTTGTAATTTTCTGAAACTTTCAAACCCCTTGGGTCCATCGACTTATACCGCCTCACCCAAGTATTTTAAAATCAAAAAAATACATATGTATATTTATTAAAAATATGTATATTACATACATACATATATTTATAAAAAAAATTCCATGAATTTTTATACATTATAAATATTCGAATATAAGTGCAACTTCAAGCCTTTTCAACAACATCCCAATAAAAAAATATAAAGGAAATATTCACGTTGAAGCCAGCCAGCCAGTCGGAACAAAAATCTCGATGTTGAATTTTCTCACGACCACAATACTTCATCTATTGATACTTCATGTATATATGTACATATACATACATACATAGATAAAATAATAATCGACCGTGTGGCTTACACAACTCACTACAAAAGTAAATCTTCTTCACCCAAAATTTACGATTAGGATAAGAAACAGATTAGGTGTGAAAAGTGATTCTCAAGGAGCTGGAAGAGGGTCGGAGGGAGAGACGATTGGGTGCCTTTTCACGTTTTCTTTACACTTTCAGTTACATTAGAGAAATTCACCACACCGCCCGCAAATAAGTTTTATTTCAAAAAGCACCGAATTCTATACAATACCCATCATAAACCCTAATACTCACAAGAAATGAATCTCGTACTGATGATTGCAATTCCATTGACTGTTTCCTAAAAAAGAACAATTAATCACCAGCATAAATTTCCACTATTAGAGCCAATTTGATAAATTAAACCATATTCAAAGAAATCAAACTCTCGAAAGAGCCACCGCAGAGAAATTTAATAATAATAGAAGTGACTTTAAGCGTCATATTGTTGTAAGGTTGGAGTATGTCCACCGACGTACTTAATTAATTTCCGCCACAGTCGTGTTTGGTGTTTGGTGTATATTTGATAAACATTTTTCTATTTGTTCATATTACTCGCAAGATGGGGAAGTGCATCGTTGTAAGTTGTATAATACATTCAAATACACACAACAAACAACATGGAATACATTTTCATAACTAAGTTAATCATTTAAGTGACCTATTATTCAAATTAGTATTTATTTATTTATTTATTTAAAGTTTGGACCATTATAGCATTACAGGAATTCCTAATGCGCCACAATGGTCAAATATATAACAGAAAAAAAAGAAACAAAATAATAACTAAAAAACATTTCTCTGGATGGCACCGAATACTCAATTATATACATTACTAATTATTTAAGTTAAATTACGTAAACATCGTTCATTTTATATTATACATTACACGTAAATCAAAGAGCTAGAGTTTCTAAGGACAGACAATTATGTACTAGAAAAGCGGATAAACATAAATCGCGAATTCAGAAAAAAAAACCAATTGCCAAACAACTCCCAATACCGTCTTACACTCAAATATAAATAAATGATTAATAAGCAAAAAATAAAGTTTTTAATATGTAATTAAATCTGTATCAAAATAAAACATTGATATTTAATATACATACTTGGGGAAGGCGGCAAAGCCGATAGACCCAAGAAGTTTGATTTATACATTGTATATGTAAATAAATTTTTAAAAAAAGTAAAATACATTCAAAATGACAATATTAAAATAAAAATAAGAGAGAAAAAAAGTAAACAAGAAACAGAAATAAGAAAGTGGGGAATAAGATATTGGGAAAGAATAATTACAAAAATCCTTAAAAAATGTTTAAAAAATGCATCAAGCTTATTCTTAAAAATATTAAGGTTATCAGAAATTGCAATTTCATTTGGAAGACTATTCCAAACTGAAAGAAGGAATTTCTGATCAATTTATTAAATTTTTCGTTTTGGAGTTTAAGCGAGTGACTACCTCTGAGGTGAGTGTTTTCGTTGAATGTAAAAAGATTGGACATATAACATTTATAAAGATTATTTAGTATTTTAAAGATTTCGATTAAGTCGCCTCTTATTCTTCTCGTCTCCAGTGTAGGGAGATTCATTATTTTCAATCTTTCGTTATAAGAAAGTGACTTAAATTCAGAAGGAATCTCTGCAATTCTCCTTTGAACCCTTTCGACACATATAACATATTTTTTGAAATGAGGATTCCATATGCTATAAGCGTATTCTAGCTTAGGTCTGATGAAAGTTTTGTATATTTTTGATAATAAAGTTAAGTTCAGAAAATTAAATACACGTTTATGTATATTCTATATATACATGTTTATGTATAAACATGTATATTCTATTATCAACAAAGACTTTTATTTTTGTAGTAAACATGTGATGACCCTGATTCCAGTCCGTGCGTGTGTAGTAGTATAAGCGTATATGTTTAGTTATGGAAAGCGTGCGGGTAGTTTCTGACACAGGTTATTTTTTCGCGAAGCCACTTCTATTATTATTACATTTCTCTGGACCACCGTTACATACTGCATTTTCAACTACAGGTGTGTTACTGAGAGTTGGCGCGTTCTCGCACGAAAGAGACAGGGCGTATTTTTACTTACCTCCTTTACGTTTCACATGGCTTTCGTGTCAGTGGTCATTTTTTATATCTCTTATCTCTTATTATTATTATTGAATGCGGTGTGACAGCATGCCATACACCTATTCACTGACACTAAACAAGCGCATTTGTTCGCGCCAACTCTCGATAACAGACCTATAAGCAAAATCATACACATACATACATATGTACATACATCCATCCTACCGACCGGTTATAAATTACAAGGTTGTCCTTATTTTTGAACGCGCCCTCGGGTACGTTTAGTTGATGTCTGCTTAACGGCTACACAAACAAGAGCTAGAACTTCGTTTAGCTAAGGAATCGCAAGATAGCACCCCCACACACACACGTACGCATATAATAGTGATTATCATATATTATTACATCAAATTAGCGTCGTTATCTCGGTTCGCAGACACGCCTCTGTCCCTGACATTCGACGCAACTTCAAACGCCGACTAAACATTATCCACGGGGTGGGTGTGTATGGGGTTGTTCGGGGTGGGGGAGGGGGTAGAGGCCAAGGTTTGGTGAATTCGCAAAGCCCGGACACGCCACCAACGACCGCGACACTGTCGAAGCCACGCCAAACAAAGGGAAATTCTTCAGGTTCTGTATGGGGTCGTTACCATCGTTTTCAGGCGCACGCGATCAGTTGCCATGGCCACCGTGGTCGCCCGACATGGTCAAACAAGCGAGTGACACGAGTACACAAATCGTACGACGGATTATTTTATTCCTGGGCTCGTAATATTAATCTGAAGCGACCATCTTCAGACGGTGCTTGCGCGGTATGATCGCTGGTTAAACACTCTCAGTCCGACGAGGGTTCAATTAAATTCTGGCACGTCTCGAAACTCGCCGAATGCATCTGCAATGAATGCCGCTAAAGCTTTTGGAATTTGTTTACAGAGCGTTTGAATATGGATAAGTTCCTGCTCAATTTAGAGCATTTTGTGCGATAGTCTAATGAAAACGATATTTTTCGCTGACTACGTGCATACTAAATATTACATTGTAAGTAAATAATTAAGTAGCTAGTGAATCTCTTCATACACACTATTTAATATTGAGACGTCATACATACATTTTAATGGTGAAATCAACGCTTAACTATTATACTACGATCGTAGGCTGAAAATTGGAACAAGAACATATGTAAACTTGAACTTTGGTATTGACATACATATGTACATAATATGTACATACATAAAGTTTGTGCGTGTGCAGTGATTAAGGACGCAATGTTGAAATTCATTAGATTATAAATTTAGCATTGATAAAAATTACATATGTGTTTATTTGCATTTACACTGGGCCGGAACGAAAAACGCGAATTTTAGATTTTCATCAATGGAACTAGTGGAAAACTTTTGTTGTATCAAGGGTTATACAAAAAATTTCTATGATTTTAAACAATGTCCTGTACCTCCAGCCAATCGATTTATTTTGAAAAAAAAATAGGTTTTTTTCCGGTCTCCGTGACGAGACAGAATGTTAAATTACAGAAAACGCAAATATCGGAAGGCAAAGATCGAAAATCGAAAGATCTTAAGTCGAAAGATAAAAAAAATGGTGCATGGTAAACGGTACATACTCACTTAATTTGCGCGAGCAGGATACAACAGAAACAAGAGGAACAGGCTTTTCCTCCCGTATTAATGTGCGCGCGCAGAATCTATCATATTGGTTCATATTGAGGCTAATAATAATTGTAATCAATAAGTGAAATACGAAAGGTGAACCTCCTGCGTCTCAAAACGGGGAAATCAACTAAGGTATTGAAAGCCAAAAGGAAAAAGATGTTTGAAGTGGGGTCAAAAACTCCACTACGAAATGATATGCTTGTATTTTGAAACCTAAAAGAAAATAGCCGGTTTGGCCACCTACATGCGACCTTGCGAACGTACATTTGATAAGGCCAAATGAAGACGACTCTTACGGACCATGACCTACCCCAGGTTGTTAAGCTAGTGATAACGATAAAGTTTCACATATATCAAAATTTAATTGCACATTATATAAAAATAAGACGTATTATATTTATTTGTTTGTCCACTTTGAAAATCTATAAGTACATAGGTTTCAATTTAAAACTACCAAATTTGGTGTGGTTATGTAGTATCATGATTTCATGATACTACGTAAATTAGACGCCCTCCATAAAAAAAACAGTTTTTACTTTTCTTTAATATTATATTATAAATATATTATGAATTTATATGAAATGTGAAATTTCTTTATTATCCTTCAGATAAATAGCTAAAGAGTTTATTGATTTTAATGAATCTTAAAACATTTACAAAAAAAAATTCGTCTTTCAGTTTATGAACATTTATAATAAATAATTAACAAAAAGCGTGTCCTTGATCTATTCTCATATCACATTTTGAACCGAATTATTATTCTTATAGCGACGAATCAAATTCCGGATATTTAATCACCACGGATGATTAATATTTACTATCAAAATCCGAATGTAAAATTGAACAAGTCAAAAGCGAAAATGTCACAAGGGGTCGAGAGGGTCAAAATCCGCTTAATGGATTTATGCGAAATGTAAGCACAATCGCCGTAATGCGATAACACTACCTAAGAATGAAAATAATCCTCAAACAAAAAATATATAACTATAAATATATTTCAAAATATATAAAATCATATAACCAGTGTGAGTATTGCCAATGCAAATATTTTCAATATGTACCCCCTGTAAAATTAAACAAGAACTATTATACATCATGTTTTTAGCAACACCAAAACGAGGCATTTCAACCTCTGCCAAAGGGCAAAACTTCACCTAACAACATACAACCGACAATAACCCACACACTGCGACTTCACAAGTGATCCTAGATAAATTGAAATCCCCCCGGGCGTTCAGAATAAATAGATCCATCGTCACGGGCCTTCGCGATGATGAGGCGGCTCGCTGGCAGATTTACTAACTCCAAAATCGACACCTGAATATCGATTAGGGTTAGTTCGCACGGTGAAGCTGGTCGTGGCCAGATTGCCAGATTGCCAAACATCCATTTGGTTATTGGAGCCGGTGTTGGTGGCATGCAAACGACCGTGTTTAGCGGCAATCGATACACAAAGCCGCCACATCCCCCGCACTCAATTAATCTAAACCACCCCCACCCATCCATTTATGCACACCCCCCCCCCTTCCACCCATTATACGTACACACTGTGTAATCCTTTAAGACAGTCTTGGTGGATAAAACAAGACCTCCCCCCCCCTCCAAACAACCCCTTTCGTGTGACAAAATTGGCGAAAAATTCACACTCTGTTGGGTTTGCCCGAAATAAGGAGCGTATTCTAATAAATCGACGGTGCGTAATCGCAAGGATTCTTATCGGATGTATTTTGGTACGTTTTATTACGAAATAATATACAATGAAAATAATTTAATAACATACGAACGGAGTTGGACAATGCTTAATTTTTACTGGGATTCCGTGTATGAAATTTTCAGGAATCATGGAGGCGAAATATGGATGAAAGAAATGCTCAAGCAGTAAGTACATAAATGTAGGTGGAAGCATAATAATCCGGAAGTTGGGCTGACTTAATAAGAAAAATATAAAAGAAAACATATACCATCTAATATATAATTTCGAAAAAGACTTTTTCTGTATGTTAGTTTTGGTTCGTAGAATCCGTGACATTCAATTTAATTTTAAAAAATGAATATTCAAATAAATTTAAATAAAATAAAACTATTCAAATAAATTTAAATAAAATAAAAAGTGCTCGACGAGCACCAATTACATAATCTCTACGTTATATGTACTATCATTAAAAAGTACGAACTTTTTCTATCAGAGGTTAGACAGTTCTTCAAAGTTTGACATTGTATTAATGAAATCTAATATATAATTTCGAAAGAGACTTTGTATGTATGTATGTACATATGATTTGGTTCGAAGAATCTGTGACGTTAAATTGAATAAAAAAGCAAATGAATAATCAAACAAATTTAAATAAAATAAAACTATGTATTCAAATAAATTTAATGAAATGTTTACTATTAGATTAACCATGTTTAAGCGGTTTATATTAAAAATACCTAGCGAGGCCGGGTAAAACCACTAGTTTTCTATAATTTATCATATATATTATATTGTATGTACATACATATGTATGTATGTCCAAAAGTTTCAGTTCAATCAACTCCTAAATCCAAAGAAAAAATGAAAAGTGGATACATACAAGAAGTGACAACAATTATAATCGATAAAGTAAATGTTTTTTTACCCAATACAAAGTTTCAGTTTGATAGTTTAATTGGTTTTCAAAGTACCTCCAAAATACAAAGACACACTAGACGTATTCAGGTATCGATTATGAATACGAATCAGTCAAAATGTCAAGGTCGAACTTTGACACGATCACAAAGCTCCATCTGATCCTTCATGGTGATCTCGTTAAGGGGTTATTTATTTTGAGATCGTAAATGTATCACATTTAATTTGTTCATATTTCATTTTATTTTTTTATCCTTTTTCTATTATTTTTGTTCTTTGCTTTACATATTTTCGTGCTTTATTTTTAATCATGTTTATTATGTACATTTTGATATTTTATTTTTGTATCTTTAAATTGTTTTTTCGTGTACCTACATGTTACAAACGAACTGTATTTTCAGTGGCGTAATATATTTCAACTGGCGTTTTTATAGTTTATTTATGTTCAAATACAAATCAACTAGTAAATTATAAATGTTTATCATTATAAATGTTTTAACGGACGCTTTTTAATTCAATAATGCATTAATATTTGCAAGATATTACAAGATATGGCAATGAGTATCGTATTACGAGAGTTCTAAGGATGTTTTTAAAACTAAAATATGATTTTTTAACACAATTACTAGTCGACTGACATTTTCACGAAAACCTAACCACTTCATCTAACCTGGTACCAACTTATACTTGAGTTGTATTTTCAGTTGTGGTATATGTTGACCATTTGGAATGTAATTCGAAATATGAATCAACTTATATGGGTTGGATAGAACATCTATGTATATTCCAACTAGTCAAAATATGTTACAACTGGAAAATACACTTGAATTTTAACATATGCTTAGCTATAGTAACGCCCCGGATTATACATAGTTATAATGTCACTAGGACTGGGCGAATGCAATGAACATGAAATTTCAAAATTAGTTTAGCGAAAAAAAACGAACTATCGTTAAATTTGTATATCATAAGTCAAAAAGCGAAAGACAACAATTGATTAAACTATTATTGCTGTATCTAAAAACCTTTTGATAAGTTCAACAACTCCTCACTTTGAGTACAGAAAGGGCATTTCTAATCTAAAACAAATGAACTTAAAGCATTTGAAAAAATAATCAAACTTCTGCCCGGAAGTGAATTACCCTAAAAAATAGCACTTTAAGGAAAACACACACACGCACATTAAATTTTCCAACAGTCGGTCGGTTGCTTGGTCGGGTTTTCCATTTTTTTTTCTTTTTTTTCTTTCGTAGACCGCGTTGTTCCTTTGAGAAATTCACCAATTTGCCACGGGTAAGAAAAAAAATTACACGGGATATCTCGGGAACGCATCCTCATTTTCGGTGTACACACGCTTTAAAAAAACGTCGCTGCGTGACTTTGCAGAATCGAATTTCGCTCGCATAATATACTGCGACGGTCGGAACGACGCTCCTCAAACCCTTTCGCCCGATTTTACCCTTGTCGCGAAAGTTCGGATGATCTCAAAATAGGATTTACAGAGGTGGAAAAAAAATCTAAAGGTAGACCGTTAGAAATGGATATCACTCACGGTCGACAATAAGTTGTGACACGATTCAAATAAAATTATATAAATAACGATCAAAGTACATATGTACATTACGCTACCTATCGTAAATACCCTCGCGCAAGACAGCTTGAAAATTATCATCGCATATTTAAAATAAACAATTTCCGTTTAAAAAAATGGCCCTGGAAAACGGGAGAGAGTCGAGAGTGGATCACTCGTCTGATTCGAAAAATATTATCTTTGTATTAAATGGCGCCATTTCTTTCAAAGCGGTGTTGTTTTAACGTCTCGTTCGGAAAAATTGAATTTGATTGTCTGCACAACAATGGCAGGACACCGTAAACAAAATCCGAAATACCTCCCCTTCTCGTTCGCTCTCCCTTCGCCGGGGTAGGTATTTTGAAGTTTCATCGGCGGCACAATACAATCCCTCGAAGAATACGAATGGCAATCCCAATTTCTAAACGATTTAATTATATTCCTTGATATATTCTATCATATCTGATCCGGAAGCCGAAGGCCTTTGTTCCGGCGCGACCCGAATTCGGGACGAAATTGTTCCTCGATCGACAAAAGACCATCGTAAATTGTCGAAAAATTCCACAATTACCATTCTTTATCGGTGCCTAACCACATACATATGTGACGATAGCATATCGCAAAGAATAATAATAATATGTTTCTAACACTATTTTTTTTTTGATCTGTCAGCTATATATTTTTAATTTTTTCGAATTACTATTCATTAAACATATATAATTGTATTTTTTCAATTATAACTACATACATACGTATATGTAGATAAGACTAATTATGGTTATGACGGTTTCGTATATACAATGTACATATGTAAGTTAGAACTTGATATTGATCTAGTTATCGAAGCCATTAATGCACACATACACACTATTCTCCCATTCGTAAGAGATGGGTTCATATCAGAACGTCGAAAAGCAAACGTCGAAATAATTCAATAATCCACAGATAGGTAGGTACTTAATATATTATAATATGTACGTCGATAAGAACATACTCGTAAATGGATGTAATATATGTATATAGTATGTATATATAGAATCCGCGGCAAACTTCGAAACAATTAACGCAGGCATTCTCAAACGTTTCGAAGCTTTAACGATCGGTGGAAATAAGGAATTTTTAGTGCGGTTATGAAGCGTTTCCATTTCGGATTTTATTGCCGGAACGGGATTGCGAGAAAACGAGAGAAAACCGCAAATCGCAAGAGCCGAAAGTAGAGTCGAAATTCTCTGCATATTAAAATTGAATGAATGAATCGGTTTAGTGCGGTGGTTTTTCAACGCTGAAAATCGTACATTTTCTTTGGAAAATTCGTGGCTTTGACGTTTATCTGGGGTGACCAGTTGTGCATTTGGCAGGACATTCATATGAAAAGTTTTATATATTTCCGTAGCCCACTTTTCTTCAATTTCAGCACAACTTATACTGCAATTTCGAACTACTATGACTTTACATATATAATTCTCAAAATATAAAAATACTAATGGCTTTACCCGGCTTCGCTCGATATTTGTAATATAAACAGCTTAAACATGACTAATATAATAGTAAACGTTTTATTAAATTTATTTGAATACATAGTTTTATTTTATTTAAATTTATTTGATTATTCATTTGCTTTTTTATTAAATTTAACGTCACGGATTCTACGAACCAAAACATATGTACAAAGTCTCTTTCGAAATTATATATTAGATTTCATTAATACAATATCAATGTTTGAAGAACTGTCTAACCTCTGATAGAAAAAGTTCGTACTTTTTAATGATAGTACATATAACGTAGAGATTATGTAATTGGTGCTCGTCGAGCACTGGTTTATTAGCGCTAAAAAACCTACTTTATTAGCACCAAAAAAGCCCTCAGCGTATAAGTGAGCCGTATTCAACAAACAATAAGGTCTCGCGACTCATTGAATGATCTCTCTGTATTGAGAACATACGTTGGGTAAAAATACTAGGTAGTTTTGGTCTGTACTTCATTTGGAGCTAGATCGCCGGCGGAACAACAATAAACTACCTCTACCACACTAGTGCGTCTTTCACCCTGATCTCGTTAGCCCCTCTACACGTCCACGCTACAGTACTGTAACTTTAAGATTAGGTGATTGGTGCTCGTTGACCACTGGCTTATTAGCGCTGATCACCTGATCTCAGTGCATAAAATAACCGTATACAATAACCAATAAGATCTCGCGACTCATCGCCCAATGATCTCTCTACGTTTAGAGTACACGTTGGGTATAAATATTATGTGGTTTTGGTCCATGCTTCATTCGCGGCTGGATCATCAACGGAACAATAATAAACAACCCCTACCACTGCTGTGCGTCTTTCAATTTTCCTACAATACATTAATTTTAGCCCCGATTGACATTTATAAGTATGTATGTATTATTGCAAGCATCGTACTTTATTTGGATATGTAAACATCCGAGTGTATGATTAAGTTTGAAGATACATATGTATATATGTATGTGAAACTCGCTATTGATAACAGTAAGATGCTCATACACATTACATTACACTATTATATAAAAATAAAAATAGCATATTTCATGTCAGAATACTGTGATGGTGTGAATAAAAATATATAAAATTTGTATACGCTGTCATATCCTTGAACGAAAATATAAAATGTATAAAACTTGAAATTGATTATTCTTTTTTCATATTTCAAACCCTCTCATCGAAAGTTACAACTTGTTCATTAAAACTTTATGAATCGACGGACGAACAGAAAAAAACATATACATATCTATATATAATAAGGCAGGCAATAATAAAATTAAATTCAGATTTCGCTTATGATATGGTATAATAATACATTACTTACATATTGTATAATATAATATGTATGAGAATATAAACGCAATGTTGGGCCCATTAGGTGCGATTCGTGGCCGTTCATTCATCCGGTCCGTTCACGGAAATCGTCCATGCGAAAAATGGCGTGTTTATTATTTTGGCATGACGAAAGGGCGAACCGAGGGGTGGGACGTGGGGCGAAATGGTAGAAAGAGGAGACCGGGGTCCAGGGGGCATCTCTGGGTCCGAGGTGAGAAGGAAAGGTTTACAGACAAGCCGGATCAGCGATGATTAATGATGGATAAGGAGACGCGAGGATATTCCGCCGAAAATATAATCCTCTTTCTGTCCCGACTGAGGAGCAGGCGGGGGGGCTAAAAGCGGTAGAGTTTGAGTCACCACATGCAAAATCCGGAGATAGAAAGGATAGGAGGGGCGGGTTGGGGAGGAGGGGGAAAGGAACGGAGGGTGGTAAACTCAGAATCTCCCGGAGACCGAGTAATTAGGGTCGGCATACGCTCGAGGCTCGTGCCGAATCAAAGGTGATGAATCAAATATCTGGGTAACCCTCTCAAAAAGCAACGATTTTCCATTAGTCGTTGACGGGTTTCGCTTGTTTCGCGCTCGCTACCCATTCATTGTTCTGCTGAAATTCGGCAATGAAATTCTTATTGCGTACGTCTTGTGACAAACGACGTGCTGCTCGGTACGAAAGTGGACAAAGTACACTCGGGGGGGAAACGGTACTTTAAAATCCAATACAAATACGGCCAATACGTGCGCGTTTAGTGTTATCTATGTACTTGTGTAATGTAATGTACCTACATATGTATGTATGTATTGACCACAGCAACTTTATATCACCGGATTCAATTCAAACTTACTTAACATTCTAACACAGCTGGACAGGGAAAGTAGGACTAATAGATTAATAGGTATTGCCTGCTTGATCACATCACATCAGATAACAATAATACAGTGGATATAGTTGGCAATTATGTGTAGTTAGAAACAAAAATCATTGCCATGTCCGGTAGCAAATAAGCAGTGGTGTCACCCCAGTTTTGGAACAAAGGGTTTCCAATTTTTTTTTCAAAAAAATATTTTGAAAATATGTACATTTTTTTTGCCCAAGGCATTAATTACATGAAAGATAATTAAATTTTCAAGATTTTTTATAATTTTTGACAAAAATTTATTGCTCTTATTATTATTAATATTTATTATTATTATTGTCATTTATTATTATTATTATTTATAGATTATATTAGGAAATTAAGAGAAGTATAAAACTAAGATACAGATTTTCCACCTCAAATTAAATATTTTCCACGTAAAATTAAATATTTTTCATTTTAAATTAATATATGAAGTTGTTAAATAGCATTTTATTATTTTCATATTTACATGTCATCATTATTATGAAAGTTAATGACTGGAAAACAGATAACACATGAAGATAAGAGAACATTAAATGAAAGAAAGTCGCAAAAATATTGAAATTAACTGTGGACATCTCGATAATTTCAAAAAAGTTGTTCATATGAAAAATTAATTAAATAATTTTATCTTGCATTTTTTTATTTAAATACATATATAAAATAATATAAACGAAAAAAAAGCAATTGACAGCGGTGGGATTCGAACCCACGCCCTTTCGGACTGGTGCCTAAAACCAGCGCCTTAGACCGCTCGGCCACGCTGCCTCATGAGCTGCTTTTTCTCGTCGACGACCACACAATGAAACGCATCAGAAAACTTAAAACAATATTTTTCTTCATTCCAAATTACGAATTAATACGTCATTACATTTTTTATGCGCGAAATATTAAAAACATTTCATTTATATCACTTGAATACACGCAAAGGTGAGCGTCTATTTATTTTTTCATTTTTATCTTTTCGCTTTCGTCTTATTTAAACAGAGTCGCATCATTCAAATATACCCTAGGCAAAGGGGAGAAGAAAAGAATTCCCTTCAAAAATATATAAATGTATATGTACACACATACATACATACATATACAATTATGTATATTTTTCATGCACGTTAATAAAATTTCACAAAGAAGGATACAGCACCACCTATTTCTTTTTATGTGCATTTATTTATTTTCATTACTCTTTCGAGTTACTAAAACAACTCTTTGTTCTTCCGTCTCGCGGAGCATTCACATCACGCGGGAAAAATATCAAATTGAATCCCCCCCCCACCACCCCTCTCGTCTCTCTCACGCACATCAATCCTTTCACGAACCACTAGCTTATACATATGTACATACTTTCATACATATCGTCGAGATATTACATCAATTTTCCCCTTTCGATCATTAGAACTACGATTGCCGTCACGCCGTACATACATATATATGTAAATATACTATTTCGTGATCGGACTCTTACCAAATGTAAATCACATCCCATCACGCAACTATAAATCAATTGCTTTTTTGTTGGCATGGCGTGGCGATTCGATCTATTTTCCAGATTTGATGTGTCGCCCGGGAGAAATTATCGAATCGATTGCGTAAAGAAAATCATCAATCAAAACAACATTTATTTTGATACCGAAAATATGGTATTAAAATGAAAGGGATAATATTTTTCGCACGGCTGTAAAATAAATTACACGACAAATGTCAAAACGACATTTAATGACAAATTAACATCTCTAAAATAGCTCGCACGACAGAATAGGGTTGTCAAATCGGGACAGTCAAATGAGTTGCCAGTAACAAAAATAAAATTTGAAGTTTCAGTGAAATCATTACCAGTTACATTTTCACTGGGTATTCGTAATATCTTAGCAGCCAACACTTATTTATTTAAGGGTTAGCTTAGGTTGGGTTAAGTTAGGGTTGGCCCATTTAAGATTAGGTTGTTAGGGTTGGCATTTATTTTTGTCAAATTTCATTGTTGTTACTGGCAACCCATATGACTAAAGAGCGAACCTAGAGCGCGCTGTCCATTGTTCACATGTTGTAAATGCATTGCTAAAGGTTCGCCGAACCTTTTTTACAAAGCATTTACAATAATGGAACAATAGACGGCGCGTTTCCGGTCCTACCTCTACATATGACGTTTGATTTTCCGGGCGAAAACCGAATCTGTCGTGAGATTCGCTATTTTAGAGAGGGGCATTATTTTTATTTGCCGGGCCGATAACTGGTACCCTAAAAGAAATATTTCACTTTGTGCAACATAATTTAAAATAATAGATATTATTATTCAGTGTACTGTTCCATAAATTATTTTTTTTTATAAAACGTGCAACAATAACACTATGTCAAATTTGGCAAAGTACGTAACCGATTATTTTTTTCAATACGCACACACGTACATACTAATTTTAAATGTAATACGGAATTATAAAGATTTTCCGTTGCCTGCTGGGCAGATGAAAATAACAAAGGAGGTATGTAAAAATGGACAATGATTTTGGTGGTTTAAAAAATCTGATTTTCGACGGCTGAAAGCTCGATATAGTGCATTCGAATTAAACGCATTTTAATTACATACGTGACAGTAAAAGCAATTCGAGCTCGTATGAGGGATCGTTTGCAAATTTCACGGTCGAGAAAATCCCTCAACAATTACACCACAGGGCCTCACCGGAGTCCCATTGTTGTCCCACACACACTGTATGCGCTCGTCCGCAAAACAAAAAATAAATAAAAAAGATGGAACCTTTGTTTAAACCGCGGCGGACAAAGGTGGCCGGCAAACGGAAACCGACCGTTTGTCGGTTTTATCCGTTTTCACCTCGCGGTGACCCTACGGACTCAAATTGTGCTCTGCTGAGGTCACATTCTCATTTTATCTTTTTGCGTATGTATAGGCAGGCACCCTTTGATGCGCAATACCCTTAATTGGCACCCCCATCGCTGGAACGAGCTGTGTATGCACGACACTGTTACTTATGACAAAAGGAATTTGGCGATAATTAAAAAAAAAGCATGATTGATTGAATTAGAAATGAAATATTGTAATGACGAGTTGGGAATTTATCCACAGAAAGGTCAAGAATTTCCCGAAAGTTTTCGATAAGCCCTTTGTGGTCTTTAGCCCTTTCTATAATTATTTCGTACTTGATGTTACGAGTTCGATTCCCCGCTAAGTCTCGCTGTTGGCCAGACCTTGATTTGTCTAAGTCGATCGTTTCTTATCAGAATTTGCCAATTTTTCTGATTTTTGTTGAAACGATTCCTGTAAAATTGGCGTTTCCTTCCCAATTTTCTGTTGCGAACCTTTAGTTATTGTTATATCTTAGGTTTCGCCATATTGCTCACCATAGATGTCTCTGTGGTTGTTTATCGAATATAAAATTCTTATAGTTACATGAAAGTTATTCATCGTTATTTATCGTATTAATACGATGTTTGTAATATATGTATGTATACTGACCATAGATGTCAGATATTATTTAGATTTACATGTATCTATGTAATAATTATGTGGACCAGGAAGGCGCATTTGGGGTTAAGGTTTACCTGTTAAGCCTTCCTGGTATATTTGTAAAATAAAAATAAAATAAAATATGTAGGTACGCAAACTTTGATACAGTGCCGGTCACTGAAAACGGAACGCCTTATAAATACACGAAAAAACAATTTTCCACGTTTATTTGGATTTAAAGTCACGCCCAAATGATTTAAAATGGTGGGTAATATCATTGTAGTTATTTGTGGGTTAAATATGTTTGTTATACCATTGGAACACTTATTTCGTCCATCTATCATCCATTCTTCTAGCTACTTGACCCGTCAATTTCCATGTCAATCTCTTATATTATTTCCATGTCAACTCGCTCCATTATACATACATATATAAACTAACCTTGTCACACTTCTCACACACGCATTCCATTCACTGGCAAGAAAATTGATTAATGATCATTTTCTTCGAGCGAAGTCGCATTTTGGATTTGAAAACGGTGGTCATTCGCCCAAATGCACTCCGATCTAATTTCATACATCTCTCTACATACATATGTATTTCCTTTTTTTATATCTACATACTACATATTGCCATGTCTTTCATAGCTTTCTACTGCTAGTAATATAACTTTATTATTTTAAAAATTATCTAAAACCATCGATGTAAACACTAGGGTTTCTGGCCCGGGTCGACCCGGGACAGACATTCCCGGGAATTCTTATCTCGAATCCCGGGAATTGGATTTAAAAAAATCTTGAAAATATACAATATATTCACGACTGCACGAAGGGAAATAATAAATCAAATACAAAAAAAAATCGTAGCGACCAACGGTGAAAATATTATGAAGTGAGTATATCCTTCTTGTATTGACGATTCCACAATGGAAGAAACGCTTTTAGATTCGGATGAAGATGAAACAATTATGTGTTTGACGATGAATGAAGAATTAAATAAGGAGTTATCAAAGACAAATATACAAACTAACATCGACTTTAAAAAAAAAAAAATTATACATGATGACAGGAGAAAAAACCGATAATTTATAAAAATTGTTTTCGACGGAAACTGAAAGAGTTTTTGCCATTGCTGGAAATTTTTGTAGCAAATCTAGAAATACACTTTTGGATTCTCATTTAAATATTTTAGTATAATTAAGAAGCTACTTTAAATAAGTTTACTTTTATAATTACATGTATTGTTTACTTTTTTATATTTTGTTAATAAATACATATTTTTTTTATTAATAAAAAATATATTAAAAAGACAAAAAAGTTTTTTTACATGTGTCCCGGGATCCCGGACTCCGTCCCGTATCCCGAGAATTGAAAAAGTCCGGGAATACAGAAACCCTAGTAAACACAGATCACAGATCAAACATCAATCGAACTAAAATGTATAGGTACAAAGTATCCGTACGTGTACAAAAGATCTCTCGAGCAATTTTCCGACTTGTCAACAATACCAGATTTATTCCAAAAGTCGTATGTGCCTTAACAAGATGCAGACATAAATTAAAAACAGCATTTTACCACAAATAATAATTTGCAAAGACGTACATGTATACATATATACATATGTACATATGAACAACATATGTTTTCAGCAAAGCTTTTCATAATCACAACAATCTAAATAAAAAATCCGTTGAAATATTGTAAGAAAGCGCATAAATTCTTACCTAATTATATTCACTCCATACTTATGTATGTACCACCTGCTGGTTCTTACGATAACACACGTAGTACTTTTTGACTTTTGTTTTCGTGACCAAAAGTACTAATCGTAGGGTGTTTGTGGGTAGCTCTACCTATTATACATACATACACTCGAATGAAATGTTGCGCAATTGATTCCTGGTTCAAAGTTTCCTTATGCGAATAACCACCCTCTTTCCCCAACTCCAAATTGTTAATTGCGCCAAATGAGCTGTCACGTAAGAGTGATGCATCGACATGAAAATGAAAATATTAAAAAAAATACAAACTTTTCAAATGTCACAGCGACGATTTATTTGTGTATGCAGTGGCGGAATTGAAAAAAAATAATTTCCGTATTGAACGATAAATATTCAAAGGAATCGAAATGAAAAGCTTCACGACACGGAGCGAACTAATAGACTTTGCATCCGCGTCGAAACTGGTCTGTATAGTTGCATCGAGGAAATGAGACTTTTCGAAATGTTCTTTTTATCAGCATAAGATTTTTCATCGGATCAGGTGCGTCCTTCTGAATAGATCCGATTGCCAACACAAATTAATCCGAGAGTGAGAATCTCCGAGCAGCTGCAGGTACAAGTACGATGAGATGGCCGCTAATGAAAGGAATAGAATTTGCCGAAGATATAATAAATAGGTGCGGCGGCCTATTTTACGGTAATTTACGTTTGCTTTGAAAGGCGAATCACCGCCAATCGCGAGCACTCGCTCCCGAATAAATTTCATCAATTCGGATGGAAGTCTGCCGCCGCAGTAGAAAGAAGACAAGGTGGTGGAAGTAAAAAAAAAAAGAGTACGAGGAGAGTGTCTTTGCTCGCGCGAAATATCCAATTTTTATTCTGCCAAGTGGCGAAAGAAAATCTACATATCTCCCCATACCGAATAAAGAAAACACGAGATGCAACCGGAAAAGCAAACACAATAAAGTGACACGGAAATCGAAAATAAAGTCGCCCACATACTGCTATGTATAATATAAATGTATTCGATTTTAAAAATAATTTATGCAAACTCAAGAGCTCTACATATGCTCTATTGTAGATTTAACCACTTGAGATTAATACATCATAAGTAATACACATGTACCTTGACAAAATGACATACATATGTACATACATACACGAAAAGATTACTTCAATTTGCACATTTATCAAATTTTTACTTTATCTATTTTACTTTATCTAAATACGTAATATAACGTAAAAATAAATCTAGATCATTTTTTTATTTATTACAATTTAATTTAATATTTTAAAAATATAACTTACTTAGCAAGATATTACTCATATTCTAAAATACGTCTAAAATTTACCCAGAAATACGTCTAAAATACATGGACTAGTGGTTAGTATATAATGCTATCGAACAGAGTGGTCATGAGTTCGAGTCCCACTGGTTGCTATTGGCCAAACCTCGGTTTGTGACTCTAGATCGATCGTTTTCTATCAGAGTTTGCTAATTTTTCTAATTTTCATTGAAACGGATCCTGCAAAATTGGCGTTTTCTCCCCTATCTCTCGCAAATCTTGAGTTATTCAACATCTAATATATATATATATATATATATATATATATATATATATATATATATATATATATATATATATATATATATATATATATATATATATATATATATATATATATATATATATATATATATATATATATATATATATATATATATATATATATATATATATATATATATATATGTATGTATGTATGTATAATATAATAAGAAATTCCAAGTACATAACGTCGGCTAATTTTCGAATTACCTTCAGTTTCAAAGAAACCCTCAGCTCGATGGGCTATATAACAGAAAGCCTCGCAATACACAAAAAGTCATCGAAATTATTAAAAGACGATGGGGCTCGGCCCTTTTATCGGCCGCTGTTGAGTTTTTTTCTCCTTCAATAAAAAAAAAGTAAGACTTCGACGGTGTTTACTCACTCGAAGGAAAATTCCCCCGTCTCAGTTTCTGAAACACCCTAAATACGATACAGCCTCGAAACTCCCCTAATTACAAATCGGGCACCTTTCGAAATTCCTATTGCCGCGTTTTGCCCGAGTACAAGTCAAGCCTTAAAAGTAACATTTTAATTATCACCGAAACATAAACGCTTTCCATTCCTTTAATCCCCTCATTTGGATTAAAGGCAACTGAACAAACACGACCTTAAAAATTACAGATAATTATTTTAAATTCAGATATTCTCGAAAAAAATTCTGCTAAATTGTGCAATGGCAAAACATTCTTCTGTAATGCATTAATATGTAGAATGTGACGCGCTTTTCCGAGCAGAAAATTTCGCTTCAAACCGAAACAAACCAAACAGTAATGCTTATAAATAAGCATTACTTATAAAAAAATTATTTGAGGAATATAAGAAGTACAAATAACGAAATTCAATAATGAAACATAGTATGTATGTACATACATACATACACGCTCACACATACCGGAAATGAGACAATGTTCAATACAAATTGAGCGCAAATGTAGAGAAACTTAGACAGGACAAAAGTTCTACTTTCGGTTGTCGGATTTTTGTTATTACTTAAAATCACTATAAATATTACACACATTAAATATCAAGAAAATTAAATAATTTAAAAGGTCAAAATAAAATAATGAAATATTGTGTTAAAAAAATATATTACTTCCGATTTACGAATTCTGATCAAAACCTTATCAACTCTAAGTTAGTACATAAAAAACACGAATATAAATTTTCAGCTTGAAGAAAAAAAAAATCCCACTTTCGGTTTATTCAATTTGATGTAACGTTGATATAAAAACTATACTTGAATTTTAATCGTGAAGCGTACCTATGTTAAAGGGGTTAAAAAAAGTAGTGGAAGAAAAATCGAACAAGACTAAACTGCCACTTTCAGTTGACGGATGCTTACCAAATTTTAAATATTACTTGGTATTAAGCTTAAACTTCTAGATATGAAATTTCAGTTCAATAAACTAAAAGGTTTCTGATGAAAATACAAAAAACCTTTTAACATAAAAAAACCAAAATAAAATAATGAAATATTGTTTTAAAAAGGATTATAGATTATAGATAGAATTTTCTCGTGAAGAGCACACATATACATAGATATATATAAAAAGTAGACAAAAATAGTGAAAGAAAAATTGAACAAGAGTAAACTGCCACTTCCGGTTGACAGGTATTCACTAAATTTTATGTATAACTTGGTATTAAGTCAAAATTTCTAGATATGAAATTCCAGTTAAATATACTAAAAGGATTCTGAAAAAAACATAAAAGCCTCGATTATCTAGAGTAAAAGTACTTATAAAATATTAATAGATATATGAAATTAATAATTTCTTTTAAGTGATTTTTTTTTAAATCATGAAAACGCAACCAATGATGGATTCTGGGTTCAAATCAGTCAAAATCTGGAGTTCGAATTTTCACATGATCACAAAACTTCATCTATTGTTACTTCGTACATACATAGATAAAGTAAAAATCTTCAACGACGTACATGCATATGTATTTTTATTCCAAGTTATAAAAACCAATACTTTTATCAATGAAATAACACGCACAATTCCGCCTAACTATCGAAATATTATACTGCTTTGCTATATTATTTTTCGGTATTAGCCAAAAGTGGACTAGCTTAATAAGATTCGGACCCCTCTTGATTCAATTCGGCCTCGTTAATACGAATGAATTATTTATAAGATAGCTGCGTTGTTTATTTAAAACACACAATGCATCGTCCACTATTTATGTACTATAAAACGGCTTCAACGAGAGCAAATAAGCGAACGTATTGACTCTACAGATACTATTTTAAAAACTGAATAAAAACGTTATATGAATCGAAACAATATCGTAGATTATATTTTATAATATAAATTATTAAGGCGCTAATGTAATTTTTCATTTTAATACCTACCAACTATTGTCCAATTAAAATCATACTTTAAAATATTTACAATTTGTCTTTATTGTTTATGATTTTAGAAATTTTATCTCAATTCCTCTTTCATACACTTCTCCTTCCCACTCTCATCCTCAGATAGTATTACAGTTCTAAACATTCAGAAAAATAAATTCAACTTTTTTATCATTTCATTTCACAAAATTTATACATAATTCAAAAAATAAAGTACTTTTAAAAAATAATTATACCAAATTTAAAATCCAATTGAAGGCACTGTTTTTATAATGGGATTGAACTCTTGATGCATACTTAATATATTACATTAAGTGTTAAAACAGTAGATGCAAACCAAAAATATGACAAAAGTAATTCAAATTCAATAATGTAAACGACCCAATATTTATCACACAATTTTTATACCTAAAGAGATTAAAAACATCTTCGTATTTTCAATACAAATTGGAATCGAATACAAATCTTCTACAAGCGCCATTTTGTATACAAATAAAACTAAATACATACATATTCATTATTATAATTAAAAAACTTCATTTATTGTCACTACGCATATATTTATGTAGATAAAGTAGAAAGTATTAAAGTAGTAAAGTAGATAAAGTAGAAATTGAACATAAAATCCAATCACACATACAGATAATATAAATCATATAAAATATGCACTGTCGATAAAACTTTCCCGAAATCATTCAGAATCGCTTGCAAACAGTGTTGCACTTTTTAAAATGACTGTAGAATAATAATTACCTTTGCCGCGTGTAGTGATGACTCGGACACCTGCAGCTGGCACTGATTGCACTTGCGACAGGTTGATATTGCACTGAGCGGAAACGGGACGCGACCGAATGCAAGTTTGCGAATATTCGCGGCGAAGTTTGCGACTATTTGCACCCGGGGAACGCGCGTCGGTCGACGTAGGCGGTCTCGCGGACACTGAGCGCCGCGCCGGGGGGCGAAATCACCCCCCAGAGGAGCCCCATCGCCGCCCCCTGAGCCCCCCGACCACCCCCCCACGCCGAAATCCCCCGACTCCCCTAGCCGATGCACCCTCGCGTTTCACAATGCAGCGTTGCACCGGACAAACTTGTCGGTAACTAACGAACGTCTAAAACATAAAAAATTAATAAACAAATGAAGACTATATTTAATTTTAAATACGCTTTTTGTACTAAGAAAGTTTGAATTTGAAAATTTTCATTCGTAACTTTATAGCAGTATATTTTTTGCACGGTGTCTTATTGACGATGCAGATGACTTAGGCTTCTGCCCAGGGCGCTCATTGAACGTGGCGCAATGTTAACAAACATAAAATAAAAGAAGCATCTCAGCCGAAACCTAAAAATTAACAGAACTGAATTGGATTCGCCCGTTGTATTTAAGCAAAATACTGCACACACCCTAGTTTAGAATTTTTGCGTAAATGAAAATACCGAATGTGCTTCTTTAAATTTTATTTGCGACATTGTCCAATTGCCGAACATCATTGAAATTGACAATACATATGCTGTTTCGTTTATTATTCACTAGTGGTTTTACCCGGCTTTGCTCGGTATTTGTAATATAAACCGCTTAAACATGACTTATCTAATAGTGAACATTTTATTAAATTTATTTGAATAGTTTTATTTTATATAAATTTATTTGAATACTCATTTGTTGTTTTTATTAAATTGACTGTCACGAACAAACAAACATATATACTGACTCTTTCGAAATTATACTTTATATATTATTATAAAATCGGTCAATCAGTTTTCTCGTGACCGATTTTAGGGTGTGACCAGTTTTCTCGTGACCAGTTTTAGTGTGACGGGTGATCACGTGTGACCGATCTAGAGCGACCGGTTGTCCTGTGACTGGTTCACATATGACTAGTAGTCCGTTCACCTTAGATTGTTAGGGCTGGTATTATTTAAGGGTTAGGATAGGTTAGGTTAAGCAAGTGTTGGCCCTATTCATTTAAGATTGGGTTGTTAGGGTTAAATTTATATAGTTGAACGTTGTCAATTCATTGTTTAATACATTTTCACTGCTTGAATTGGCGAAAATCACTAGTGAAAATATATTTTCACTTGAAATATGCTTTCACTGTAACATATACAGTAGACAGTTCTTTGATAACACTGAGCAACAACAAAAAATTTACCGGAACGGAAACTAATCCATCTTTACTAAATTTGATTTTTATTGGCTTGCTCTCGTTTATCGTTATCACCTCCACCTTTTGTATTGAGAAACGATTTTCAAATGCAAACCCATTCAGCACGTGCGTTCTCGCCAGCAAAACGTCATCCGACTGGCTTTCAAATATTGTATTGTAAACTTCGAACAAATTTTAAGAATTGTGCGTCGTAAACAAAACTTATTGCGCCAAACACGGTCACTTTTCTCGCAAGCATCAATGCGTCTAAATATTATAATAAAAAACGGTAAAAAACATTCAATGATCCGGATCGACAAACACGTTCTGCATCCTAAATACTCAAATTCAAGTGAAAATGCGAGAAAAGTGACCGTGTTCGGTGCAATAAATTTTGTTTACGACGTACAATTCTTAGAAGCTTAAAATATTTGAACACCACTCAGTTTTTACTCATACAGTTTTCATCACTCGTCGTTCGAATTTCTTCATCCAGATTTTTATAATTAACTACTTTTCGAATTTAATAAATATTTTGTAATAAATAACAATAATTTATTTAATTTTATAATATCCTTTTCCTCGAAGTGAATAAATGTTATTTGATAGCATATGACAACACCAGAACCAAAGGTTTTAAAGATAGATTATATTATTTTATGTATGTATTAGAGACTAGACAGCATTGATGACCAGAATAAAACGACATTGTTCTTCCTCAAAAATACGAAACAACCAAAGTAGCAAGTATCTATACATATATTGTCGCATAATGAGCTCGTCGAGTCCTATTTCGCTGATCAAAGAACGCCGATTCATCCAGTACCCTGTAATAAATTACCCGAGTATCCCTCTGAGTAATCTTCTTCAAGCACGAGCCGAATAATGACCGGTTGTTTGTGAACCCTGTGGGGTTTTCAAATTTACGCGATATCCCCCGCTAAAACTGCACGCTCACACAAAAGCACTTCATTGTCAAGTACAACAAAAACGCCATTCACGTTCATTCCATAAAAACAATAATAGCACCACTTGTCGTTTTCAGATAAATTCAAATCAATCAAAACGTGACGCACTTATTTTTTTATTTTTTTTGCTCTGACAGCATTATATGTATTTCAATGGGAAAAATGCTTTCTAAAACCGACCATAGAGGTATTAATAACTCAGCTTTTGGAGATGAAAATTTAATCATAGTTAGATAATTGTGCGGAATTGCAATCCGCATTCAGCTATGCGCTTAATTGCATTTGCAATTTGAGTAAATTTACAACGTTGCTGAAAACCTTTGAATTACTACGGCTAATTGTTGCAGGCTCGCAACAAGTCCTCCAGTTATAATTTAACTGCAATGCTGCTCAAATTTCTATTGAATTAAGTTTTATTGTAAATAGAATGCCGAAACGAATCTGAATGATTATATTGATTATCTTCAAAAAGTCTATTTGTGATACCCATATTCTTTTTCCGAAACAAAATACGATAATTTGTTTTTTATGCTATCCATTTTCAATTCAAGAAAACAATTGAAATGCGCTTTCGTACAATTTAAAAAACAATAGATATGAAAAAAAAAATTATATTTTTGTATTTAATATCTCTATTAAGAACTTCATCGATTAAAAAAAAGGGTAGATTTTATAAAATCTATAGAAATTTCACCCCATAACTCTTCAATTAGTAATGCTCATCAGCCACTTGTCATGGCGATAACTCATTGGTGCTCCCATTCAAAGATTATGGCGTTTCGTGACCGCTGACATCATTCTGGTTGCACAATCCCCATTATAATTTAAGGGAGGGTGCGAACCCTGGGGTTTGCGAGGGTTCCTGTAAAACAATAGAGACCCTTCTGAGTCAATTGGAGGATTTGATTGCGAAAGGCATATAGTGACGATTGAATCGGTGCCATTCAACCTGCGTCAGACATCTCGAAACATCATTCGCGTTTAAACAATAATTTCATTCTATGTAGAATCATTTCACGATTGACGAGAAAGGTTCAGTCTAATTAAAACACATTCGTCAAAAATATTTCAATTTTATTTTGAAAATCATTTCACTTACAATTAAAATGTACTGAATGTAATAAATATACATATATAAACATATGTAAATGCATATTTAACATATGTCAATATACATATGTGAATGCATTCTAGTCATATAAAAGTAAGTTTTGGCGTATCAAATATAATTTAATAATACTACTTAAAAAAATTAATCATCCAAAGTTTCTTGAACTTTCTTCCACTTTGCAACTAGTTTTGATACAGTTTTGTCTTTCATCGTGTTTGGTGTCTTTATCTGAAAAATAATGAAATAATAAAACATAAGTAACCTAAATATATTGCATATGTTACAGTTCAAGTGTATATTTCGTTCGTTCATGAACATACTAATATGTTCATACACTTACCAGTTACAATCTGACCAGTTACATTGTTCACAAAATAACAGAACTAGTTCGTTTATACACAAACTATTAGGCATAAGTATTCAGAATCGCTTGTCCTAACCTCCATTCTCTGTCTTCGATGTATGCATACTCAGAGTTGTGATATTTTTAAATCGGAAATTACAGCTAAGATTTAATGTGGTTTCCATGTGATTTCCAATTTAAAATACTAAAAATTATGACATTTCAAAGGTTTTGCCAGCTAAAAGTTTCATGCGATACCAGATGGCAGTCTATTTTACTGTTAACACTTAAATTAAAACAAACTAGTGTAACGTGGGGACATTTTGGGGATTAGCCGCCGCCTAAAGTGCATTCGGGGGCTAACAATGGAGACCCCCGAATTGGCCTAGCGGGAATCTAAGTGGTTGTTAGAATTCCTAGAACCCTGAGAGTGTGAGACCGCGAAAGCGTGAGACTCACTTAAAACTGTACGTGCCTAGACAATGGAGAAACAAACGGATCAGGGAAGCTGTAGTGAGCGACCTTCCCTTTTTAAGTAGGTACTTAGGCCATATCAGATCATTCTGGAACGAGCACTGGCTGCGCGTAAACCTCCCAAATCATCCAATAAATGCTGTGAACCGACTTTGGCCTTTCATTTGGATCCTCCACCCACCCCTACGCAACACTAGTATGTTCATGAACGAACCAGAGCGAACACTTGGACTGTAACATATATACATAATATGACTTGAGAAGTAAAATTATACACACAAACAAGTCAAACTAACCTTAGACTTTTTTTTCTTTTCTTTATTATTACGTGTATCTTCTGGAACAACGTTCTTCGGAAGTTGAGTTTTCTTCACCACGGGCAACGGTACGGTGGTTTTATCGGGCTTCTTATCTCCAGACGGTGGTGCTACATCATCCAACGTCGCAAGATCCGAATAAAACGAATCCAATTCAGCACCAAGTTTATCAGTATTTAATGAATCCGAAATTCCATCACCCTAAAAATGAATCATATTTAAATCTGAAAATAAAAATTTCACATCCTAAAGTGAAAAATGTATTACCTGTTTGTATCCATTGACAATTTCCCCACATATTGATAATGAAGAAGACATTATTTTTGAATCGTCCAATAGTAGCAATGGAGAAATAACTCTTGTGGGTGTCTCCACTCCTGGTGGAAGAGGCTCAATACTATCTCTGAGTTGAAAAATAAAAAAATCTATAAATTTTTAACAATGTATATGTACGTATATGTTTACAATGTAATATGCTTACATATAGGATCGAGCTTCGTGATGCGACTGAGGAGGTGGTGTTGTAGAAATGTCCATATCAGTGGGTTCATTTGGCGGAGGCGAAGGTGGTGCTGGTGGTTTTGTCGGTGGTGGAGTAGTTGGCGGAGGAGGGGCCTCATTTCCGGGGTACTCCCACTGAATTTTTCCAGTTTCAGCATGCTCGTACACATAGCAACCAGCACCGCTATATGAAAGCAATAAAATAAAGATTATATTGCTGTTCACAATGACTTTGAAGATCATTCTGTGGCTGTATTGTAGTTTTTGAAAGAAACTAATGAAGAACAAAACAATAAAACCAATACATTTCTTTCAACACTTTGTGTTTTTAGCTCACGCTCATTGAGAAATATTCAGTAATTACAAACGTATTTTAATTTATATAAAAACTGCGCACTTACAAACAATAACAATTAGTGTCATTGCGTCAAAAGGAAACTTATCGAGTATTAAATATATCTGTTCAATCAATAGTAGATTTACTTTGTTCTCGAATGCTGAATATTTCCATATTCTCTTGTGGTCTGCGGTCAAAAATCAAAGTGCATATAAATTGATTCAATCAACAATTATAAAATTAATTCAACATAGACTTACCAATGTGTCAAATCAAACAAACCTTGCCATCGGAGAAAAGCCGCAATCGCACCCGGTAACTGATGGAACTTGTATGCTGAATCTTGTGGTCTTCATTTATTAATAACCTTCTTTAACTACATAAACTAACAAATTTTATGGTCTAACGCGGTGCAGAAGCAGCAATTGAATCTAATATATTCATTAACATGAACAAAATGTGGTGTCAAAATTAAACTACTCTTGCTTATATTGTGTTAAATAATTCATTTCAAATGTGTAAACATACAAAAGTTGCATAAGTAAACATTTCAATTGCTCATTTGTACATATATAGAAATACATACACACATAGAAATTCAAAATATTCATAAAACAGTAAAAAATTTTGGAAGAGATACAAATATTATAAATTCATTAATAACACTGAATTTTGTTAAACGTTTTATTTTAAAATATCACAGGTTACATCACAAAGTCAGTGAACTTTTCTAATATTCAAATTCATGCAAACTGAAAATTTTGTTAAAAACTTGTTCTGTATAAATTATTGCGCAAAAATATCTAAATCACAGTAATATTTAATTGATTCTTTTAAATGAAAACAGAAAATCTATACATACAATGTAAATTATTAACATGAATAGTTGCTCTCAAAGGTTAAAAAATGAATGATGGAAAAATGGTTTATAATACATTTAAAAAAGGCAAAAAAAAAGTAATGAATGATCAATAAAATATATGAAAATCGTGAAAATATTACCAAAAATTATTATTTTTTAAATGCAGTCCAACACAGTTGATTTAAATTAAAATAATATCACAAATTATGTTTACTTCACAGAACGGTCTATCCGAATTAAATAGCAAACAAGACAGTCGAAGTCGAAGATTTATCACCAAAGGACGTGGAATCGTTAAATAAAAATCACAATTTCAAGACCATCAGAATTCGAAACGATTTTGAAAGTCCACGAGGGGGGAGATTTTAAGCGGTTAAAGATATCATCTGATAAGTTGCGTTGGTTGTGTACCTGTGAAAACGGCAGATCCACGGTTCAGGTACAGCACTCGCCTCGAGACGAGCCAATGTTGTGTCAGCCGTCAGCAGCCAATCGTGCATGTAATCCTTTTGCAGGGCTCCCGATGCCAATGCTCCCCATAATGTCTACATTGAATTAAGAAAAAATCAAAAATCCACTCGACAGGTATATATGTATAATGCAATAAATAAATTAAATATAATACTTGTAATTCGATGGATAGCTGTTGTACAGGGGGCACTGGTGGTAAGTTTTTAACGAGAAATTTTAACTTCAACTCAATTAAATTCTTTGTTTCTTCCATAGCTTCAACGTCTTCATTGTTTTGTGCCTTAGAGCCGTTACTGTCTTTGTTGGCAGTATCAGAATTGAGCGTGTCTCCCTTTTGGAATACAATGGAATCGCCTTTCTTAAAATTAGGATAATTTGCCTTGGATTCATCAATTTTCGAATCGCTATCGGCTTCCGTGGAAAAACCTAAACCTACTCGTTCACCCGATATTTCATTGTTCTGTGCATATTTGGTATTATACGGCAAGTCTCGTTTAAACATATAATCTTCTGGTAGTATTTGTCTTTTAGCGGGTAAAACGTCTAGAGCTATACGCCTTTTCCTTTTAAATGCAGAATTTTCTACACCATCATTATTTACAGACGTGTCATATTTATTCAATGACGATTTATCTACAGTTGCATCGACTTTTAACGAGTCTAACTTTTCAGAATTTTTACCGTCGATATCGATAACTTTCTGATTTAAATTTTTTTCCGTAGTACTGGCAAAATTAGCGCTCGGAAATAGAGGTTTGAAGGAAACGCCAGTTTTTGAATCTGATGTGTCTTGCGTCGGCAAAGACATACTAGTCATCGATCCATCTTGAGAATTAATACTTCCTGTTGAAATTACATCTGAGCTTACTGCCGGTTGATCGACCGGTTGCTCCATTTCAATCTGAGCGATTAAATCATCAACATCCATGTCCAAAGCAGTGGACTTTTTTACCGAATTCGGTGAATTCGCAGCCCCTGGACTTCTGAGAGGAGAATGTGTTCCGGAACCAGCTGAAGGGATATTTTCTGCAGATCCATTCAAATACTTAATCTCTCCGTGACCCAATTCTCCAAGTTTTTTTAATAAAAATGCTTGAGCCATGATCAGCTCATCTAAATTGTCAGTCTCGACGGATGCTGCAGCTTTGCCATCATTGGAATTCTCAATTTCTTTATCTTTCCCATTACTATCACCAATAACCTAAAAAAGAAAAATATGTATGTACAACATATAACAATTGAAATATCGACACATTTATTTAATCACATGAATTGTGTCAGCAACCAGCAAATCTGCAATTGAATATGCTACATATTCAAGAGACTTTAACCGGCATATCATCATTCACAAAATACATAAGTATTGAAATCTCAGATTGAAAACTTAAGCCATCATACCATGAACATATAAAATCATACGTTCGAAATGGAATATCAGAGTACATTTTTTTCATCATTGACATTCATTAATTCAGTAGCAAAATAAAAAATAAATAAATAACTCACATCGTTTTTAGCAATGTCTTCAATTTTTCCTAATGGACTAGAAATACTATTTGGAACTTGAAGATCGGCCATTACAGTATCAGATTTTGCACTCACAACATCGTCTTTTTCATTTAATAATTGACTTTTAATCGTATTTATATCATTATTTTTGCCTTCTCTCTGGTTCAAAATAGCATCACATTTTTGTTCTTTGAGTAAATCATCCGAAGTATTAACTTTTACATTAAGATTGGGAAGAGGGGGAGCTTTTGGTTCAGACTTTTTGAACTTTTCTGGCAACTCGGGACCATAGGGTTGAGTCATTGAAGATATATTAATATCTTTTGGTTTTTTTCCGTCCTTTTTAGTTCTAACTTTTTTAGACGTTATGTTATTTTGAGATTTAGAAAGCAGTGTTTCATCAATAATTTCCTCCCCCGAGCCAGAATCTGAATTGTAGTATGATGTGATCAATTCAATTTTTCTGTAACATTACATAAGAAAAAATTAACTTAAAATTAGCTTTCAATGTGAAAATTTGTTGAAAATCAAACTCACTCTTCCTCCTCATCACTGGATGGAGGCTCTGGTAATTGAGGCACTTTTGGCAAGACAGCTGTACTAGCAGGTCGCATTACTTGTTTCAGACAAGGACTGATCTTATCCAAAGCCCGAGAATCAACACTTTGAATTCTATTTGCCAAAATTACTAAAACATAAGAAAATTTACATTTTACAATCACACTATCACAAGTGCATATATTAAAACTTTAAATAATAAATACCTGGAGGAATAATTGGAGTAGTGGCGATTGCAACACCAGATGGAAGTTCCCACGACACTTGATTAGTGATCTGATCCCAGTAATAAGGACAGCCAGTATTTGCATCGACACACATAGACCACACTAAAATACAAAATACATAGTTCATTAGCCATTCACCATTTAAGTCTCGTTTGCAAACAGGAATTCACAACCAATTGGCAAAATGGGTGTGAATTAAGATTGCTTTTTCATGATTTCGAAGGTAACGAACCTTGAAAAATATCGAAACCATCTGAAACAAACAATCGAATACTAGATTGTTAGAAGCCATGTGTAAGGGCTAAAATTACTTTGTAAATTGTGTTGTTGATAAAATTATTTTATAAATATTTTGAAACTCTACTTAAAAAAATTACTCTACAGTGCATAAATAGCGAGTAGTACTATTAAGATAAACACATCGTTTTGTGTGACAGCAATATTTACAAAACGACTCACTCGATTTGTGTGAACCGGATGCAGCGGCAGTTCCTTCGGCTTCATCATCGCTATCAGACCCATAATGACCAGCTAGACCAGCCAAGGCCCCTCCGCCAATATTACCACTCATCGTGGGATGTCAGTTCACACCTGTAATCAAAATGCAATCACTATCATTTACAAGCATTCATGTGACATTTGCTTAGCAACAATTTGACATTTCCGAAATGAACATGAGGTCGTGATGCGATTCTCAAACGGGCGAATATGATTTATCGAGCGAATATGAAATATTATGATACTTTGCTAGATAATTAGAAATCACAATACTGCGTAAAAATGGGGAATAAATACAAGGTATTCTAGAAAACATACATGAGAGTGTGACCATGAAACGAGCAACCGGCAGACATTCGGCGATCGGATCTCAATGCACTGTTGCCACACACTAACACTTAAATCAATACTGCCAACTCATAAATAAAAGTATTTTTCGTTATCAACTACATATTTACAAAAAGTCCTTGACTTTAGTCAGTAGATAACCGTAGATAAATTAGTCAGTAGATAATAAGTTTTTATTTTATTTTAATATTTAAATTAAAATTACGTCAGGAAAATGTAATAAATAAACCATTTTGGGCCTTTGAAAATTCACAATGGCAGGGCTGCAGCAATGAATCATCGGGCTACAATAATTACTTGTCCATATGGTGACCGAATGCAAACAAAAATAGCATGCATGTGTACATACGCGAGGTAAACCACTAAAAGCAATTTATGAATACTCATTTACCTTCGCTATTTGGGCAGGAATATTATTTGCCCATCCGACAGAGATCTCAAAGAAAAATAGAAGGTATTAAAGCAAAGATAAAAATTGCCACAAGTAAATTACGAATACTTTCTTTGTCTCTTTACCCAAAAAGCGTTAGCAAATTCTTAGTCTGTAAAACTCTCTTCCCTGAACTGACATCGGCATGATTTTGTGCGAGAATTTATCGAAAATTGTTGTGTATATTTCTCGCCGAAAAATATATACAACAATTGTAGTGTAAATCCCATTTCTACTTCTGTTTAGGGCTCATCAAATTTAGTTGGATTACAATTTAATACCGATGATAGTGAAACAAGAACGTATATTTTATATTGAAGAGAGTGCAGGCCTGTAGCCAATATGGACGGGTAAAAAGCAGTGGCGGCTCGTCCTAATGGGCTGCCAGGCTGCAGCCCCTCCTATAAAATTCTAAAATATATGTTTAATTATACATTTAATATTTTATTTATTAATGATATTTTTTTTTATTAGTTGGATGGACGAACTATTGGGGCCTTCGACAGAGTAAATATTACTTACAATATCACCCATATCCAAAAGGGTGATATTGTAAGTAATGTTGACCGTTTCGAAGACCCCACTAACTTGTATGGTGACAGATGAATTAAAATGTTGCTGTACTGGCTGTAAAGTTTTACAGCGCCGCCCTGACCGCCACGCAGCCCGGAGTTTCGGAACGAGAAAGAGAAAGAGCTATTTGCAACTGCAGATAGCTCTTTCTCTTTCACTCACTCTGCCGTTTGGGGCTGGATAGTCGGCAGCCTTCGCCTGTTAAACGACATTCATCTGTCAGTTTGTGTAAGATTTCGCGCGCTTGATCTTACATTTGATTAGTTGAATCGCACGATCACAGCTTTATTCGTTTTCGTTACTCTTAATTGGTTGTGTACGATCCCTCATCAAAACTTCGGTGAGTCGTTTTCATTTTGATAACAGCAAACTTTTTTCAAATCTGTTTAACTTTTTCTCGTAATTTTTATTTAAATATATTAAGATTTTTTTTCTTTTAAAAATGGAAGAAAAAAAGAATTCAGTAAAATATTTACAAAATTTGGACTTTTCGCGACTAGAACTTACCGAAAAAGTCGCTATAAAAGCATTAGGCTGCCTCACGCCCAATTTAATTATTTCACAGCCTGCAACTAGTAGATCTTTTAGTTACTCGCGAAAATTTAATTCCAGACATTTATAAAAAATACAATTGGTTAACGGGATGTACATAAAAAAACGCGTTATTTTGTTATCCGTGTCTTTTGTTTGGAGGCGAGTCGCCAGGCGAAGCATCTTGGACGAAAACAGGAGTTATTGACTTAAAACATTTAAACGATAAAATTAAAAAACACTTGTCGAACACTTAAAAAATGTGTGTAATCTCACGATTTTGGGATCGGCTAACATAAAAACCCATTTAAGCGAAGCTTGTCGGCGGGAAATAGATAAGCATAACGAAAACGTCAAAAAAAATCGGGATGTTTTATTTAAAATTATTGATTGCGTTAAATTTTGCGGTAAATTTGAAATGCCAATGAAACAGATAATTCAAAAAATCCAGGAGTTTTTCGGGGGCTTCTAGAATATTCACAAAATTTCGACGATTCTTTAAAAAAACATTTTCAAACTTCTTCGGTTTTTAAAGGGACATCAAAAACTATTCAAAATGAACTTTTAGATTGTATTTTGAACGTGTGTAGGGAACAAATAAGTGCTGAAATAATAAAAAGCAACTTATCTAGCTGTTATGGCAGATGAAACAACCGATGTATCGATGCATTGTCAACAGGTTAATGTTTTTCGTTACGAATTAGGGGGTTAAGTTTTTGAAAGGTTTTGGGGTTTTTTTAATCCGCGTCGCGAAACCAGCAAGCACGAATTTTTTTTAGCAATCTTACTGGAGTACCAGCGTATTTTTCGAAATCTTCATCGCGTTTGGACGCACCCCTTTAATGGGTGGTGAATTTTGCTAGTTTTTTTTTTCAATAATACTTAAATCCACATGTAAGTAAGTGGGCGTACGCCAAAAATTGTGCTTATTTTGTCCTGTTATGACATAATTATGGTGACATTTTTTAGACATCTTTTCAGTGCAGCCCCGCCACTAAAAATTATCACGAGCCGCCACTGGTAAAAAGGCAAAAAGACCTATTGAGACTGAAGTAAACCCAATAAGTCTTTTTGGCTAATTTTTACAAATAACATACACGGATAATAATAACAAAATTTACTAAAATTATAACAAAGGTACGAAATAGTAGCATCACGCTACAAATTTTATGAAAACTTTTTTTGATCGATTTGTGAGAAGTTTAATAAAGTAAGAAGTGAAACATAGAATAGCCTTGTGAAAATTAATTGAATCGAGTTTTATTCACAAATCCAAATTATATAAAATATTCTTTATTAATTTACATATTTACAACGGTTAAAAGAATTCTTGATTCTTCATCATTCCGAATGGAAAAATATTTCAGCATGTGTATTTGATGGTAATTGGATTATTACGCACATTGCGATCGCCCAAAACACAATTTTTGCCATGAAAATCGCGAATACGGAATATTTGGTACTCGAGTTCTCGTTAGTATGATGGACTTTTCGGCTGCTAGATGTTCCATTATAGAGATTTTAGTGACTTTTGGGCGAGCGCTTTGTGGGCAATAATCACCTAACCGTATTTGATATTTGTCTAATAATAATGGCTATTGAGTAGTGTTCAGACCAAAAATGCCAACACAAAAGTGAGGTTAAAAAGTGCTTGACAGCAGAGCCGACTTAACGTTTCATTTATTCGATATATTATGACAGAAGGTTCTAATATTTATTTTCCTAATTTATGTTCAAATTGATATCTATTTATAATAATATATATTTAACAATTTTATTACCACGTCGATATTTCTTTTCATTTCCAAAACATATTGTGTTTATAATATTTTACAAATTTTAAGCAACAAAATTTATTTAATCAGTTCACAACTATTGAATTTATTCTATCATTTAATTTATTATTCTATCATTTAAAATTACCACTATGTCGAATTTACGATTGGAAATACAGTTTCGTGTATTTTATGCTCAAAACCAATTCCATGCCCTCTATAATATGATATAAAATGTTACAGCTATGAATAGTTTTTTAAAATCATTAACCATTGAAATGTATATTCATGTATAATATTGACAATGAAAATTAAATTATTTAAATATATTTATTTCACATAAAATTCTTGGTTTCTCATTACAGAGGATGTTATAAGAAGAAGACTTCTCATCGATGGCGATGGAACGGGAGATGATCGACGGTTAAATGTTCTTTTGAAGACCCTCATCAAATGGTGTAATACAAATGATGAAACTCCAGAAGAAAGGTTTTGTATACATACATGTTTATAACTTTTGATGATTATATCCAGTGGTGTCACCCTAATCTAATGGTTTCCATGGGGTTCCGGAAACCCGTTTTTAAAAATCAAAAGTTTCCGGAAACCCGTTATTTAATCTAAAAATTCATGTAATTTTTGTCAAAATTTATACAAATCTTGAAAATTTAATGAACTTTCATGTAATAGTGCCTTGGTTGAAAGAATAATGTATATAAATATATATTTTCAAAATAATTTTATTGAAAAAAAAATTGGAAACCCGTTGTTCCAAAATTGGGGTGACACCACTGATTATATCTTCATACATATGTTATTGCGTAAAATAGCCGATTCAGTACATACATACATACATGTTGCAATAATACATTTATCGAATTCTAATGTATCATGTGAGAGATCTAGGACTTTGATAAGTGATAGCATAGCTAAAAATTTGTTGGTATCAAAAGTTCTGCTGCTTATTTATTTTTACTACGTTAGAAAATATAGGTGTAATTTATTATTTTATGTTAATAATATTATCGATTTATGATTGGTTTTATTTACTAGCTGATATAATAGACAAACATGTAGCAATACATGAATATTCAATATTGTGAATTAATTATTATTTATTTCCACTATATAGTATAGTTTGGCGGTTGCATTAATGCTAACCACGGAGTGAACCCAAGTTTGACCTCGATTGAAAAGAATTCATTATTTAATTTAAATTCATTATCAACGAGTATTTCTGCAGTGCTGCTGGTCAGACTTGGATATTTGTGATACCAAGTCGATCGTTTCCTATCCGAGTTTGCGAATTTATCTGATTTCATTGTTGAAACGGTTCCACACCAAATTGGCAACCAACCTGCCTACTATTTGTCATCACTATTTGAATATAATTTCAAATTTATATATGCACAAGTTTAAAAACCATAGGTTGCTTTGAAGAAATCTGTAATGACACCATCGTAAAATTATTTTGAATAAAAATACCAATAATTTTATTTTACTAACGCCATCTATGTTTAAAACTAAAAACTGGATAAACGTCAGGCACTTTTCAGAAATTAAAATTTCAAATGCGTCTTACACGATATTTTTGCACCATCGTAATGGCGGAGGATCCATTTACTTATATTGATGACCAAAATGAGCAATCTGGCAAAGTATGAAAACGATAAGATAAGAGACAAATTTTTTCCTGAATTGTATTCGTAAGTGAAACGTAAAGGAGGTATTTAAAAATAATAAAAAATATAAATAAATAAATAAAATCAACAAAATATTTTTTCAAAAATCAAATTGATATAAATTATTTATGCAATTATCTAGACTTATAATGTAGTGGGAGGTGCAGATAGTTGAAAATGTGGATGATTTGAATTATACTTTTTTTTTCAAATGATAATATTTTGAACAGATTTATTATACATTGCATATGATTTGTTTACTAAAGAAATCTAATTTTTGTGTTTTTTACAAATCTCCTTTACGTTTCACTTACGATTACAATTCAGGAAAAAGTTTGCCTTTTATCCGATCGTTTTCATACTTTGCCATATTGCTCATTTTGGTCATCAATATAAGTAAATGGATCCTCCGCCATTACGATGGTGCAAAAATATCGTGTAAGACGCGTTTGATATCTGCCCGGCGAGATAGTCGTTGACGTTTATCCATCGTTTGTTTATTAGTTTTAAACATAGATGGCGGTAGTAAAATAAAATTATTGTTTTTATTCAAAATAATAATTTCATTTAAGAATCTTTTCGCTGACAAATTTCTTATATAAATACAAATTTTGATTTGTATGTTTGAGCAAAATATTTATTTTCTTTATCATTTATCCAAACACCATTATATTTTAATCCTCATTGTTCAATTCACTTCAAATCAATTGTCGATATAAATCAGTGCTGTGTTGAGCCTTAAGCAATTGAAAATTTCTTCTTCTGACTTATCTCACTTGTATGTATGTATGCATAAAATAATATATTGAAAACCCAGATCACTTAAATCACGTTATAGCTACTTATCGTTGTTTTCAAAACCTTGTATATTTGCCATTCGCATATTTCAGATATTTAACTTGTCCTACATTCGTTAGAATCCAACCAATCTACCTACATCTGAAAACATTTCCATACAACTACTGGCAGACTACAAACCGCTAAATGTTGAAACACCTCCTTAATACATAGTTCAAATTAAAAATAATAATAAATAAACTGGATTCATGCAAGAATAATTTGCATTAATAAAAACAAATGTGTTAAATATTATATATAGAAAATTTTATTTATAGTACAAGGCAAAATTTTAACTGATTTCTTAAAAAAAAAAATTATATCTTAATATACCTATTTCGAAAAAATAAAATAATGTAAAAATTACTGTTAGGATTAAATAAGAAGATTCATTGATTGCATTCAGTCATGTCATAAATTTTTATAATACAAAATACTTATAGTCGTTCTGTATCACGTACGTTTGTACTTAATTACTATCTACGATTTCGTTACTGCATAGTCAAATTACCTTCATTCTTCAAATACGGGTTGAGTGTCTTATATCTTTTTATAAAACTCATTAGTTTGCGTCATTTAAATTATAGCAATAGCGTGTGCACGTCTCAGTTATCACCAAACTGCCGTTGAGTCAAATCGTTCACGTCCTCAATAATGTCGAATTGTGAAACCTCTCCGTGGATTAACGACGACTTGGTTAATTCAATAATCATCAATGATCGCAAATTAAAATGCAATCAACCTGTAAAAATTATAAAATACGTGTGCGACGCAGCAGCAAAGAGTGGCGACAACTATTCAAGCACATTATACAGATTGACCGTACATTTTACACCAGATGTTGATGAACAAATTGCAATGAATAAATCGTACATTGTCAAATACATGCAAAGCACTCCATCCAAGGTGGAAAAAATGTTGGAATCCTTCAGTATGTTCGATAAAGAAGTTTCTATGTACACTGAAATTCTGGTTCTGATTGAAGAAACCCTGCAAACAATTGATAAACAACTTGTACTCTCTCCGCATTATGTGTATTCTACAAACGAACCATTTCAACTGCTCGTCATAGAAGATCTGCAACTGGATGGCTATCGAATGACTGATAGGCTCATTGGTATGGATCAGAAACACTGTCAAATGGTCATCACAAAATTGGCTAAAATGCACGCGGCTTCAATGTATTTGAACAGAAAAAATTCAACGCTAATGAATAAATATAGTGAAGGTGCCTTCAATGAAAAAATGCCGGAAAGTTTACACGCATTTCTTAAAAACAGAATTTTGCAAGCAATTAATGTAATGAGAGAAATCCCAGGATGTCAGAAATACGTTGAACGGTTTGAAAAATTACCTGACAACCTATTCGAATTTGCTAACGGTATACGGAAATCAGTCAATCAAGATTGCTCTGAATTTAATGTGCTCAATCATGGTGATATGTGGATTAATAATATAATGTTCAAATATGATGAAAAAGAACAGCCAATTGATGTTAAATTTATCGATTTTCAACTTAGTCACTTTGGAAGTCCCGCTTTCGACTTAAACTATTTTTTACTGACCTCGCCTATTGTATCTAAACACCGTGGTGAATTACTAGATGTTTATCACACGACTCTTGTCAAAACACTCAAAGGGTTAGATTATGATGTCGCCATACCATCTTTTGGTGATTTAAACGAGGAGTTTCTTAAATCTATACACATGGCTCTAATGATACCTTGCGTGGTTTTGCCTATTGTTAAACTGGACAATAGCGAGGAAAGTGAATTTAACGAAAATTCAGAAAACACGTCCAAAAATATGTATCACAATGAACTGTACCAACGTTATTTAGAAATGGTCTTGACACATTTAGAAGACATTGGATTCATCAAATTTGATTGATACAAAAAAAAATTAATTTATGTTTCATTATTACATACATACATGTTCAAATAAATGCTTATTTTTATTGACATGATAGTTTACTTTTAATTGTATCTACATTATCATGCTATTTCATTTTTTAATAATTTGATTTTATTTTATAAAAAATAAAATATATTGATAGAGATTTTTTTTTTATTTTTCCTTTTTTTCTATGTACATATCTTTAATATATAATTTCGAAAGAGACTTTTTATGTATGTTTGTTTGATTCGTAGAATCCGTGAAGTTCAATTTAATAAAAAAACAAATGAATATTCAAATAAATTTAAATAAAATAAAACAATTCAAATAAATTCAATAAAATGTTTACTATTAGATTGGCCATGTTCAAGCGGTTTATATAACAAATACCGAGCGATGCCGGGGGAAAAACTTTATAAATAACTTTCTGATTTACTAAATATGTAATTTGAAAGGTATACTACATTCATACGTACTTATAATGTTTTTATGAGTTCTGGTCGATGACTTATGTAAGTATTTAAATAAAATAAACAAATGTCTATTTTTCTGGTTTCGTTTTACGGCATTTGATTTCAATAAAAAAATAATCTGCTTTAAATTAAAAATAAACGAAATAACCAGCTCAACAAAATTCATAATATATTGAATTCCTTTGTTCGGAAATTACTTATACAGCAAATTATGTAATAAATCATGGCACTAATTTTAATGATGTTATGCACTAAGTTTAATGAACTTTTACATATTTACCAATTAAGCAGTCTGTCAATATTTTGGCAAAATCGCTAAATGGTCTTTTTTCTGCACAAAATAAACTGCAACTAGATATGTATGTACTTTATCGTGGAAACGTATGTAACTTGCAGTTTTTTTATAACGCAAAAATTATAAAATTAAATATTCTCTTTAATTTAATTATATTTTTATATTTTTAGAAAAATAATGCACGACAGACTACAAGCACAGTTGGCTCAATGTGAGTTTGCCGTCACCAAATCTCAGTTATCATCACGCATGATGGGCTCTGAACTGGAAAACTATGAGCAACTCTCGCATGTAATCGAAAAGGGTATAAATGCTGCAAAAGTACATATAGAAAATAGTAAAGCTGAATTGAAACATGCGAAAACCATACGCAAAAATAGAATGGAATATGATGTCTTAGCTAAAGTCATAAATGAACAACCCGATAGGAAACAAACAGAAGAAAAGCTCAGAAAGCTGAAAAGGGAACTGTCACATTTGAAAGACAATAAGGAGCAATTGGAAAAGAAACTCGAATTAAGAAGGAAACAATTCCACGTTTTGATATCTTCGATACAACAACTGCAAGCGCTTTTAGATGAAAATGATTCCGATGGATCGATGATTTCGTTGGACGATGTCGATATGGAAAGCAAATAGTAGCGTAATGTTTATTAATGTTTCTACGAACTTTTTTGAAAACGTAATTTCCAATGAATTATTGTTATATGTTTGGTGGACTGAAATTCTGAATTATTTCCCTGCATATTTTAATATAATTTTTCAAGTTTCTATGGAACGAAACATCTCATTTACTGTACAATTAAAAATAAATAAAACAATTTATAAAATATGGTTGTTTATTTTACTTATTTAACAAAAAAATAAACTCATTATTTCCAAGTCCACATTAGTTATGTTTTGGTAAGATAACAGTTATTGATTTACAATTTATTTTATCAGTGTAATTATTATCTGGATGGTATCATCAATTAAGATAATATCGTAATATATTATATTTAATAATAATAGCTATCATGATATCACATTTCACCATGTTGTGAAATTCACACGAGTTTAGCAAAAACTATCATACTGCATACTTGCAATAAGGTTCAAAATAGAAAAACAATGCTCTACGTTAACCTCCAAACCAAACAGCTGACTGTCAAAAGTATATATATATCGCAGCAAAATAGATAATGCTTCAGTGTGTTCGTTTTGTTGATTTGTGGTTTTTTTGATATACATACATAGACTTTATTACGCAACAACTAAGCCTTTGACGTATTGCACCAGATATTTAAAATGTACAAAGAAGAGTCATTACAGTTCGAGTGGTTGGACAGAGCTTTCCTGCATGCCATATTGAAAAACGACCCTGACATTAAGGAAACGTCGTTTAAAATATGCAACTTTCACTGCGAATTTGCCTCCAAAACAGGAGAAAACTATTCCAGCATACTATACAGACTGAGGATAAACTATTCACTCCAGAATGAAGATTCAAGTAAGTCTTACATCGTGAAATGTATGCAACCTCCAGATACCGAAATGGGAAAGACGATGAAAAGCTTAGGTGTATACAGGAGAGAATCAGCTATGTATAGCGAAACACTTCCAAGCATCAAAGAAGCCTTGAAGGTGATCGACCCGGAACTTCAGTTGGCACCTAAATTTATCCATATGATAACAGAACCTTGTGAAATATTAGTAATTGAAGATCTACAACCGATTGGCTTCAAGGTGGCTGACAGATTGGTAGGGATGGATCACGAACATTCTAAAATGGTGTTTAAAAATTTGGCAAAGATGCACGCTGCTTCGATGTATCTAAATAAAAAGAATCCTCAATTCAGACGTCATTATAACGAAGGTGCCTTTAATGACAACATGTCCGATACTATGGCCATGTATTTCAAAAATGGTGTCTATCAAGCTACGGAAGTTATGAAACAACGTCCCAAGTGCCAAAAGTATGTTAAAGCTTTCGAAGCCTACTCTGAACGTTTAATAGAAGACGGCATAAAACTTCTAAAAGAAATTCCTGCCGAATGTAACGAATTCAACGTGCTCAATCAAGGTGATATCTGGATCAACAATATAATGTTTAAATACAATGAAAAGGGTGAGCCTATCGATGTTAGGTTTGTCGATTTTCAAATGTCCCACTTTGGGTGCCCTGGAATCGATATAAACTACTTATTTTGCACGAGCCTTCGTAATGAGATAACGGCCAATTATCGGAATGACTTGTTGATTTTATATAATTCTGTTCTTGTGGAGACTCTCAACAGCTTGAAGTATGATGGCTTCATCCCAACCATAGATCGACTCCATGAAGAGTTATTGAGGTCAAAAGATATTGCACTCATGTCTCCGTGTATAGTCTTGCCACTCGTCAAACTAAGCAAAGACATCAGTGATACAATGACTACTGACAACCTGATGAACAAAGAAACTACAAGTGATTCAAGAACAAGTTTATACGACAATAAATTGTATCAAGAATCTTTAGAAATTGCCTTGGAGAATTTGGAAGCTATAGGATTCTTAAATGTTTAAAATAACATATTCTTTTTGAATCAATATGAGAAAATTTATCTTTAATGTGTTTGAAAATATTTTACTTTTTTAATTTTATATTCCTTAAATTTTAGTAACAAATGTTTACAAAATAAAATACAATTAATAATAGTTTTGTTATGTGTTTTATTTTATTTAATTTATGTATAATATATGTATATACTGAAAACACATTGCCATTTTTGAAAACAGATGATATAACAAATAAATTTTTTATGTTTTTATTTTAATTCTGGTTGTTTTAGGAACGTGCCTTATTGTTAAAGATATTCTAGTTTGCCTTTTTAAAGTTTGCCCAATTTCATATGATTCTGAACATTTATGAAAATTAGCTAAGTCTTGACTCACTGAATCAGCAGTGACATCATCTATTCCATGTAAATAATTCTCATAAAAATCATCTTGGACAATCAAAAGACTCCTTTTTTCTAATAAAATAGAATGTTTTTCTTCATTTTCGGTTTGATTTTCAGTCTTTTTTGTGAAATGTATAACAGTATGTGATCCACACGACACTGTTGTAATAGTAGGGTAGAATAACGGTCCATCTGTATGCGGCATGATCCCTTGTCCAGATAAATATTCATTGGCCAATATGTGGTTGGGAACTTTTCCATTCATCAAATCCAGACTGTTAATTCGATTTAAATACTCTTGCAACCAATCCGGAATTGGCTCCGCTATCATACCTTTAGGATGTGGAATCCCCCCCCAATTCTGCAATCTTCGATTGAGCAATTGGGTCCATTTTGGTTTGGGGACATCATAAATGCGAGCAATCAATGCATTTTCCTCTGTTTCTGTGATAAATTCTGGAATGTAATACACTGTCGAGGGAATCTGTAAAATTATTTTTTTTACAAATCATTTAAACATGAAGAGATAAATTTATATATATATGTACGTTATCATTTATTTTATTATGAAAAGGTCATAGTTAAATGTAAGTAAAAAATCAATAAGCTAATTTTCTTACAGAGGACTTAAGAACTCTTATTGATTTTCCTAAACGGCATGTTACTTAGCAACAAATCTCTAACAGTAGCAACAGAACATCTCATACACATCAAAGAGATTCTAGTATCTTAAGCATGCTCTCGAAAGTTCATTATAGTACATATTTTAAATACAGAACATCTAAGATCAATTGATTATTTTATAATCATGTTCATAGCACACCTTGATAAAACTTCGAAATCAGAAGAAAGTGATGACTCAACGGAATATAGTGTGGATAAAAAATATGCTGTTTTACAAAATAACCATAGACGTCTATTGGGTAAGTGTTTATGCAGAAAAATCGTTGAAAATTGTATATTAAATAGCGTAAAATTATATAATAATATTTCAGGTGTTACAACAGCACTTACGGAAGCGTTAGAAAATACCGTAAGAGGAAATCAGTTTGATTTAGAAGAAACCTTGAATAATTGCATGGCAATATATCCAGAACTTTTTACATTGCAAAATAAAAAAATACGTTCAAAATTAAAATCCACAAGACTTTACACAACTCCAGGTATTAAAAAAAAAAATTAAATCTACTGATATTATTAGTATTTAAATGATTTAACTCTTAAGTTATTTTATATATTTTTCAAATATCAGTCACATATATTTTATTATTTATTTGCTTTTTCACATTGATCATCTTATAATTTCATTTCATCTTGCATTCATTTCGTTTTAGGAATATCATAAAAGTTAATAATATAATAATCAGATAATAATTCAACGAGTTTAATTTAAAATGATATAGAATAGGTGCATGCCATTGTAAAACAAAACTGAATTTATGAGAATTTTTCTAATTTAAATAGCTTCAGATTACACCGATATCGGTGATAATTATGAAACAGTAAATAGAGCAGATAATTCCTATAAAAGTTCCAACTCTCAGTCATCAATATCATATCGAAAACCAAAAGGGTTGAAAACTCGCGATGAAGCATCTGAATCTGCCTTATTCATTGACCATGAAGCAAATGAATACGACAAGTTTGATAAACTGAATGGTCAAGGAATGCGGTTCAAAAAGGAGTTTCACCACAATAAAGATAAATTACCCATTAAATTAATGGATGATTTGAATACTTCAAGCAATATAAGTGATACCACACCATATTTAATACTGACTCCTGATAATAAAAGAAACAGTATATCATCTCAATTAAGCGACGCTGAAAGTTTCAAATTACATCGAATGCAAGAGAATAAGCAGTTTTCAGGATTTGGTAGTCATATGAATCGAGAACAGGTGGATGAAAACAGATATGTGGTCAAGCATCCTGAAAGTGATAGTGAACAATATAAAAACTACTCTAATAATCAAGCACATCAAAAATCCCTGGATGCAAATTCGTTTTTATTATCAAACGAACTTTTAAATAATAATCATATTCCATATGGAATTACAGTGCAGCAAAATTCTTCATCTCATCCTATAATGGGACAGACAGTTCCTAATGGTGATGTTTTTATTAAAATTAAATCTGAACTGTTGGAAAATAATAACAGATTTATTAATGATATTCCAACAATCACTAATAGACCAAATCAAAAATTCAACAGTACACCAAAAAAGTCTATTATCAAAAGCCCCCTGGAGACCTGCATTATTATTACGAGCCACATAAATTCTGAATTTTATAACACTAATGATAAAATGAATTCAACATTATTGGATGATGAAAATGAACTACAAGACTCTCATATCATGAGTGAAAGAGGAACATCGAGATATCTTGACGATGAAGACATTTTACCCAAAAATCATTCACATCTTTCTAAAGATATTGCTATAGATAAATTGCAAAAGTTATCAACGGGATTGAAAGTACAAACAAATGTAATGCAAACTACGCCAACCAATAAAGAACCAACAATATATAAAGAGAAAAAAATTAATAACAACGAATTAGTTCGAAAACATTCACATGGTGAATTATCAACATCAGAATGCATAAAAAGATCTGAAATATACGGGCTTACGTTTGGAATTGATACAACAAAAAGTTATTATGAAACGCTAAAGAGCAAATTGGCCACAGGTTCTGTGAAAGATTGTGCGTCAATTTTACAATCATTGAGACTTGTAAGTTGTGCTTAAATTTAATTTAAGATAAATAACCTTTGTGTGTAAAAAACCATAAACATGATTTTTTTATATTTACAGAAATTAATACACACTCTAGCAAAAGAAAGATCGGATTTAATGACATCATATATTGAAAATGATATTTTAAATATAAATGGCGAGGTTACATTGCTCGATCAATTACTACCAAAGGAAATCATTAACGGCTGGGATTTAATTCTTCAGCAAATACTATTAAAATTTTTAAACACTATGAGTTCAATTTGGAAAGGCAGAGATTATCTTACTAGCAATACAAAGGTCGTGACATGTCTTCACAGCTATTTTTTTGAAAAATACAAAGTAGGAACATCAACAGACGTCGTATCGCGAGATATGCTCATAGCAATTCTCCATAAATTGAGCACACGGCTAAGTCAACAAGCAGTACTGCTAAATACAGGTTGTTAATGTTTGTATAACAATATAAACAGTATTGTTAACAAAGTTGTAATGCATAAAAATTGAATTTACAGGTTTGGTGGAAAAGATATTTTACAACGTATACGAAGGGCACGAATTAATGTCAACATACAGAGTGAGGCATAGTTTAGGCGTGTTAATTAATTTATGTGTACATGATGATGGTAGAAATAGCTTGGAGCCTGTGTGTTCAGAAATGTTGAATTTATTGATATCACTTCTAAAGAAGAAAGATAAAAAAATTATACCTTATGTAGCACGATTGATATACGTTCTCATGGCAAATGAAACATTTCATAAAAAGGCAAAAGATATAAACTTACTAAAAGATTTAGAGCAATCGATAAACGTAAGTCTTTACCTTGTAATTGAAATATTGAATGAAATAATTTTGTATATTAGCGAATAAAATTTACAGGTCGATAATAAGCGGTTAAAATTACAACTTGATGTTTTAAAATCAGTAATTGATCAGGATCATCCTCATCAATATTTGAATGGCACAGAAGATAATTTTTTAGCAAACATCGTAAGAAAGACTGTTTTGTAATCATTATTTTATTTTATTAAATTGAAGAATTAAATGTGCTATTTTTATGTACAGGAAGCAGAAATGGATGAATTGGAAGAAGAGGTTGAAGTAGGTGAACCGTTTTTATCGGAAAATCAATCAGGTATTATGAATCAATTATAAATATTATACAATCAATGAATCCCATAATTTAATATCTATATATTTTAATATTCTAGAATGTCCGAACTTTATAAGTAGTATAGAAGAAAGTCCAATAAAAATGAAGAACAAGAATCTTGTTGATAATATAAAGAAACCTACTAAATCTACTAAACAAAGCGAGATTAAAAAATCAGAAAATATCTTAAAGATCAACAGAAAACCACAAAAGAAAATTGCTACTTCGCAAAAAAACAATATAATTCAACAAAAGCCACAAATTGTAGAAAAACCAGCAACAAAAAAAGAAAAATCTAAACCCACGATCAATCAAAACGACACAATAAAATCAAATGCTATTAAAGCAACCAAAACAGAAACAACCAAATGTGATAAAATGTCGATAGCAAATTTTCATGAAATAGTGGAGAGTTTTGATGAAATTCCGACTAGCTATATAGTTTTAAATGAAACATCAAATTTTGGGAATAATGACTCAGATCTGCATATGACTTCAATTCCAGAAAACACAAATGAATGCGATTCCACACCACTGAACGACAAGGAATGTGATAAAGTAGGTGAAAATGCAGATCTTAACTTGAACAACATGAGCTTTGTACTTCTGAGCGAAAATGAGTCAAGTAAGAGTGCAAGTTTGGATTTAAATTTGGGTTTATCATCAGAAAGTAGTGATTCGGCAGATAGAGCCGTTTTAGATGTTGAAGAAGAAAACACAAATGTGACACCGGAGCAGGCAAGAGATGAAAAACCATCATCGACCAATAATTATTTGATGGTCCATTCGAGTGGAAGTCCCAAAGTGAGTTTATTTATTCAACATGGAAAGATAACGGCCATTGATTATGATTATTGTGAAGAAACCAAAGAAATACAATCTCCTATCGAGCATGGTAATATGTTCAAGAACAATCGACAGTCACCCTACAAGGGACTTTTAACCGAAGGTAGAAAGAGTTTGAGAGCTAAACCTACAGTAATTTCTAAAATTAAGCGATCCAATACCACTAAAAATACAAATAATGAAGATACACCCCAAGAAGAGACATCTTCAATGCCGAATGAAATTCAAATTTGATAATATACACTTAGATTTGTTTTGCTTTGATACTCACAGTGCTAAGTTTATATTTTTGAAGATTTTCCATTAAGTCTTTCATTATTCTGAAATTAAAAATTTTGTATTAGAAATATCATTAACTATATTTTTGTTTGGTTAAATGTAATACATATATGTATATACAACCCAAAAAAATTGTTGACATTTAGAAATACAAGAATAGTCTATTAAATAATTATTAATTATTTATTTTCAAACATTTTTATTTATTTAATAAATATTATAGATAATTAAAAATATTTCTCAGAAATAATTTTTAAAAAAGATTGACATTTACAGTTATTTTTTTTAAATATTGATATTATATATTAAAAATATTTCCATCATAATTCTTCCATTTTGATTGTCAATATTTGATCGTTTTATATGTATAAAAACATACATATATACACATATGTTGTGAATTTGTTATAAAAATAAATCTATATTCTATTAAATGTTGCAACTTATTTACATGTCAAATAAATATATAATTAAAATTTATTCTAAAAAAAATTTAAACTGTTTTTTTATGCATATTATAAAAATACATGTCCGTGAGAATTTAATGGAGGCTTTCAAATCGTATTATATATTTATATTCACAAATAGTCACTTTGTAGGCTTAAGATTTAATACTTATAAATTAATTGTTAAGACTTATTTAAATTGTATAGGAACAGATATCTCTAACCGTTTCTAAAGATCAAATTTATTGTAAGTAATGAAATAAATAAAAAAACGCTTCAATGAATGTCTGCCAAGTTTCAAGTACATATTCTTATACAAACTGGAATAGTTGAAGTCATTTATACAATGGAATGCACATTTCCAACATTTATCACCCTTCGAATTGTTTTTGGTTTAATAATATACATGACATTTACAGTTATGTGTGGTAATACAAGTAAAATAAAGATATATATCCAATAAGATATTGGTACTGATGAACCAAATGGATAGACCCAATATCCTCGTCTAGTTGCATCTCTAGTATGATGGCTGATAGTGGCAGCAAACATTATCCAGCCAAAAGTGTTCATATTTTGATTATTAAATAATAATGAAGATCCAATTAATATCGAACACACCACAACTGCTAAAGACGTACAATGTAGAAAAGGTCTCGTTTTCAATAGTTGAATATCCTAGTGAAATTTATTTAAATTAAAACCCAAATTTAGCAAAAAAATATTTTGAAGTGGAAATTTAAGCCAATTAGAATAAATACCTGCAATTTCAGAGATTTTGCAGCAATGAAGTGATCAATATCTATCAAAGACGATATGGCAGTGCATAAGAATATTTCCAAAATTGAATCATACGAAAATATGGAAATTTTTCTATATAGATTTATAATGCTCCATGTGAGTCCACCTATGATGGCATGAGTACCATTATCAACTAAGGCTTTAAATATAGGATAATCCTCAAAATGTGTAACAAGCACATCACCCAAAATTGCAGATAAGCCTAAAGACAATGTCAAAATTAATTTGACTAGCATATTATTCAAAACCTGTAACAATCAAATTTGGGATATAAGAATGCACAATGATTAGTACGAAAACGGTTAAAAATTGAAAGCCTCCAAAATTAGTTGATTATTTAAATTAAGCAAATTTTCTAATAACGAAATAAAATAAAGTAAAAAATAAATGGAAATAATTGTATTAATAAGATACATATATAGATGGTATATTGATTGAAATTATGCACTAACATTTTCTATTTAGTAGACGAGATGACAATTTGTGAAATGTCACGTCAATCGTAAACAAAACCAGGGCTGCCAGTACCTTTCTAGATTTAGTGTGGCAAGCAATAAAAATTCTTAATACAAAAAAATAAATAAATAAAGTTCGGTGATTACTGGTCACAAAGTCACTAAAATCTGTATAACGGAACATCTGGCATCCATCCGTCCATCATACTAACGAGAACTTGAGTGCCAAATATTGTGTATTCACGATTTTCAAGGAAAAAGTTTTCTTCTTGACCACCGCAATGTGACGAATAGTCCAATTACCAATAAATAAATTGGGAAAGAGGTTCAGATAGATTTTATTTTACGTAAAAATACAATTAATAAAATTATTTAAATGGTTAAAACCCAAAATAATTTTGCTCAAGTTTCTGTAGTAGGGATAAAATTATGGTAATTGATTATTAATCTCATCACGATTACTTAACCCTTTGGCTGCTACGAGGTTTTTCAATGTCCAAGCGAAAAATGCTAACATTTGTAATTACTTTATAAAAAAATAAATATAATGTATTTTTTTACATACTTGCTTCGCCGAACGCGCGTAATTTTTTTAATACTTTATATACATTTTTAAGAAGCAGTTGTGGACTCGCGCTCTCTCTTTCTGTCTTGCTTTTACATGCGTGCGTGCGAAAGAGATACCTACATATATACACTAAATAAGTTTTGACGATTGTTTCCGACGCATTATTTTTTTCAATAATCTATTTTTAGACATCGATGTATTTGTCGTTGTTAAAACATGCGATACATTTGAAACAGGTAGCGGTCTTTCTTTCTTTCTTTCTTGGATGCGAAGTTTCTAATAATCAAATAATTTTTCAACATGTATCATAAACATTTTGTATGCATTTCAGTTGTATTTGATTGATTGCACGAATTCGTGACGTCTCGTGACCTATATAATTGAAAGCGGATTTCTATTGTTTTTTGCCATTTATTTTAACTCTGCAAAATGATATCGGACAGTGAAAGTGACGAAAGCGAAATAATAGCTCCTCGCCGAGGAACTCGACAAATCAGCAGCTCTACTGATTCTGAAAATGAATTTATCGACAATAATCAATTCCCAAGTAATAACTCCTTATATGACTTTGACAACGAACCCGAAATTTACTTTGATGATGAACCCGAAATTGAAGAGCTTTTAAAAAATTGATAAATATTTATAAAGCTTGATTGAAAAATAAATATAAATACGTATATAAAAAAAATGTTTCGTGCCACTGATGCGCTGGCAAAGAAAGTAATGAAATACGACAATTAATGACGTCAACAACGATCGTCGTAGCAATCTTCGCCGATTTCAAAACAACGATTTATCGTTGTTGTAGCAGTCAAAGGGTTAAGACAACTTTTGCCATGAAAATCGCGAATACAGAATATTTGGCACTCGAGTTCTCGTTAGTATGATGGACTTTTTGCCTGCCAGATATACATATTTGAGTGAGCGCTTTGAGACTTATAACCACCGAACCAAAATTATAAGTTCAACATTTAGCACCATCTTATGGCCAAATTAATGACAACTGACATTTGAAACTTACTTAGTCCAGGCATGCTAATATGAGTAAAGGTAAAATCATTGTTCTATTTAATCATGAATTCTGATCTGAACCGAAATTCTAAAACAATATATGTTCTCCATCAGATGTCAATTTGAAACCTGAACAAATAGTATTAATGTCAGATTATGAACTGCTTAAAATAAAAGGATTAAGCGGTGAAGATTTGTCCAAATTGAAAGTAAATGCCGCCAATAACTTGCTACCGAATGGCTTCAAAACTGGTTGATTATTAATATAAATGAATAGTTTGAAGTTTTCCTCTAAACATGCATATGACTGACTATTGTGTTAACAGTTGTGGAGATGGGCAAATCTCAAAGCAAAATATCAACTGGATGTCCACATATAGACAAAATTTTAAATGGTGGATTGGATCGAAAATGTATCACAGAAATCTATGGTGAATCGGGATGCGGGAAGACACAATTTGCTTTGCAGATAGCAACAAATTCATGGAATACAGGTAACTTTTCAAATCTAAAAATCCAAATTCAATTTTGTAACTCGTCTTTTAATGTTACTCATCTTAATGACACGTAGGAGTGGTATATTTATGTACGGAAGATGTTTTCCCTTCAAAGCGACTTCATCAACTATTTGAATTTATCAATCCAAAATATAAGAATATGGACTTGTCCAAATATGGAGAAAAAATATTCATCTTACAAATAACCGAAGTGGTAATAATGATCTTATAATAGTTAGATTTGTATTTTATAAAAACTGCTTTACCGAATTGTGCCAATGATTTTCAGGACGACTTAATAAAATGCATAAATATTCAACTGCCCTGTCTATTAGAATCAAACAAATCAATTAGCGTGGTGATAGTAGATTCAGTTGCAGCGCCATTTCGAGGAGATTACCAAGAAAGTAAGTTGAATAACAAATAGCTTCTCATGATTATTCAAATATTCTATCAACTGATATTTGTTTAAACACAGTGAGCTCTAATCTAAGTAGAGCTCAACATCTCAAAGAAGTCGGTATCGGGCTTTTAAAATGTGCCAAATCATATAATCTGGCTGTCTTATGCATCAACCAAGTAAGTGCTAAAAATGTATAATTTTCATGTTCTATACTAGTAATTTTAAACACTCCGCGGTTTGCAGGTATCTTCAAATCTTGCAGCAAGCTCAACTAATAGCATAATACCGTGTTTGGGGTTGGTATGGTCAAACATGATTACAGTTAGGATTAATGTAAGAAAAACAAATAAATATTTTAGAATCAATCATGAACTTTATAAAAATAATATTATAAAAGAAATCAAGTCACTAGAAGAAAAGACTGATTCAAAGCAATTGATGGAATTAAATATCAGAGAATTTCAGGTAATGTTTTCACCTGATATATATAATGATGAAGTTATTAATTATATAATTGTGACCAAAGGTATAATGAGTTTGATGAATTGTTAGTTTTCCGTAATTTAATTTATTATACATAATACCTATATATAATGAACTACTATTATATATGGAAAAAATTAACTAAATAAGTAATTTTATTTGTAATATCAATTTAAAAATGCACAATTTCAGTATTTCAAAATGCATTCTGAAATAATGACAAACATTAAACCAAAATAACTGTGGACATTTAATAAATAGTAAGTTTCTAGGGAAATACTTTTACACGCTAATGTTTTATAAAAATTGTAAAATTATAAGCTAACATAATCGTCCATTATAAACTAATCTTAATTTTTACACACCTCCTTTACGTTTTTAGAAAGTATAAGTTTTGTCACATTAAGTGTTTTCAATATTTATTTCTGACAAAAAGATTGCTAAATGTTTCAATAAAAAATAAACAAAACTGTTTCTGTATTTATTTACAACAAAAAAAGTTAATAGTTGTCTTTTAATTTAACATAATAAAAATTTCATCAAGAAACTCTCCCTCGACATAAAATTACCATACATTTAAATATTTATTGCTTCAAATTGATTGAGCTGCTATTATATACCTTTAATGTTTGTATCCTCCAAAAAACTTAAATAACAAAACAAAAGAAAAAATTCAAAAAGTTTTTCGAATATATAAATCATTAAATACATGTTTTATTGAGCTAATTTAATGTTAACGGCAGCATATTTAGTAAAATGTGATCTGGAGCAGTCTTATTCCAAGTATGCACATCAGATACAAGATGAATCAGTCGATAACCAAGCTCGCACTAGCGTAACTCACAGATGAATCGTCCATAGTCCGACATTGGGTTGATTGAGCATACCTTCAAGGTAAATTATCGTTAAAACTACAATTATGAACAATTTAACACAAACAGTGATATAACAAATACCTTAAAAACTTAAGCGAGCATTGTCTTGATCTAGCTAAAGGTGCGCAAGCCTAAAAAACAAAGCATACGTTACAAAATCAGATATCTAATTATTATTATATTAATTTTTACAACATGCATTAGAACATTTACCTGGAGCAAAACACTAATGGGATGCCTTCCACATATTGTGTTACGGTATTTATTCAAATACTCAGTAAAAGCTTGAGGACTTAGTGATTCTATCAAATCCATTCCCTATAACGAGAAAAGTTAACATGATTAATTTTATAAAAATTTCACTTTTATACATATGTATGTTATTAGGGAAACAGAAAATCTTACCTGTTTGTCCAAATTTTCAATACTTTGATGTATTTGACCACAACGCTTTTCATAATGGGTGTAATTAAAACGAACACCCCAATGGCAAAAATCTGACGAAACAACGAACAGATTTTGAGGATCTCCTAAATAAGAAGTTAAAATACGCCCGTACCTAAAAATATAATGAGTCAAAAGATATACTGTTTGTTTTCAAGTTAAAACTAATATTTTGAAAAATAGCGTATAATAATATGTTTTACTAACATGGCTTCTTTATCAGAAGTAAGTGATCCTACTAAAATTGGGATAATAGTAAACTGATTCTTATACCTGTAGCAAAAAAAAAAAAATTACATTAAAATTTTTACAAAAAAAAATTTAAACTGAAAATATACAAAATCTAAAAACACTCACTCTTCCATAACTTTTGCGATGTATGGAAGATGCATTTCAATAGAGTGCTCATCCTCATCGGTCCTTTTGTCCATCCATTCAAATTCGCCAGTGGCCTCTAATTGAGAATAAACTAAAAAGGCGAAAAACATTAATGTATCAAATCGTAGATTTTAATCATATGAATACGGACGTAGCAACAGACTCTCAGAATCAATTTTTAAATCATATATCGGCGTCTCATATTTTTGTGCTTCCGATAAAGCACATCCTGACAGTCTTACATGGTGACTTGGTCCAAGTATAAAAATACGTTTTCTGCAAACAAACTAATCTTTACATTTATGAAGAATAGTAATATATTTAAAATAAAAATCGAAATGATCTAAATATAAGAACCAATAATCGTTATAATCAGCAGCAATTTATATACTCACACTACAGCTGGACTGACTTGTCTATAAGCAAATGCAGCACAGGCACCACAATAAGAATATCCAGCATGGCTGAAAATACATCAAGGTTTAAACATTACATGAGTGCATATTCAAAATTTTATTTTAATAAATTGCTTTCTGTTGAATAATATATTTACGGTGCAATGATGGCTCGTGCTGGTCCATGACATAAATCAGCTTTCGAAAGCCAATTTTCTAGCTGCCTAGATAGGTCAGCTCCTGTAGATCGAAAATAAAGTTCTTTCAAAAATGCATTCCTTCAAGATCTTACTATAAACAGATTTTATGCGCACACACACATAATACGAAAAAGGATATATGTAAATAAAAGCAGTTAAAAATTTTCAGAATAATTTATTATATTTTAATGTATTAACATAAATTTTAAGGGCATGTATTAATATGAGTTTACGATGAATTTTTATTTTCTCTAGCAGCCGTAAGCACCAAATCCATTGTTTCAAAGTTCAATTCTGATAATTTATCCGAGGTATTGGTGATTATGCTGTCATAAAGTTCTGGAAGCACTCGATTATGTTTCATGACATCCTCACTAATTTCCGTTTGAATAGTACAACTTTCTTTCAAATTGTCTGACATCTTCTCAATTTTACAAACATTATTTTCGTTTTCTGAAGATTTTTTTTGTAGTCCTTCAAGTATATTAATTGTCTCTTTAATGGCAGCATTCAATTCCTCAAATCCTGTTTCTTTATTGTAGCCAACATCGACATTTTTCAGATAGAGACGATCGCAATATTGACGACCTTTCACATTCAAGTCGTCCAAAATGTCACTGACATCCTGCTGAGCTAATCCTTCACTGAATTGTCGATTATTGCTTTCTTGACATTCCAATGTTCTGGAAAGATAACAAAAATTCTATATGTATGAAAAATTTGGTTAATTTTGCATTACGTTTATCGCTATAAATTTTATAAATATTGTTTTATCTGTATCTTATCCGGAGACTTTTAGTTGTATTAATTGATATATGGTCGAAAATTTATTTTATACAAAGTAAAAGCAAATCCATAGAATTAAATAACGAGCAGTCTAATCGGTCCCTAATCTCGGCTTGGTGCCAACTTTAATATGCAGTCTACCTTCACATATCTACTATAGTGTGCGATCTAACTTCACGTTTTTACTTTAATATGCGGTCTCACTGTCTCAGTTCTCGCGTGCGACACTAAGACTGAATAATACCAACCGTAACAACCTAATCTTAAATGAATAGGGCCAACCCTAACCTAACCCTTAAATAAACAGATGTTGGCTGCTAAGATATGTTTTTTTTATGAAAATATTGATGAAATAAAAGTTAAAAAAGCACATCTTAGCAGCCAACACCTCTTTATTTAAGGGTCAGGTTAGGTAAAGGTTATTATTATTTATTTATTTATATAGCAAACTGCTAATACATATAACACAAAATAACAACAAAAAATTATAAATCATATTCCACAAAGGTATCCATTAACACCCTTCAAGAAAACATCAATGTTATTAGAACTTCTAATGCTTTCAGGAAGGGCATTATACATTTGAACACCTCCTGCAGTTTTAGCTTTCTTAACTCTACCTATAATTAATTTATTCCTATTTCTCGTTTTATAATTATGTATATCTCTATTCCTAACTATATGATTATTAAAACATTTGGGTAATAGATTCTTATCTAGCTTATATATATAAACTTTAAAGTGCTTACTTTAAGACTATTTCTAATGTCCAACCATTTCAATTCATCTAACATACTTCTTACATTCTTACGCTTCCTCACATTCAAAATTGCACGCATCGCTCTATTCTGCACTTCCTGGAGTTTATCAATACACAAACCACTAAATAGATTGAGCACTGTAGCACAGTATACAGTATGAGGCCGTACAATACAATTATATATCAATATTTTGCTTTTTATGCTTAATAAATTTCTTAACCTACAAAGTACACCAACTTTTTTTGCCATTTTTCTAATAATATAATCTGCGTGCATCTTAAAACTTAATTTACAATCCAAATACAAGGTTGGCCCTATTAATTTAAAATTAGGTTGTTATGGTCGGTATTTTCTTCGCTGCTAACGATATTTTGATAGAAATGCTTGGACTACATTATGGGGCGGCAGGAAAAAACAAAAATTACAATAAACAGGTCGTTGCTACGATACAAATAGTCGACTGCGATTCAAAGGTAGACCGCATACTAAAGTAGCACCCTCGGCTTTTACCCAAAAGTTAATATAGTAGATGATATAATATTGTAAAGTTGAGACAACACACATACCTATGTTGGTGAGCGAGCGAGGCCAGTTGGGCCATGCGTTTGTGAGTCTCCTCCAACTGAACCCTGTTGATCTCCAAGCGGGTGGTCAAGGCGACGAGCCGCGCCTCATTCTCGTCCTGATGATTTTCCACCGCCACCTCAGCCATCTGCTGACAGAACAGAGTCTGCAAGAGGCGGTTGTGGGTGAGGGCCGCCTGCGACTCCGGATCCCGCTCCAAGCTCTCGGCGATGGTCGAGTTCAACGTCCGGTTGTGTCTTCGCTGCATCTTTCCTCGACGTCAACGAAAACGCCACAAACGTCATAAACGTCACTGACTACAACCGGCGACTTTCAAACGCGAGACGGAATTCGCGAGCGGACGCTCGACAGCTTGCGGTGTTCGCGAATCGCGAACACGACCGCGCGCTGCACAAAATTTCTCCTCCAATGGCTGTCGAAAACCGATCAAACAATGTCTGTACATACATATAAATATACTAGTGTTTTCCACCCGGCTTCGCTCGGTATTTGTAATATAAACCGTTTAATAGTAAACATTTTATTAAATTAATTTGAAGTTTTATTTTATTTGAATATTCGGTAATTGGATTATTAGTCACATTGCGGTGGTCACAAAGACAATTCTTGCCATTAAAATCGCGAATACGCAATATTTAGCACTCAAGTTCTCGTCAGTATGATAGTTATCGTTAGTATGATGGACTTTTCGGCTGTTCCGTTATGGAGGTTTTATTGACTTTGTGACCAGTAATCACCGAACCGAATATTCATTTGTTTTTCTACGAACCAACAATAGTTACATACAAAGTCTCTTTCGAAATTATATATTAGATACAGCGTTGTTTTCCAAAACCTTTGTTTGAAATTTCGGAATACCTGTTGTTAAATTTTCTCTTGCGAACAACGAGTTAAGGTCTGTTCATACCTATCCAGCACGACCCGTATCCTGCAGGTGTCACGCAAGTGCGGATAGTATTCTTTGGTACATTATATGGACGTATTCATACTCCATTCGCGCATGCGCATTTACGTATTCATGCGCGTCCATATAGAATGTACCAAAGAATACTATCCGCACTTGCATGACACCTGGAGGATACGGGTCGTGCTGGATAGGTATGAACAGACCTTTATTAAAACTGACATTGTGAAAAATAAAATGTGTTTTCGAGAAAAAAAAAATCTGTGGCGCTAATCTGTATTTATTCATTAATAAATACAATGAAAATAGTACTAGATTTTAGGCCATGCAATCGGTTATTGGAGCTAATCCGGTTTACCAATTATTTTTAATTTGACAGCTTTACGAGCAGACTTGCTAAATTGTTGAGGCATGTTTATAAACAAGTGTATCCCGATATATTATAAATTTGAACTTTGACATAAAAAATATATTTAAACTGCTAAAATCGGTGCACGCGTGTCACAGGTTCGTCAACCCTGGTCTATTATAATAGTAGCCAGAGGCAATGACCTCGCCTTATTAAGTTTGGGAAAGGGGTTGAATTTACGTATGTGGATCATTTGAAAATACAATTGAAAAAAAAAAACTTTAATAGCATAATTTTCTTTAAATTTTTGACAGACAACTATATGATGGCCTTTATAAAATCATTTATGTACATATGTACATATTTCATATTATTGAGTAGAATCCCTTCGGTGGCCATTTTGTTTATACAATCGTTCACACGATTATTGTAATCACGTTTATTTTTGTTTTATATTACATATAAGCTTATTCGATTAATTTAAAAAAAAATTAACGTTTATTAAATCAGACAAGAAATCTCCTAAATAATAAATACATCGATCAAAGACATGCCATTATGAGATTAACGGTATGAAAAACACGTCGCCTTAACAAAAACAAATGAATAATTTAAATTCAAAATTAATTTTGACAGAAGATCGAAATAGCTATACATATGTCATTCTTCAAATCGGGCGTCTATCAATATGAAAAAAAGTCACCTTCAAATGAAAGCATTCTGATTGCGAAAGTTAAAAATACACCACGCTCGGTAATGGATAACTCGCCCGTTGCGTGCACATGTATAGACATTATTGCAAGTGTGGAAAGCAATTGGGAACAAAGAGAAAATGGCCGAGAGTGGGCGATCGCATCAAAGTATGGATGGTATCACAGTGTGATACCATGTTTAATATGAAATTGAATGATTCAGGAAAATAATAAAATGAGAAAGATTGCAAACAGGTGCAGTTGTTTTGGCGATGGGCGGTGACGGTTGACGGGTGACGGGTGACGGGTGACGGATGACAGCCGAGTTGTAGGTTAGAATCGTGGATGCGGGAGAAGGGGTGAAGGGGTGAAGGGTGAGAGAGTGGGAACTTACCGTGATTAGAATACCAAGAGCCGGCGTGTGTCGCCCGACGAGAGCGCGCCCCGCGAGACTCTCGACCCTGCATTTTCTTTTCGTATTCGTCTCACGTTCAGGCGTTTGTCTCTGTCAGCGAACTTCGAACTTCGAATTCACCGTCCACCGACCACCGACCACCGACCACCACGCTGTCACCGGCCACCGACCGAATACACTGAGACGAAACGTAAACCGCAACACCCCTCGCCCCTCTCCCCTCGCCTCGACCTCCTACTCCTCGAACCACTTTGTCTATGACGGCGGCTACCGAGTCAACTCCTCTCTGCCGCCACTGCTCATTGCACAATTCAATGTAATCATATCATTCGTTTTTCATTTCAACTAATACAAGAAAATCTACATATATTGTATGGCTTGGAGCTTAAAATCCAAACTTATTGCATTACTGATAATCTTTTGTGCAATCGACGATGTTTTCGTTTATTACCACTATTTTTGATTTCAGTGTAGTCCTGGGATTTTTGTTTTTTAAAAGCGAAAAAAAAGTTAAAAGCGTACATATTTATAGCTAATGAAACATTTACATGTGTAATGTTTCATTAGCTATAAAAAGAATAATATATTATATCATTATTTTTGATATAATATACATACTTCTATTAGTCTACATATATATGTATGTATATAAAAATCAATGTTTGTCTGTCACGTATGCGTTCCTATACCATTCAACCGAGTGCGATGAAACTTACATGAGTTATTGTGTGTATGCCCGCGATGGTTTCTGTAAAAAAAATCACCCAAAAACGGGAACGGAGACGGGAAAAACGGGAATGAGTGGCATTGCTGTCTGCATTTTTCCGACAAATTATCATTACTGTAATTTAATTTGATTATTAAGTGTTAATTTGAAACTGAATAATTCACTAATCGAAAAACATCGAGAAACGGGAACGGGAATTGCTTGCGTTATTGTGGCATTGCAACACATGTCGGGTTAAGCTAGTTATACATAAACATCGATTATATATACTAAAAAAAATGTATAATCATTGAATTTTCACATAAATATAATTGTACTTATTTAAAATTCAAAACAAACTCCTAAAAGTGTAAAAATCCCATTTAATACGAATTTTGTGGAAATCTGCCCAATGAATATTCTAACCAATCAGATTCAAATTAGAAACTTAAATATACTAATAGATGTTGATTGATTTGAGAAAATTTATAAACAATTCATGAAAATGATAGAATGGATGAAATTGATAATCATTATTGGCTTCATCATATTATATTTCGCCATGCGAACTTTTAGTAATTTGATCATTAATTAATTCCTGAAAACAACTCATCCATCGGAATTCTAGGTAGTATTTAATCGTACGTAAATTAATCAAATTTCAATCAATCGAAAATAATTTCTCCCAAATCACTCATTGATTTAAAAGAATACTGTTCTATGATTCAAAGCAAACTACGATTTATATATTTTTATGTGTTAAAAATTCGCAATGTAGTTATAAATGGGAAAATATAAAAAAAATGATCGAAAAGGGAAACGATGATTGTAAACATTGGACGTGAACGTAATGCAACTGTGACCAAAGCAGTTGTCACGCGGCGATCATATGTTTGGTAGTATACACGTACAGTAGTACATAGTACAGTGTACAGCTGGGGAGCGAATCTGGGGTGTGCAATAAGGTCGATTTTGGGTTGCGGCACGATGTCGAATGTACATAGAGAGTAGCACTAGTGACTAGGCAGAGCAGAGCAGAGTAGGCACTCGGTGTTGGTGTCGGTATCGGTGTCGGTGTCGGTTTGGTGTCGGTGTCGGCATGCGCCTGACGCCCGTTCTCGTATCGACCGACATCGCAAACGGGTGCCACACGAAAACCACTCCAACAGCCGCACTGATAAGCGCGACTCCCAGTGCAATGCGCTCTTTTCATTACAGAAACGAATACACAATCGATCAGAGGGAACGCGCGCGCATAGCCGCTATTGTACCGTTTTCCTCACTGGGACAAAAGCCTTATCGGTCACATTAGGGTGCGTGCACACTTTCTAAAACACTAACTCGACTCTCCTAGCTCTCTTCGACAAAGATGATTCGACTCCTCTTTTCCTTTATTGAATTTCATTATAGGGCCAATAGGCGTTGACCTACATACTCCATTATCGTGGAAAACTAGGAAAATTAACTGTCTGAAATTGTATCGAAATCCTGAATAATAAAGTGTATCAACTTTATTTTGTTTTTGTATAATTTTCAGACTAAATAAAAAAAAAAGTAAATCGGTGATGACCTAAATAAAAAAATGCATGTCGAGAAAATATTTAAATTAATTCAGAATCCAATGAGATTGGGAAAACGCCTTTTGTCGGCTAACGTGCATTTCAGGCTGAAAAGATCGTTCGCGTTGTCGAGTTTCGCAACGAGCTTACTAATTATGACATCGGTATCGCAATAGCACACGACGTTATTTCATAAGGCCTGCAGAATCACAACAAAATCAATAGAAAGAATACGTTTTCCAACCACCGAACGATCAATTGTACGAAATAATTGAACGATTCTCTCACTGCCACGGCCTTCGCGGGCGTCTTTATTAAATTTTACGATTGATCGTCGCGTGAAATTTACGATTCATTCAATGTTGTACGATTATTATATGTATAGAGAGCGTGCGAACGTTTGGAAAACGGCGGACGGCGATAACGCACGCGTGCGATTGTAGTATCAAAGTGTCAGTCGATAGGTGTTATATTTGTGCGGGCGAGTGTCTTACTCTAGCGCCGTCCACGTGCAATATGACGTAGGGTGACCGCCCTTTTAAGAAGATCGCAAGCCCGCGATAAGGCCTCGTGGAGATATTGCGGCTGCATGTTAAAATTGTAATCGAGGTGAGGAGGAATTTTTTCGAAATGTTTGGAGAAGTGGTCGCCGTCGCGTTTGCGGAAAATCGGGAAATGGGAAATGGGAAAGGGGTGAGAGTCCCGGATGCGGAGGCGATCGCGTGGTGTTCGGTGGAGGGGCGCGGCAGGTGGCGCGGCGGCCGATCGCGCAACTGCGACTACAAATGGCGGCCGTCGCGGCGTCAGCACGCTCGCTCTGACGTTGGCCGCTCGCTCTCCACCCTTCGTCCACTTCTTCCACTTCAGATCAAGAGGAGGCCCGCCACTCCACACGAACCAGGGTGCGCCCCCATTTCACCGAAGACTCCACCCTTTCGACCGCCACACCGAAAATCAACCCCACCGTAGAGGAAAATCCCCCTTCAGAGCAGTGTTTTTCATTCGGTTTCAAATTCAAATTCGGATTTTAAAGTTACGGATCGATCATCTCCGACTCGAATAAAATACTGATTCTGTGATTATTATTGTTAATTCGTTGCGATAACGTGAAAATGTGCCCGCGATCATGGTCGAGATGTGTGCCGTTTGTTTCCTACTCACGCGCTAATTAATTAATTGTTTTTTTAATTTAAATTTGTAACGATTTGTTTTCGTTATTATACATATGTACATATATATATATATATATATATCGAAATATTTATATCTTTCGCCGCGGTGTATTCGAGGCAGGTATGCGATCAGGTGTTGTGAACTTGTCGCAGTTTGCGCTGAACAAATATAGCCGGTGCGGTGCGCACAGACGTTGTTAACCTTATCGATGTGCGTAATCGTAAAACGAAAAATCCCGTTGATGTTATCTTCCTGTCACGTTAGTGTGCGATGACGGGTGCGCTACATTTGTATCGATTTTTCCCGGAGGGAAGAAACGAGGGGAGGGAGGGGGCCGTCGGTTCCTTGAACCTGCCCGTTCAAAATCGATATGGGGGGCGCTCGCTCGCTCGACGTGCAGCCCCCGTCTGTCCGTCCGCGAAGGCTGTGTGTATTTTGGCGCGATGCGGGCAAAATATCGGCGTCGGCGCGCCGGCGTCGCGTTCGACCCGCGCGTTTTGTGACCCATTTCCGCGCCGCTGAAATGGGTCACAGATCGGGCCGTTCCCCTCCGGCCGCCCCCCGCCCCCGACGTGTCGCCGGTGATAGAGCGCCGCCCCCGGCCCAGTGCTGTTCGAGCAGGCGAGCCGTGCGCCACTGGAGAGTGTGCGCGCGCGCTAAGGGTTAGTGCGCTTTGTTGACCTGTACCACGTACTACGCGCCCCTCTTCATTTTCCATTTTCCGCTTTCCGTTTGCCTCGATACCGTTTACTACCGCCGACTACGCACACACATATTCCGGGAAGCTGCTCTTCCGACGCGACTCTGCTATTTTTGTATTAGATAATTATGTTTACTAATACAGTTGTTCCCGTAGACTACTACTACATAACTACCTACTTATAAATACATATATAGTTTCTATTATACTACTTTCGGATGATATTTTCAGAGATTTAAATCTAAATGTCAATTGAAAAACTTTAAATTTAATTTTCTTTCATCATCGTTGGAAATTGCCCGTGTTTTTTTATTTATTTTCATACACTCGCTAAAATATCCATAATCGAAACGGTAATAATGAAGTTTTCATTTTTTTGTGCGAAAATTGCTTTTCTTAATTCATTAATACAGGTTTTTCATTCAAAATTGACTCTTTTTCATTCCAAATTGACCTTTTGTCATTTTAAATTCCTTTTTCTTTTCAATGTCAATTTGAATTGAAATATGTTTAATTTGAAATGAAAAAGGATCAATTTGAAATGAAAAATTGAAATCAATTTGGAATAAAAAATCTATATTTATTTCAATATTTTCCAATAATATATACAAATAGCCTGCATTTTGGGTTCCCCATATAGGTTTTTCATTTCAAATTGACCCTTTTTCATTTCAAATTAAACCTTTTTCATTTCAATTTTCTTTTTCTTTTCAATGTCAATTTGAAATGAAAAATGTTTAATTTGAAATGAAAAAGGAATGAAAAACCTATATGTATTTCAATATTTTCCAATAATATACAAATAGTCTACATTTTGGGTTTTCCAAATGGGGTCGCGAAGGGCTTTCTGTGGGCTCCCCAACTGGATCTATGATTGAGTATAATCCTTTTTTGAATTTCAAATTAAAAGAGTGATCTATATATGTATTATAATAGGGCTTCGGGTCACTTAGCTTTCATAATGCGATAACGTAAAACTGTATATGTATTATTTCAAGTTGAAATGATCGATCTCTTAAATCGCCTTTTTTATTACAATAATCAAAATCGTTCGGTTGGTGGTGGTAGTTTTCATTTTGTATTATAATTGATTTTTTATTATGAAATTATTTATTGTGAAATCTTTTGTTTGAGTAATAATGTATCGTATCGTACATATGTATAATACCTTATTTGTTTTATAGAGTTTTTCTTTACAATTTCGTATTTTAAATAATTAAAATCATATCATATTAATAATATTAAATTTATATTTCTAACAAAATGCATAACAACATGAATTCTTAAGCGCTTTTGTATAGAAACTTATTGCATTATTGCATTTCCTTGTTTTAAAACGATTCACGTTGCGCCAATTTGCTACAACCGCTGTATTTATATTATGTAAAAGTACGTAGTAACAGCATTAACTTAGTGCGCTTTAATGCTTTCAGAAATTCGCATTATCGCAGTAAAAATGCAATACGTTCTATCGAAGTACATAATGTTGTCAATGCAATCCCTACATATGTAGTTTCTCGAGTTAAAAATATTCATATGTATACGAAACATACATACATATGTACATATTTTATTTATTTTAAATTTTATGTTTATTATTATTCTTTGAAATATCTGTGAATTGCATTCAAAAGTAGTCTAACCCCTTTAATGATACTTTATTATTCTGCTTTCATTTTAAATTTCACACTATAAACTACGTCGATATCCATGTCTTATCGGTCTTATATTATCAATACAATATATGTATAGGTATATATACATACACTGAACATGTATCCGTTTTATAATATGAATATATCGCTATTAACTATTTATTATGTATGCTGTAAATTACTTTTTTATCGTTAAATCTTCTTCCTGCCTACATATATATTTATCACTATAGTCACCCCCTACAACACGCTGTATCGGCTCAACGAAAAAGCGTAAAAAACTTAAGAAAAGAAATAAGTGTAATTTATTTCTTTCTTTTCTTTGCGGAAGAGATCTAGCGCGTTTTAGAAGGATTTACTGTTGGTTGGTTGAGTGGTGTAACTAAAAGAATTTGGCCCGCATGCGAGTAACCAAAACGCTCCAATTTTTTGCAAATTTTAAATGTCCTTCCTATATGTAAATATCTGAACTTCTTCATATTAATATTGCAAGTTTTCCAAGTCATAATTTGTTTTGGGTACCAATTATCGGGCAGAAAAATAGCCCTATTTCTAGACAAATTAGTTATTTATCACGACATAATAGTATGCAAATGACCATCTCTAAAACATTTCGCCCTGCAAATAAAAAGAGCGCCCTTCTCTAAAATAACTCGCGCGACCCAATCGGGGTCCGCTCGGCAAATTAAATGTCAAATGGGTTGCCAGTAACAAAAATAAAATTTGATAATGAACCGACTTTCATGTAATTTTTAATTTTAAATTTACTTGTTATTTATTTTTAATGTACATATATATATATATATATATATATATATATATATATATATATATATATATATATATATATATATATATATATATATATATATATATATATATATATATATATATATATATATGAATATTCGGCCATCCCGACCCAAAGGGCTTGCATGTGCCGCATACCCCCGCGTCTTAGTAGTTACGCCACTGTCACATGCTAAGGTATTCTATTATAAAACGGATATATTTTAGTTTATGTGCACCTGCTTAAGTAAACTGGAGCGTATCTCAATTTTGGTTAAGCAGTTCGAATCGAACCTACCCACGAATGTAAAATAATCAAGAATTTGCGTGTCTATTTCCAGAGCGGTCGTCGTCTGCGCATGAAGACGTCCGAGCATCGACAAAAAGACGTCGACGAAAGAAGACGATGAGTGTCACTACACGGATCTCATTGTAGAAATAGTTAAAAGCGTTTATATATATACACATGTGTATATGAAAAAAAATTAAGCAGAGAAGATAGATAAAATAGAGAAAAGTGGTGTAGTAGGAGAGACCGGTGGTCGGTGATATCGTTGAAGATATATTGTATAATAGTGTAAGTTAGTGGTCGCATGGCGCTGGTGTGACGCTGGTTGCGAGGATGGTGTCGTAAGGGGGCGCCGGGGGCCACCAAGCATGGGCGAGTTCAAGTTCGGGGGCGCAGGTGGCGGCGAAGAAGGCGGCGATGAGGAGCAGCAGGCGGCTGTGGGGGCGCTGTGGGATGCGCGCCGAGGAGGGCAGCCGCCCCCGAGGCCGCAGTGGCCCCCAGCCGCCGCCCCACCAGCGCCGCCCGCGCCCAGCTGGCCGCCGGGGGCGCCCTGGTCCAGGGGCAGGGGGGCGCGCGCCCCGCACCCGCACGCGCCGCCTCCGCCCCATTCGCACCACCCGCACTCGCCGCCCAAGTTCCGCAGGTCCACCTCCTACCCTGGAAAACCGCACACCAACGAAGCCGACGACGGCCAGCACTACCAGGTACCGTCGACACACCCTCACCCTCATTCACCCCACCCCCACATTTTTCAAAACCGACCAAATTGCATGCGATGCTATGGAAAACTCGATCACTTCAGACTTAAAGCTACATACAATCGTGACCAACTTCTACGAAGCCTGCCTGATTCATATCACTAATCTACCAGCCTTGAGAATAAGATTCCGATTTTAACATATTCAACGCATTATAAAGATCTGGGATCATTTTTAGCGACAAAAATTGTATTGCGCCATAAATTTAATGTATAATTTTACCCGGCTTCGCTCAGTATTTGTAATATAAACAGCTAAGCATGACGAATCTAATAGTAAATATTCATTTGTTTTTTTATTAAATTTATTTGAATTGAAAAATATATATATGTAGTTCGAATCGTCATAGAAACTTTGATTTCTTTTCGATGTTACCAACAAACCTTACATACATAGCTACAAAGTCTCTTTCGAAATTATATATGTAACTAGTTGTTGTACCCGGCTTCGCTCAGTATTTGTAATATAAACAGCTTAAACATGGCGAATCTAATAGTAAATATTCATTTGTTTTTTTCTTAAATTTATTTGAATCGAAAAAAGTATATAAGTAGTTCGAATCGTCATAGGAACTTTGATTTCTTTTCGATGTTACCAACAAACCTTACATACATAGCTACAAAGTCTCTTTCGAAATTATATATTAGACTAGTTGTTTTACCCGGCTTCGCTCAGTATTTGTAATATAAACAGCTTAAACATGGCGAATCTAATAGTAAATATTCATTTGTTTTTTTATTAAATTTATCTGAATCGAAAAAAATATATATCGAATCGTCGTCATAAAAACTTTGATTTGATTTCGATTTTACCAACCAACATTACATACACACTTACATAATTACAAAGTCTCTTTCGAAATTATATATTAGATTCCCTTGTTACTTTTTTGCACTACGTCTGATTTTTCTGTTAGGTAATTTTTGCGGATGAATGAATATTGCGGACAGATTTTTCGGACGGTGATTATTCCAGATACTGATTTTTCTGTACATACAAAAGATGCAAAAATCTGTGTTCGAGACAGTCACTTTCTGCAATCGTCGTTTCTGTAAAAGGGTAATTGGATTATTACGCACATTGCGATCGCCTAAAAGACAATTTTTGCCATGAAAATCGCGAATACGGAATATTTAGCACTCCAGTTCTCGTTAGTATGATAATTATCTTTAGTATGATGGACTTCTCGGTTGCCAGATGTTCCGTTATAGAGATTTTAGTTAGTTTTGGGCTAGCGTTTTGTGAGTAATAATCACCGAACCCCGGAAAAGCTGTCCGCAATATTCGTGTATGGAATAATCCTGTCCGAAAGAAACCGTTCACCATTCTATTCACTATAAACATTCAGATTGCTGGAATTGCGCAATATATGTAATATGTAATTCCCTTGTTACTTTTTTGCACTACGTCTAATTTTTCTGTTAGGAATCTCAGTATTAAATAGTATTTATAAAATAAATGCATAGGAAGTTTGCATATTTTGTCTACTACTAACTTCTACTATTATGAAATATACATTATATATTTCATTTCAGTTATTTTGCAGTAAGCAAATTCTATAGAATTAATTTTGTTATAAAAGCGATTCTTGTTGGTCCAAATATCTTAGCTGGTCATTGAGAATATCATATTTTTCTACCTATTGGAAATAAACGGCCGTGAAATGAAATACATATATTACAGTATGAAAGTTGGAATAAAATTACTAATCCTATCCTATTGAAAACTCATCCGCGTATTTTCAACAAATACAAAAATCTTTTACGTTTCTTATTCAATACAAATTTATAGATTTAAAATTGTGTTTTAAATAACTACAAACTTAACTTAAATTGCTATTTTAGGCATAAATATATTTGAGAGTTTTACTTTACTTTTTGGTTCTATGAACTATCCAAAAACTTTATTTTTGTCATAAGTGAATATACAGTTTCCCCACTAGCGTAAACGTAAAAGTTTTTCCTAAAGTGATATATTATATGTATTTATAGCGCTAGTCTGAGAAAAGTAACAAAATACAAGTACCGATTTTTTTATAACCGTCGAATCACGCGATCTGATAATTTTGCGGATTAGAAAACACTTCATTTTGATATTAATTCACTCCGATTAATCTCTGAATCTATTAAAACGTCACCGATGTAGATTTGCAGCTAAAAGAAAAAACACTATTCGGTCACGCTTATAGAAATCGTTGGTCGTTGAAAAGTTGCCTTAAAAAATACCGTGTTGCATTCATTTCGACGAAATGTTGCGTCCATTACGACAAAGTGTCGCAATCCATCCATCGCTTGCAGTTTTGGTCCGTATAAAAATAATGAGATGCACAACATTCAATGCGATTTTATTGCATCAGATATTACACTCTCTATACTCGCCTACATTATTTATATTTCTCATTATTATGCAGTCAATGTCTTTAATGCTATTTACAAATCTTATCTCGCTGTATATGGGTAAATAATCAAAATTATAATTGAAAAATACAATTTAATGTTATTGATAAAATATTGTATGAATAATGAAGTTTTCAACAATATAATTGCACTTTTTATGTGCTATTAAGTTTATTCGGAACTAATTTCATTGTACGTAATTTGAATTAGATCAACTTTTTAATGTGACTTTAAACACTAACAATAAGCCTTGTTTGCTCGACGAGGAATATTATCCTTTCCTTTTGAGTGTAATCCAATTATTCTCCAAAAGCGGTTGAAGTTATCTTTTTGTTTGAGTGAAACAAAAGGATCTGAGAAAAATGTCCCAATTAGGGTACCGGTTAAATTATTCCGTTCTATTAAAATCAAGCTCCATGATTTAGCTTGGAAAATATCATACATATTTGAAGCGTTTTTAACCTTTTCTTTGTAGCTTAGATAAATGATCCGAAATTGAAATAAATCAAAACGAACCGTTCCGTTAACGTGCATCAAAACCGCTCTAAAGAAAGTGCATGAAAAGCGAACGACTTAGCGTGAAAAACGAGAAAATGATGCAACGAAACGACCGAATCGCTTACGCGGCGTTGAACAGCTTCGAGTCATAAATTATTACCGCATATAATCTTTTAGAATTCAATATTAGTGTATTAAATGCGCATAAGAGTCACTATTCGCTTAAGTGACAAGAAAATTCCAAGATTTCCATATGAAATCAAAATTATTTTGTTCAATTGTGAAAATTATATTGATTTTAGTATTCTATTATATATGTATATCAATAGTGGTGATTTTATATCAAACAGCAGAAATTCAACACAACCCTGTTATATTTTTGAACGTTTTTGCGCTAGTACTATGTACGTAGGAAACGCCCTTTTTTAGACGAATTCAATTGAGATTGGATCTATGTATATGTATTATTTTTTGCATCATAAATACACGCGTTAACTTAAATAAACCTAACTAATAAGTGACGTTTATGTCCACTTATTATGTGCTAAGCAAACCGGTGAGCAGAGAAATCAATAAACTTAGTATTAAATGGAAAACATGATTTTTCTTTTATATGTTTCATTTTATCAAGTACCTTTACTGATTATTATTGTAATTGATTGTGTATTAATAATAATAATTATTAAAATAATCCAATCAAGTACATATAACATGTAAAAGGAAAACCACATTTTCCACTACGTTTTCACAAACGCTGTAGATTTTCGGAATATATAGGTAGATGTTTCATTTGATTTGATTTTCAAATGCTTTTTATTGTTCATAAATTGTATTCATAATACATATTAGGTATTTTCTAATACCTACTGATCATTGTCTAATTAGCATGTAATGCTTTCAACTGACTAGTCACGGGCTAAATTCTTGCCCCGGTGCTGCTGGCCAAACCTTGGATGTGTGACTCCAGGTCGATCGTTTCCTATCAGACCCGCACCATTAAAGATTAGCACGGAATTTAATCCGGTAACCTCTCCGTGCTTAACATAAACGCAACCACCAAGTCTTACTGCTGATATATTATTATAATATTTTGCGGACTAGTAATGCAGGGATAAAAATATGATTTAAGTATTACAAGCTGGATTGCCACGCGTTGCTCGCGTGGATAATATTTCATAAAGGAAAAATAACAGACAACCGGAAGTGGAACTTTTGTTTTGTGCAAGTTTCCATACATTTGCGCTCAATTTGTATCACTATCATAGTCATCAGTTCAATATCGAATTTTGTTTTGTAACCTTCTTATATTCCTCAAATACATAGATAAAGTTATGGGTTGGTCACACCCGAATTTTTTTCAATGCTACCTGGAAAGGCTTAGCGGGTAGTATTCTTGCTTACTTTGTACATGCTCAAAATACAACGCTTATCGGCGTTTGTTGGAAAAATTCTAATCGGCGTTAGTCAGCATTCAAAGGGTTAAAATCCTTTTTCCGCGAATTGAGCAATTGAGAAATACTATCAATAGAAATTGCGAATTTTGAGATCCGCAAATGCTTAAGAGGGTGGACCCCATCGCCTTGTCCACACAAATGTATTAGACTTCTCCCATTCTCAATTATGGCACTAGATAAATTATTTTTTAATATGCTATTTATATCCACCATAGGCAAGTTAATTGATTGTTGATTTATTTGATTTTTTGATTAATCAAAAAAATAAAAAATATATTCAAACATGCCTATGGTGGATATAAATAGCATATTAAAAAATAATTGCTATGGACTTCCACCATCTTTCGTTTTATTTTTTTGATTAGTTATTTTTTATAGGAGCTAGGAGCCGCCAAACATCAATAAAATCGCCTCTTTTTTACACCCATGAAAAGAGTCCAGCGTGCTTATTTAACGGTCGATTTTAAAAAAAATACGCGTATAGTTGCACAGAAAATATCTTTCTAATACCGATGATGAAATTTTTTAAAAAATTCGTCCAGTTTCGGAGGAGAAAATAGGAGAATACGAAACATCGATTTTGTCAATTTAAAATACGTTTTATCTGGTCGAAGCGCAACTGTCGCATTCACTCAATATATATATATATATATATATATATATATATATATATATATATATATATATATATATATATATATATATATATATATATATATATATATATATATATATATATATATATATATATATATATATATATATATATATATATATATATATTGATATATATTGTCGCATTCACTCAATATATATATCGAAGAAAGGAACGGCAAAAAAATTAAGGTTTCGGGTGTACAGCCCTCTTAAGGTTCATAACAAAGTTTTTCGACCAATAGTTGTGCCGTTACATAAATTAATAGAACGCGACAAGGACTAGATGTTCAATCATCTGGAATGTCGCTGTGGATTGTTTTCGCCAAAGTGTGGCTAGATCGTTTCAAGGATGATAACAGGAATCGGCAACGGGATATTTTCCACTGTTCTGATATTGAAATTATCAAAATTGAACGGGATGGTGTTTGTATCTGTAATCCGGTGGTATGTAATAATCCAGATAGTGTCCATTATAAATGTTGTACATTGTTGTTGCGGCAACCGCAGCCGCAGCCGCAACCGCTCATTGATCCCGGGCGGCAAGGGGCGCGCGTCGCAATACACTCGGATCGATCATGCACCAGGGCGCCGCCTCACCTGGAGCGCCAAACAACAATAATAACAAGCACACATGCAAACCATTCGCCCGACAAATCAAATCCGAACCATCGATATAAAATCGTGTCGCACTCCAAGTGAGATGTTGCCGTTGAAGTTGTGAAATTTTGCCGCTCCGCATCTATGTACATATGTAGATGTGCACCCTCCTACGTTGCCATAGCAGGGTCGCGTTTCGCATTATAAACGGCGATCGATACTGAATTTATTTAAAAGTTTCTGTGTAAAACGTGGCGTTAAGTTAATGGTTTCCGTATTACATGCGAATGAAACTATATTTCGGATAAGTTTGAAATGCATTCGTATAAATGAGGTCGAGGTGTTAAAACGTCGTTTCTCAAACTTTGATGTATTGTGTATATGTATTCGTAAGCTCAGGTCGTATAATTTAAATGGGTTAAGCCGAGTTTATAGTGAACGGAGAAATTATCGGCGATTTAAACCATCTGCATGACTGGTTTAAATAAATAAAAAATATACAAATTCGTCAAAAGGACTGTTCGTAAAGGACTGTTCGTTTCGCTGGAGCGAAAAACTCGAATTTTGGATTTTCATCGATAAACCTAGCGGGAAACTTTTGTCTTATCAAGGGAACGTTAAATAAACAATTTCATCGATTTTAAACAATGTCCCGTGCCACCAACCAAATTTATTAGACAAAAATTTCGAAAAAGTAGGTTTTTTTTCATATATGTATGTACCTACATATCTCTTTTTCGAGAATAGTTTGATTTTTTTACTAACTCATTAAAGTTTATTTGGGTTGATTATTTTATTTTATTTTATTAATTGAAAAATCAACAGACAGGATGTACATAGATATGTATAAAAAAACAAATAGTAAATAAATAATATATGTAACATCCGAGTCCAATAATAGATTTTTACAAAAATGAAAAAGATAAATATAAGGAAAACAAATTAAAAAGTAAATAATAAAGGCATGACAAAATATGTAGAACATTGCATAATTAAACTATAGTATTAAAATATTTGGAAAAGGTTATAAAATAATAAGTTTTGACTAATAAACGAGGATTCAAAGTCGTCATTTATCTAGAAAGTTCCCATACAAAGCGCCCCACGGTCGCGAATGGGGTTTGTATGGAAAAAGCGCTATTTTCATAAAATCGTCATTTTTTCGTGTTCCCGTGATTATTCTGAAAACAAAAGTCGTCGAGAGCTTCCTTAAGTATAAACCTTTAAACTGAATACAAAAAACTGCGAAATAAATTAAGAATTTCATGAAATGTGAAGAGGACAGAATTACCTGTTTTGACGTGAAACCTGACGGCTGACGTAAAAGTGCAACGGTGACATTGAGCAATCAAAACTTATGATAATTGACCCAAATACACTTCAATTGCTAATTTATTTTTATATAGTAAAAAAATAAAAACCATTCTCGAAAAAGAGATATGTGTATGTATTTTTAATTTATTTAACGTTCCCTTGATACGACGAAAGTTTTCCACTAGATCCAACGGTGAAAACCTAAAATTCGCGTTTTTCGCTGCGGTATAAATTTTTTTAATACTATTAGCATCGCAATGGTAATACTATATGTACATATGTCGCTTCCTGTCGTGTCGCGTTGCGTTGCTTCACTGTGCATTCTGCATTTGATAATGTAATTTGTCCAGATTAGCATATTCAAACAAGCGATGAATAATTCTACAAGCTCGAGCATCTGCAACCATTTCTACAATTGCTTGGTAATTTCCGCAGTATTATATAATATGACCAAGGAATCTTACAAAAATGCGTCAATAGAACACTGCAGTGCATCACCAATTTATTCACGACTATTCATAAATATAGAGAGATTTCCGGCAATGCAATATTTATCACGGGTGCTCACAGTATAAATGAAGAATATTATTTTCTATACATACAGTTAATGGTACAATATCCCTCGGATATATAAAAAAAAACATCTAGAACTTTCGTAAGGCGCCTTTAGCTGTGTATTTTAATGATTACATCGGGAATAGTATATTCATTTACATTATATTGCAGTTTTTTTTTTTTTTTTATTATATATTATATAAATTTCCAATTTGAAAACACTAAGATATTAAAATTTATATCAAACCAGATCACTCATTCTTTACCCGATTGACCTGCTAAGGTCTAAATTATTACATGTTCAACATTTTGTGGCATCAATCCGGCTATTTTATGTTCCCATAAATAATCTTGTTCGGTGACTATTTCGCACATGGCGATCTCGAACGTGTCACTAAAATATCGATTACGGAATATCTAGAACTCGAAAATTCTAACCAGTAACTCTAGTCACTATGTGAACTATCACACAAACGGGAATTCGAGTGCCAGATATTCCGTATTCGCGATTTTCGTGGCAATTATGATCGTGTACGATACCGCTACGTGCGAAATTGCGAAATTTTGGTAAACACCAAAAAATCTATGAAAATGTTTACTTCTTAATACATATTTTCCAGAATTTTCTAAATTAAAACTTATAATAAAATAAAATATAATATTGGAGCCGGTAAAATATCAAAAAAGGAAAAGAACTATATTATTAAAAATATAATATTTTATCTTCAAATGATTTTCCAAATTCTTCTATTTTCTTATTTTCTTTTCTGGTTTATGCTCAAACATTCTTTTTTCCTCGAAATTTCCTCTTTCATATATCTTACGTATCTGTATAAGTAATAAATAAATAAACAAACATAAAGACACAATATCCACAATTCTTTCAATAAATTGCAAATACATTTTTTTATTTTTATTTAAAATACATGTGCCTATACAGTCACGCTCACATAAATCGCTAAACACTAAAGAAAAACGCGATTTTGTATGAAATTTCAGTGATCTTACATAAAATCAACACCCAAAGTCATTTAAACGGTAGATTAAACCTACATAAAATATCAAATTTATATCCTAGGCTTCATTTCTAAATACAATAAATACAACCAGCAGCATAGCTCGGTCGTTAAGCTTCTGATTAGCATCGAGAGGCGCCGGGTTCGATTTCTGTAGTGCTGCTGGTCAGACCTGGATATTTGTGACTCCAGGTCGATGGTTTCCTTTCAGAGTTTGCCAATTTTCTCTGATTTCATTGTTGAAGCGGTTCCCTGTAAAATTGGCTAAATATCCATCCTACCTACTATGTCACCACTATTTGAGATTGATTAATGTACAATAAAATTTATATACAATTCATAGATGTCTCGTTAATTTGCGAGTTTTTTAGTGTCTCGTAATTCAGCGACTTGTATAATAAAAAAAAAATGCTGCAATGTGTGTAATTGGCCAGGAAGGCGCATTGGGGTTACCTATAAGACCTTCCTGGTATAGTATATGTAAAAATAAAATAAAAAGTTAAATAAAAAAAGTAGCTAAAAGGTATAATCAACATTTGAAATTTTGAACATCGCTTACTTCAATTACGCACTACTTATTCAATGCATTAAAGTCATGATTGAAAATAAAAATCATTTTAATCAAAAATAACAGGCAAAATCATCACATAAATAAAATGCAATACACACATGTATACGCTTTTATTGTTGGGCCTTGGTACAAGCGATAGGATAAAAGCACTCAATTGATTGATTAACACGAATTTATCCACGGCGAAAGTTGACACATACTGGGGTCATCCGAGCGAGATAAAGTTCAATCCGAGATGATCTCACGTCATGTATCAATATAGTGATTTATATAAATTTTATGACGTGGGGGTGCGGTGTCAGTGCGGACCTGCAACGCGCTGCGCCGCCCCGGAAAATTATCGACCGCCACTCGACTATCTGGGTCACCCGGACAACCTACATATATACAACACACACACACCCACCCACCCACCCACCCACCCACCACCCACACAAACACAATAAAGTCAATGTTTACCCACGTACATATGTGTGTGTCCGAAGATTTTCACTATATGAGTGTGCTGCATTCACGAAAACTGCATCTCGCAATTCATTACCGTGTCGGTCAGATTAGAATTTTCCGTGTGGGTGCAATCATGCATTTCTTTGTTTATGAAATTTGACTATAATATCGGAGAGATTGAGCTTTGCTCGGTAAAGATACGATTAGGAAGAGAATTTGATTTGATTTGTAAATGCTTTTTATTATTACTAAATTATGTTCACAATACGTCTTATATATATTTTAATAGCTACTGATCTACTGATCATTTTCTATTTTACAATTTTAAATTAATTTTGTTTGTCATCATAGTATTATATTATTATAATGTTAATATGTACAGCGTAATAAGAAAAAGAGCTCAAAAACCTATTTACAATTCTTATAACTGCTCATAATACATCTAATACATAATATTAATTAAAGACTCTCTGAAGTCGATGACCTAAAGCAGGTTGTGTTTAGGTAATCTGTGTTATTAGGAAGAGAATGATTTTTTCATTATATACCTACATAGAATAGCTCAATTTCATCTGTTTGTATGTTTGTTTGTATAATATGACATAGAGAAAAAACCGAAGAATTTTTTTTTGCCCTGGGTGAGTCTCGAACTCGTGAGCCTCCTACTGATAACAAGACCTAGGCGAAGAGTCAGAGATCAGCGGACAAGTTGCTTTTTCCCAAATAAAATGGTTCACTATTGTTAATTACTATTGATCTACAAAGCAAGAGAGCAAAAAAAAGGTTAAAAATAATAATTGACAATAGTGAACTGAACCATAGTGTTTGTAGGAAAAAGCAACTTCTCCGCTGATCTATGTTAAGAGTAGTTGCATTTGGCACCAAAAATGGTTCACTATTAAAGATAAACTATGCTTTTTTTCTCTCTTTCTTTCGACACTAATGGAGCGGTCTATTGTTATGTGCAATAGCATCCACGACTAGACGCATTTTACTGATAAATCAGACGTGTTAGAGTGATACGCGGCACGTGTTTTTTTAGATAGTTTTGCACATTTAAAAAAGCGGTAGCACGCCTGATCTATGTCAGGCTAAAACTCGCTCCCGGGAATATTTCCGGTGATATATTTTTCTTGTATTGACATAGTTTTGACAGTGATTGATAACGGTGATTCCTATACTTGAGTATAAGTGTGTCGAAATAATAAGATCATACGAATTAACAATGACATACGCCCATTCACAGCTTGAGTCTACCTAGGTATACTGTGCGTACGATTATGTGTGTCTGCCCCTTTACCGTTGAGTGAATCATGGATTTAAAATTCAGCTTTAAATATAATAATAATCCATGTTCTTTTTGTACATTTGAATATGTACATATGTACTATGTACATATATACATATAGTTGAAATAAATATAATTTTTTTAAATTAATTCTAATCATATCGATGACATTTCGATTATCACGCTCACAATCTATAAATATAAATACTACGAGTAATTTAATTGAACAATTTAGTGGGGACTCGAATCAATTAGCTGAAGTCTTCGCGATAAATGTCAATTTTTTTCGTATTGTTAAAGAGTCAATTATTATTAACTTGATTTTTATATTGTAAATATTAGATACTAGTGTTTTTACCCGGCTACGCTCGGTATTTGTAATATAAACCGCTTAAACATGGCCAATCTAATAGCAATAATCTAAACATTTTATTAAATTTATTTGAATAGTTTTATTTTATTTAAATTCATTTGTTTTTTTTTTATTACATTGAACGTCAAGGAATCTACGACCCAAACATACATACAAAGTCTCTTTCGAAATTACATGTATATTAGATTGCATAAGGCCTTGTTCATAGTCTCGACAATGTCGCTGCGACTTTGTCCCAACGACATTGTCGAGACTATGAACAATGCCTTAATGTAATTGTACGATATTATAAAGATATTACATCGATTTCATCACTAGTACATTATGTACTACTGCAAATGAAACCAAAAAGGTTCTTGTATGAATGTGAGTGTAGCTTTCATCCTGCTCATCCTGCGAATTCTACTCGAATTCTATGCGTGCGAGGAAGATACAATGCTTCAAGTCAATATCTCCAGGTTCAAATGTAATCTTGCAAAGAAATGAGTTTTCCTATGTTCCATTCATTCAAAATTACAAAGAATTATAATGATTTTTTTTAGATAATATATGTATTTGTTGTGAAAAACCTAGATGATGTACTGACTTGTAGAAATTTGTTTATGGTAGTTTATGTAAAACATAGTATACATATGTATATGCATATACATAGGTATAGACACAACCGCAATCGTGTATCAAATATATTATAATTCCGCATTAGCCCTTATCTTGTCATCGAAATGGTTTCGGGCTCACTGATTAGCAATCGGATTGCAATTAGCCGTAGGCAATAACCGTTCGTCATGCAAAATCACAACACTGACTTTCGTTTAGTCAAAACGCACATCTGCGACGAACGCGCGCCATTTTCTATTATAGAATATCTTTAGAAAAAATTTCAACCAATACAAAATACATAGCTAGACGTCTCGATAAATATAGAGGGACATGTGACGTTTTCCTAGCTTATGACGCAAACAAGCATACTATCCTCGTACGTTTATACATACATATATTCGAATATAATTCTGTTTTATTTATTTTTCATTATTATTCGGTTACACATTAAGATATGATTAAAAACGATTCATCAATGTGTTATTTAATGATTGTGCTTTGATTTTTGATTCATGCATTACACTTTTCCGCACCCTTGCTTAGTTTTCCTCGTTATAACAAAATATTTGAGTTATGAAATATCAATCCTCCACTGCAATATTGTTTTTTTTTTTTTTTTTTAATATTATGATTGTTAATTTATTATTAATATTGGTTTCATGTAGTGATATATGTCAACTGTTTTAGTTTTTAAATTTTTATTTTTACTAACTTATGTACATATCTAGTCAATATTGAGATCTCAATACTAACAACACCGAGCAACAAAAAATCTCGCTTTTACATACCGGAGTGGAGACTAATCAATTGTTATTATGTTAGACCTACTGTATTCGAATATGGTAATGATTTTTGTTTGTTTGTTTTCGTTATTGAATTATAAGCATTTAAAAAAAGTGCTTATACTAAAAAAGTTTAATATACTTATAATTACAAAATTATCTAGTGAATTTTAAAAGTAAAAAAAAAAATGATTTTTACACATTTGTTTCCGCAATATTACGAGCTTATTTCGCTAGTTTTTCACTTAACCATGTTTATTAGAATTGGTTTCCTATTTCAATATTTTTTTCATTTTATCCGAACGTATTAATTCGAGTGGTAAATGATTTTAAATTACAATATGAAATGTTATGTAAAAATTGTGTTTTTTTTTAAATATAAACGCTCATATCTCATAAACAAGAAGAAACCAACAAAAATCATTATCATATTCAAATTCAGTGGTAAAAATTTAGTAAAGATTAGTCTCCGTTCCGGTAATTTTTTTTTTGTTGCTCAATGCAATTAGATTTATTTATTATTTTTTGTATTTTAAAATTATTGTTATTAATTTTTAATTAAATAAATATAAATATAGTTCTACCAAACCCCCTCCTGAATAGATGCTTCATCCATGTTGTTAACGTGTTTATTACTTTTTTTTATTGTTATTGTTTATAATCTTGATTGTTTGTTTTGTTTTCATTTTTTTATGTTGTTTTGCTTTTTAGTGAATAAAAAATAGTACACTTTTTTTTTGTGTGTTTTGTGTTTTTACTTCCCCATCCCTAAATACCAATATCATCAAATTCACTGACTTATTGTTTTAAAAGGAAGCTTTGTGTGTGTTTCACGCTTTTCATCCACATATTATGTACATATTTGTTGTTATTTTTCTTTTTATTTTTGTATATAGTCATAAACATAACAATAGAGCGTGGTCGCTTGAAAGAAAAAACTCGTTTTAATTTCGTTCACGTAATCGTTTTAAATTTACGTGATACTTTTTTATTGTAAAATGTGAATAATCGTTCATTTTCGTCATGACCGAAAATTCTGGTACGCCCACGCGGAAAGCAAAGTCATTAATTTCTCCCGGCAAATACCCACATAGACGTTAACCTCAAAACTTGACTACACGCCATGCACATACATAATTAGATCACTATTTTCAAAATAATTTTTCACTAAAATCACCTTGTATATGTTTTCGTGTTCGTTGCGTACTTTTGTGTAAATTTAAATAGTAGCAAAAGGCTTACGTTGTGGTCGGTTGTGTTCTTGAGCCATTTTTAATTGTTGACGCGTGCGCAACGCTGTCACAATGGTCTGCTGAAAAGAGTCGATACGTGAGCGGCATTTAATGGGTTAAAATGGGTTTCTCGTATATATGTATGTAGAAGCATTTATCTTGCGTTATGTACGCAACGTTTGTCTTCTTAAAACACAGAATTGAATGCTTTTTTCTTTCAACTAAAAACACCACCGAAATTCATCATAGACATCTTCTATTTATGTTCGCTTGGAATTGATTTGAAATTAATTTGAAACAAAATGCATTAATTCTATAACAGCTATTATATTTTTAGAGAACTTTTCATTATATATAAGTACTCTTTGTACTCATCGAAAACGATGCATCTGACAGACATGACTGATGAGAAACTTGGAAGATCAAAATGGAAAATAAACGTTTCGCCAAATGGTGTTACATACATTTCACTCTAATGAAAATCAAATTGAAAGATTCGACTTACTTGAAACAGTGATAAATCATATGAAATAATTTACAATATTGAATAGAATACAGTCGGAACAAAACATATTCAAATCTATTATACATAATTATTTCAGTTCAAGAACCGAGATATTTAGAATATATTTACATTATAAATTGTTTTTTATCGCGACTTCCACTTCTATACTAACCACATTTTGTTCAGATATTGTTAAACAATTAAATTACTTTCTTTTTTACGAACATTTTAGCATACGAGAAATTTTTTTCTTATAAAACGAGTCATAATGTGACGTTTTTTGACCATTTACATAGTTAAAATTACATTTTACAATGATGCTATTACGGGTTGTCCCTGAGAGACATCTGTACTATAGATTTTTAATTTGTTTGATTTAAAAAAGTTTAATTTGAAATGAAAAAGGGTAAATTTGGAATGAAAAACCTGTATTAAACTTGTACATATATAAATTTACAGATTATAAATTTGAAATCATATTCAAATAGTGATGATAGTGGGTAGGATGGTTTGGCCAATTTGATGAGGAACCGTTTCAACAATTAAGTCAGATAAATTGGCAAACTCTGATAGGAAACAGTCTGAGATAGACAAATACTTCCGAATAAATTCTTTTCAATCGAGGTCAACCTAGGGCTTGAACCCGGGAGCCTCTCGATGGTTATCATTAACGCAACCACCGATCTATGTTGCTGTTATGTAGGTGTGTCTTTTTATCGAATACGATTACATTCAATCTATTTAATAACATTTCAGACAATTGCATTGTCAAGTACATATAAAATATGTACTTCAAACACAGCTTAGCTCACAGATTGCCAGTAGAGAGGTCGCAGGTTCAAATCCCGACCAGAATTGAAAAATTTAATCGACTTAATCGATTAGTGGTGTACCCGGCTTCGCTCGGTATTTGTAATATAAATCGCTTAAACATGGCTAATATTATAGTAAACATTTTATTAAATTTATTTGAAGTGTTATTTTATTTAAATTTATTTTAATATATTCATTTTTGAAGAACAGCGATAAAACTGGTGATGATTTATCGAAAATTGATAAAATGGCACCATATAAAAAAAATGTTTTTTATTAAATTTTACGTCACGGATTCTACCACCCAAACCATATATATGTGGTTATGTACATACATTAATCCTTGCAAAGTCTTTTTCGAAATTATATATTGGATTACGAGTACATCTATCGCTACTGGCAAGATCGGGATGGTTATAAAATCAAAATCGAGCATCTCCTGTTAGGGTTTTGGCAATTTATCTAACTTAATTGTTGTGACGGATTTGATAAAATCGAAATCCTTCACAATCCCCCCCCCCCCCCTTTCGCGAATTAAGCTAATCTGAATTTGTTGATTGTTGTAAGCATAAATATGCTTGCACAATCCACAATTAGATATTGTGTCAATTTATATTTTAGGTTGACTTGTTATGGCAAAATGGCATATATGAAAAAAGTTTAAATTGATTAAAATTCACTGTCACGTCAAATATAAAACATTAATAAAAGAAAATCACACATTGGAAACCTCACCAAAATTGATTAGATATTTACAATACCGACAATTAACAAATTGGCAATCGGCCGACTCTCAACATCCATCGCAGACGATTTTGAAAAATTTGGCCGTAGCGCGACATTTTTGTCGGCAGACGCGCGACAACGATTATATGTAAATTCGCACGGGTATTTCCCATTGAACGGATGCGTAGACATGTTTTTACCACAGGAAAACAAGATGGTCACACAATCGATAGAAGTTATCTAAATTTGACAAATGGCCGAAGAGTGACACTCGGCTAGGCGGTGTGTCTCGTTATCTATTTATACGTGGCCATATGTTCGCCACAGTCGCAGTCGACAAGATACCAACCAGCTCTGCTATTTGTAGCAATGTACTATTTTCGCTATGGCTCCCCTTACCGCTCTTACCCCATCTGTGAACCACTAATATTCTATCGCAACTGTGTGCAGCAAGCATGCCGCATGCCTTCACGCCTATAAAATAGACTTCACCCCCACCGTTGACAAATTAGCTAAATGCGATCTACTATTATAAAGTACAAAGGTACATCAGTGGCGTAGCTAAGAATTTTGGCCCTAAAAATTATCCAAACCTCCCCCCCCACCCTCCCTCTTGGTGTGCCCCTTGAGATGAAATAATTCTAATCAGTTGTTTCACATATTAATATTTAATTTAAGGTTTTCAAAATGACCAATAAGTACTTTTCGGTATTTATTTGTGTTCAATGGCCACTAATGGGAAATTATTTAGTCTAATTGACATTCTTTTATATTTTTTCAATATTCATATGTATGTTGACTATATGTTAGTCTTCTGATTTATCTGCTGACAATCTCCATGTGATTTCTATATTTACGACGGACAAAATAAAAGCTAATTCTGATTTGACGCCTGCAATCATTAGTTATGTGGAAAGAAATAGTGGTGAAGAGGCAATCCACATTCTGTTTTAATGCAAAAACTATGCAACCCCCCCCCCCGCCCTTTTACGTGAATTTAAAATTATAAAATGAAATAATTCTAATCATTTGATTCTTTATAAATTTTAAAAATTATTTTTTCTCAATCTTTGATTTCCATAGTTGGCACATTTAAAATGTTTGTTTATGTTTAGTAGTACGAAATTATTTACTCAGGATTGCCTGGTTTTGTAACCTTCTATAATTTTTAATATATAATATATGTAGAAGTTATAGAGACTATAGGCTAGGCTTTTGTTTTATTTGCTGAAAATATCCAAGTGATTGGCTACATTTACGTCATAATATTGTCCATCCGGTGTAGGATGACATTCTGGTAAAACGCATATTCTGTCCTTTTCACCCCATTTCGATCGATGGCATTTCGCGCGTATAGTTTTCTACTGTCTGCACGAAATGCTATTGGCCGAGAGGTGATGAGGGAGATAGCACGTACGTTTTTCCTGAGCCTCTTTCTAGATCGGACCAAGTATAAAGCCGATTCTGACTCTGAAGTCTGCAGTCATTAGTTATATTGAAAGGAAAAGTCGTTGAGAGGCACTCCATTCTGTCGTGATAACTTCTCAGATCAATCTACAAGCAATCCAAAAACCAATATACAAACATCTGTAAATATGTATGAAAGTGCTTAGCCATTGTTAGATTTTATGCCGCGTAATCCATTTTGATAGCTAGCAGACCTCGTACCAAACAATGCATACCGATTCCCGTAAATACGCCCTTCGAAAACAGGATTAATCACGTTTTATGAAAATTTCATTGTTCTTAATTTAAACAAACATTCGTTTACATAGGCTTTAGCAGTGTCCCTCGAATTGCTCGCCGTACGTGAGTATTGACGGAAATCGAAATGCTGCATTTGATTCAGTGGTATTCATTTTATTTGCTCTCAGCTAACGCTCTGTCTGCTACATGCATTTGATGACAAACTTGGGCTTTGCGAACGTACTACAATGACGAGTTGGTGTACAAATTTACACTGGCAGCTTAATCCTACAAAGCAAATTACAAAACGTGGTACGATATAACACGTTTCGCCTGGAAGTATTTATATATGGAAACGTACATATGTACTGCAGCTATATTCGCAGTTTGCAGCCTTCTATCTCAATTTCATCATCATCATTGACAGCCATATGCCATCCACTGCTGGATGAAGGTCTCACCAACGTGTTTCCATTCGTCTTTGTTTACGGCAACTCTTACACCACACAATTTCCTAATTTCATCTACCCATCTTCCTTGCAGTCCTTTTACCCTTTTACATTTTCTCGGGTACCATTCTAACACCCTTTTTTTAATTCTTCTGACTACGTAACCTACCCTTCGCCATTTAAATCTATTCATTATATCCACGATCCTTGTCATACTTCTCACCCACGTATTCTGCTTCCTGTCTTTCCTCGTTATGCCAAGCATACAGCTTTCTATATTTCTTTAAGTGCATCGGACTTTTTGAAGCATTTTGGCGTTAAATGTCCAAGTTTCACATCCAATGCGAGATTATTTAGTCTGAATTGTACTTGAGTTGGATTCAGTTTCTTTTGTAATATTTTATAATTTTTATGTTACTGAAGGACCTCGCAACACTCACCACATATAAACACTATATATACATAAATATGTAAATACTTCTGAAAATTCATTGCCTAAGCAACTGTATTTTTACATACCTCCTTTACGTTTACGAGTCTTATGGACATAAATACTTCAATAAATATAAATATTCATAAATATTTCAATAAACTATTTTGACAAGTCATCAACTGACGTTAAGTAAATAAACTGGCCACCAAACCGCTCCGAGACACCTTTGAAAAATTGACGATGAAGCAAAATAATATTTTGTATATATGTACATACATATGTATATACATACATACAAGTGTTCGACTCGAGTCATTTTTATTACAAGCCTCTTATCAGCTTGCTTTCGCAAAATATTGAGCTAAAATTCTTACAGTCAACGCGATTTGGTCAACGATGGATATTTCAATCGATTTTTATAGTTCGATGGTGAATAATAATCGTAATAAACACGTCCAAATTAGCGAAAAAAAATTTTCACGATGACGTCACGGTGACGGCTTTTCGCCATCCACTCGTCTTATTGAATTTTAATTGTTTAATTCTTTCAACAAGACGAGTATAATCATTATAGGCTCTCTTTATCTCTCATATACATTTTTACTTCACCCATAGGTTATATAATGATAGTTATTACTTTCAATAAATTTGGGGCCCCTGAATAATTAGGCCCTCATGATTTTTGCACGACTTTGCTACTAGGTAGCTACGCCACTGATGGTAAATTTGTAAATATATATATATATATATATATATATATATATATATATATATATATATATATATATATATATATATATATATATATATATATATATATATATATATATATATATATATATATATATATATGTATACATATGCATATAAATCCTCGGAACTCGTTAAAATGATACGTAACATTCGAGATATACTCCCCTGTGTGAATGATAAAACAAAGAGGTTTGTAAAAAAAATGTTGCTGTTTGAATCCAGTTAAATGTATTAACGGGTAATGTCAGTAATATCTCAAATTAGAAATACTAATACTAATAACGAAATTATAAAACAAGATTTAAACTGAAAAAACAGTTATATGTATGTGCAACATACCAACGTACACTAATAGATAAGCGTAAGTCTAATCATTTCACTCCAGTTAGTTACTGATTTCGGTCCTATTTACAATACTTTTATATATTATTAGCATTAGCTTAAAGGACAAAAATTTTGAGTGGTTGTATTTTAAACTGAGACTTATCGCTATCCTGTTCTCAATTAAATCATGCTCGGTGATGCTTTCACACAATATGTATTGCGTTGGCTCAATTAATGCAAAGCATTTTTCACTAAATTATAGTATTAGTATAAATATTTGTAGTTCTTGCTATTGTGAAGCGGATCTCTAACAATTATTAAGTATGCACATTTTTTTTTATATTGTATACATTTGTTTAAAACAGTTAATGTTTCAACAAAAGAAAATAAAATATAATATATTCATATGTATGTGTGTATTTAATAAAAAGGAATTGACTGTCATTTTCCGGATGACCATCGCACAGAATGATATTTGGCCTGAAAACCTGGCCAAAAATATTTTTTACATTTTTCTCCAGAAAATAGCTTTATGTAACTAATATTACATGCTAGCTATTGACGATTGTAAACAATCTTAAAATTGTTGATACTTCTTCGAAATTCTTCAAGTTTCGTAGGAGGGCACTTGTAACAATTACTGGTTTTTTTTCTTCTAAATCCTTGAATTTTTGAATAAAAACCCTTTAGGTACTTCCTCTTACTATATCATGTAGATTCTTTCGGGCCATAGACATGACAGAATCCACAGAAACTGGAATATAAATAAAGAATGAAAGTAAGTAAAAAATTGGAGTTCCAAAATACGCTTATTTATTATTGATATTTTTTAATGTGCAAATTCAGGCAAACTTTGTTTCACTAGAACAAAAGTAGTGATCCTAAAGTTTCATATCACACAAAATTTGATTCGGATAAAATAGGCACAATACGTTTAAAATCATCAATTTGTAACGTATAGTTTGAAAATTTTTGAGTTTTTTGACAGGTCGAAACATGTAAAATAAAATTTTAAAAGGAATGAAACTTAGTTAAATCTAGTGTACATATCTCGTTCTTCAACGTCTATACTAAGTTTTTCCACCAAAAATACTTTCAACATAAAAATAATCACAAGTAAAGGTTGCTTAACCCTTTGAGGAGTACGGCCGTACGGGTACGTGGAAAGTAAAAAGGCCCCGCCAGAGTACGGCCGTACTTGTACGGTTTGACACGTTCAATCACTCAAAATACTCTACCTCTCTCATTGTTCGACATATTTGCATCTCGTTTTTTTTCAAGTGTTGCTGAGGTTTCTCTTTCACTCTTGTGTATATATATTTTTGTATTCGAATAAAGAAACCAAATTTAACGAGGCGTGAAAGCCAGTTAAATTTTTATGACTGAACATGACAATTTTTTTTCCAAAGTAATATTTTCCAAGTGTAAAAACTATAAAATATGTTCCGAACGAATAACATTGAAACCTCTGACTAAATTTATTTCATTTGACCCTCATAAAAATAATTTAGCGTAAAATTATAGATTTATTTTCGAGAGAATTTGGTTCGAGATGCAAGGCAAAACCGCCGCCGGGCAATAAATCAATCATATAATCGAGCGAAATATGTCAACTTTAAAACTTCCCACAAAATAAGAGTGTTCATGGCATCTTATACATTTTTCACAAGATTGAGAAAGTAAATGATATTTACATACACAGCTACCTAAGACGATTTTATTATATATTATATATATATATATATATATATATATATATATATATATATATATATATATATATATATATATATATATATATATATATATATATATATATATATATATATATATATATATATTATATATATATATATATATATATATATATATATATATATCATCATCATCATTTACAGCCATTCGCCATCCACTGCTGGATGAAGGCCTCTCCAACACGCTTCCACTCGTCTCTGTTTTGCGCAACACTCATCCATCTCATTCCGCACATTTTCCTAATTTCGTTCACCCATCTTCCTTGCGGTCTTCCTTTTACTCTTTTGCCTTCTCTCGGGTACCATTCAAGCACTTCTTTTGTCCACCTTTCGTCCATCCTCCTAGCTACGTGACCCGCCCATTGCCATTTCAATCTCTTCACTCTATCCACTATGTCCACTACCCTTGTCATATTTCTCACCCACGTGTTCCGCTTCCTGTCTTTCCTCGTTATGCCAAGCATACAGCGTTCCATACTTCTTTGAGTGCATTGGATTTTATTTTGCATCTTGGCGTTCAGTGTCCAAGTTTCACATCCATACGTCATCACTGGCAAAACGCATTGATCAAAGATCCTTTTCTTCAGGCAGAGTGGCATTTTTGATTTAAAAACAGCATTCATCCGTCCAAATGCACTCCACCCCAATTTCATACGTCTCTTTATCTCTTCATTTTTACTACCAGACATGTCAATTATTTGACCTAAATATAAATAATTATTTACTACTTCTACTGGTTTATCATCTAAGGGGATGCTATCAGGCATGCAATAACTATTGAACATTAGTTTAGTCTTATCTACGTTAATTTTTAATCCTACTTTTCTACTTTCCCTGTCCAGCTGTGTTAGTCTGATAAGTAGGTCAGCTGAATCACGAGCTACTAAAACTATATCGTCTGCGAACCGAAGGTGACTCAAAAAGCGACCATTGATGCTTACTCCGGCTGTATCCCAATCCAATTTCCTGAAAACTCCCTCAAGCACCGCATTGAATAACTTGGGCGAGATTGTATCTCCTTGTCTTACTCCTTTTCCTATGCTAAATCTATCTGTACCTGAAAAAATTTTAACTGAAGCTGTGGCATTCTTATATATTGTAGCTAACAGTCCCACATAGGGTTCCGGCACTCCCTGTGTTTTTAGAGCGTTAAGTACTGCATTATGACTAACTGTATCGAAGGCTTTCTCATAATCGACGAAACCTAGGCACAGTGGCCGTTGATATTCGTTGGCGCGCTCGATTAGTTCGCCAACTACTTGGAGGTGGTCCATTGTGCTGAAATTTGCCCTAAACCCTGCCTGCTCTATAGGTTGGTTCTCGTCGAGGATATTCTTCAGCCTTTCTGTAATAACCTTCGTGAAGAGCTTGTAGACCGCTGAAAGTAGACTAATGGGTCGGTAGTTCTTGATATCGCTTTTGTCGCCTTTTTTGTGTATTAAAATGATAGTTGCGTTATTCCATCCTTCTGGTATAGCTTGGTTCTGGATGCATTTGCTGAAAAGCCTAGCTAAGATATTAATTAGGGGGGGGCCGCCACATTTTAGTAAGTCGATGGGAATATTATCTTCCCCTGGGGTTTTACCATTCTTTGCAGTTTTTAGCGCGGCCTCTACTTCGCTAGGCAATACTGCAGGAACCCTTTGGCCGTGTGTCGATTCCAGAGTGGGGAATTGGCCGTTGTCGTTCTCGTATAGTTTTGCATAGAACGTGTAAACTCTGTCTATGATTTCTTCTCTATTCCTAATTATTACTCCGCTCTCTGATCTGATTGCGATCATTTGGTTTTTGCCTAAGAAAAGATCCTGTTTGCACTTTTTCAGGCTACGGTTATTCTTAATGGTATTTTCTATTAGCTTGCTGTTAAAATCCCTGACATCCCTGACTATTCTCTTCTTAATTTCCTTATTTACTAGATTGTATTCTTGCTTATTATTATCCCTATCTAAATTCCTTTTATGCTTAATTAGGTTTTTTGTTTCCGCTGAAATTTTGCTTAATTTAATCTGTTTCCTGAAACCACCTAATTTCTTACCTGTTGAGGTTAGAACCGAACTAATTACAGTGTTCAATTCCTCGATGTCTGCTTCTGGGTTTAATTTCCCGTATCGATTTCCAAGTTCGAGTTCGAATTCCTTTTTCCTAGACCTTAGTTGAGCGAAATCTGGAGAGTTACTGCATCCTTTTATTAATTTCCTACGTTCGCAATTTATATTAATGGCCATCTTGGCACGGACTAATCTGTGATCGCTGCCTATATCTACTTTACTTAAAACACTAACGTCTTTAACGGAGTGCAGGGCATTTGTTAGGATGAAATCGATCTCGTTTCTGTCTCCTTTAGGACTCTCCCAAGTCCACTTATTGTTGGTGTTTTTCCTGAAAAATGAATTAGTGATGAAGAGCCTGTTGTGTTCTGCGAATTCTATGAGGCGATCGCCTCTGTCGTTTCTTTGGCCGGTACCAAAATTGCCTACTGCTCTTTCTGTGTTTGCCTTTTGTCCTATTTTTGCGTTAAAGTCGCCCATGATTATTTTAAAGTGGTGGCGGCTATTATCGTATGCGCCCTGTAGTTTTTCGTAGAAGTCTTCTATTTCCTCGTCTGGGTGGCTAGATGTGGGGGCGTACACTTGGAAGATTTGACAAGTGTACCTGCTCGAGATTCTTAATACTACATAGCATATACGTTCCGATATGTCGTTTATTTCTATAATATTTCTTTCTATTCTCTTATTGATAAGAAACCCTACTCCTCCTATTCTACCATTTGGTAGCCCTCTCCAGTAGAGACAGTTACCACTTTTTAGGATTATTTGGTTTTCCTGTTTTCGTCTTACTTCGCTAAGTCCTACTAAATCCCATTTGATACTTTCTAGTTCATTCTCTAATGCAAGCACACTTCCTTCACTCGATAACGTTCTTACATTGTACGTGGCTAAATACAGGTTTCTATTAGCTAAGCTATCATCCATCGTCACTCTTACCTTGTTGGAGGTTTGGATATTATTTTTCTCGCATTTATCCAAGATGTGTTGAGAAAAAGGCGGTACTTGAGAGAGATTTCCATTCAAGGAGTGAGTTCTTACCGCCATAAACTCTTCTCTGTGGTCAGCTTTGACATATAGTCATCCTAGGTATCACTTGGATCACTTATGAGTTATTACATGCCATTTAACAGGGTTACTTTGTAAGTGAAAGTAGTTAGTTATGATAATAATAGATTAGCAATTGTTATACTACTTTTTTACAGATCTTTATCGTGAGACGCCTCTTTGGAGACAACGGATTTATATATGTGAGTGCGGTTTGCAATTTAATATTTTAATAATAACTTTAGTAAAGTATATAAAATTACACGAATTACTTTAATATAATTTAAATATGAAAAAGAACTGATAGACAGTTGGGAAACACCGTTTCTGTTTGCTATTATTCTATTAAGTAAAGTTCGTTAAAGATTTTTGGCTGGAAGCAATTATGTGGAAGATTTATTGCTTCTGTGGGACCGACTTGGCTGGCGAAGGACCCTTTTTTTGTATTCAGGTAGGGAGATGTATCTCGTTTGACACCGATTTGACACAAAAATTTGCACAAAATTTTTCGAAATAGCTGATATAAAACCGCTTTTTACGACCGATTTGCTGTTTATTTTTACACTTAAATTATACTAGGATGCAATTAGTAAAATAAGTGATTAGATGGTTAAGTTAAATTTCGTGCAATAGCCGGGTTTAAGCGAGTAATAGCGGGAGGAACGCAGAAGCACGTCCTCCTCACATGACACGAAAGACCGAACTCCCATATATATATATATATATATATATATATATATATATATATATATATTTACTTCATTTCATTCAGTAGCAAAAATTCTCATAAGAAAATGTAATAAAAGCGTCCAAATAGTCGACCGGTGAACTTTCGCCATTTCACGAATTCGAAAAATTGAGACACGCAATTCGTCACACAAAATCAACGATCCATCCGATGGAATCCAATAATAATTAAATCACTATCACTTCTGCTTATTTATCTCAATTTGTCTGAATAAATCACCGTTCCCGAGAGGTGCAATAACCTCGAGACGCGTTAACGTAATCTAATATGATGGAACACGATGTGCGACATAACTTTTGTGCCATAGTAAAAGTTAATTTTTGTATTGTAATTTAAATAAGTGGATGACGACTGTTTCTGGTTAAAAGCACAAAGTACATAATTTCGATAAATTATGTTTATTTTTTTCATCAGTGTTTCTTTTTTCCCCTTCGTATGTTTTTTCCATTGCTATTTTCCTCTCGCCAGTATCTGACATTTTCCCCCTTTTTCTCATCATTTGAGCCATGATGTAAATAAAAAAACACACGTTTCCTTTATTATCGAGCAACTACAACACACGCAGTTAGATTTTTATTATATAACGAGCTGTATCCGGCGTAATCCGATGCTCCTCCGCTATTTATTATTTAATACCGATTTTATAAACTACCTATCAACCGTAAATACAATAAAATAATTAAGATATTTTTAGATTGTGTACATGTCGATGGTTTAGTGCACAGATATTGTATGTCCATTTTTGAATTTGTATCGATTTTAAATTTGTAGATGCTGAAATAATTTAGGTTTGTCGTTTTAATGCGATTTATGTATATATGTATATAAATTACACTTACTAGCAGAATGGCTCGGTGGTTTGCGTTGATACTAAGCACCGAGAAGTCGCCGGGTTCGATCCCGTGAGCTGACCGCGATTGAAAAGAATTTATTCTGAGTACAATATTAATGCTGCTTGTATGATTGGATATTTGTGACTCCAAGTCGATCGTTTTCTATCAAAGTTCCTTCATTAAATTGACAAAACCATTCTACCCACTCTGTCATCACTATTTGAATGTGATTTCAAAAATGTATTGTCTTGCTAATTTTCTTATGTATAGTATTTGAATTATGCTTATATATCTGGTCATAATGACGCGTTATAGTATTCTACATATATAATGTCACTTTGACTAATACACATGTAAATAAATAAATAAATATGTACATTTGTACATTTTATTATATACATACAAATATATGTGTAATGATATAAATATGTATTATGTAGTTGAGACACTTTTTCAATTTACGAACATTAGTTTTTCATTCTGAAGCACTATAAAGCCTTGGTTTTCCGCTCGATAGAACATTTTTACTGTTTGCTCAATCAAGCGTGGGTTATTAAGACATATGTCACTCACATAAACTGCCACTACAAGACCATCAAGTCAATCGATATATTATGAAATAAACTGTAGATTTTTTTATAAAAAAAAAATATCGACCAAACGTGAAAATTAATTTGGAAGTATTCTGTCGAATTATTGAAGTCGTATAACAAACGGTAGGTACACGTGATCGAGACATCTTTTCGGATGAATAATAAGAGAAATTACACTATTTTCACTTATACGAAAGCGTTAACGGATGATCGGCCAAGCAATTTATGAAGCGAAGCGTTAACTTGAAATTAAGACGTCCGATAGGATTTTAATATTAAATATTGAAATCAAAAATGGCATCTGAATAAATATACAAGACAAATGACAACGGTGTTGGCATATGCATCATTCCAACCAACGAATGGCTCTTTGGTAACGTCGCTATCGCAATGCACCAAATTGCACCTCGAGGAATAAATCAATAGAACCGATGTGAATGCAACAAATGACGCATAAAATGCAATTGGTCTATCTATTGGTCTCATCGAATTCAATGTAATTGATTTGTTGATGTGTTCGACGCATTGCATACAATAGTTCATACAATAAATCATCATGTAATATACGATGTTTTCACCTCGTTTTTTAAATCATATTTAGCAGGTTTTAAATTCACAATGGAATCGTTTTAGCACTCAATAATTGTGATTATCTTAGTACCTACATACATATATATTTATGGAAAATTTTCTATGGACGAAATTACGCCCCTTATACTAACTAGTACCAATCGTGATATAAAATACGATTTCATAAGATAAAAACGTGTACGAGTAAATTTGCCTCACAACTTAAGATAGTGAGTATGCAACTAAAGAGTTTTGAACAAGAGGTTTTTTTTTATTTAAACATCGCTTCCGAAATGTGAATGTAAATTTACCTATGTATACATATGTACACGCATCACAGTTTACATAAACAGCCACTATCAACATTTTTATATTTCATTAAAAGAATATTTCAATAATAGCTAGTCGTTAGTTTAAATATAATATATTAGATAAATGCTAAGTACACATGTACATGTGTTTTATGATTGTATATATGATTCAATACATCATACATCAATTGAAACCAAATGATACAGATAAGCGTAACATTATTATCTAATATTGCCATTTTAAAACACTCCCTTTTGCATTCAAGATTTAATGAACTAAAAACAAATTTATGTATAACAAACATCATATGTACATACATTGCAACACAAGATAATGAAGAATCTTATAACCTTTTACATAGTAAAGATGGGAAGTTTTAACATAAGTAAGACAATTTTATCATAGTTCTGTTTGAGTACAAATTATTTGAAAGATAATGGGATAAAAAAATTTATCTTGCATATTGTTTATGCCGATGGTTCGTCACCACAACCTCCGGTGGTTTTGTGTGCTTGTGCAATGGGATTTCAACAATATGTAGATGAAACTAACCTTGGTCTCGTTACGGACAAATTGTCCACAATCGCTATATGGTACAGCGCTAATTCCATTGTCAACACTAATAAAGACCACCAGATAAAGAGAAATATTCATACGCGATGCTGGCTTCGTAATTAATACACTTTTACAGACATTACAAATGATTAAATTGGAAATAGATTTAATTTACACTGCACATGCACCTATGTATGTGCATAAATACGTAAGACTGCATTATTGAACGGTCCGGAGGCTGTTGGGTCAGATCCCCGATTCCATCAATGAATATTTCCGTGCTAACTTTTCATGTCAACAGCACAACGAGCACGAATTTCAATATGCGCCTAAATGTAATAGTACAAAGTACACAACGGAAAATTTACTTATTTAGCGTACAACCTTCGGTGCTTCATATTGGTTCAACACGAACAAATGTAAAATTTATAGTTATCGCGGGTTGAAAAAAATTCTGATCGAAATTCCGACGCAGACTCGTGTGTCGTATATTACAATTCCCATGTGTTCTGTGTGGTCTTTTTCGTGTTTTATAAAAACGCAAACGACAAGTACCTTATACAAATTTGACAGCGACAATATAAAAAGTAAGTGTGTACACAAAATAAGCGACACGTTTAATTTTCAGCTTCAGTCAACGCGTATGTTGTTTTTAGCGGGGTTGAAAGCCCCTGACATGCATTGCAGCAACTTGGCGTAACTTTCACGAACCCGCATTGGAATTAATCCAGTCCAATTTCGTCTCTGTGCCCACATTATTTTCATCAGCTGGAAATTAGCACTTCTAACATCAATTCATTGAAAATGCTATTATTTCAAAAAATCATAACACATAAAAGTAATCTATCTATCTATCTATATTGTATATAAAAATCAATGTTTGTCTGTCACGTATGCGTTCCTATACCATTCAACCGATTATGATGAAACTTACAACATGAGTTATTGTGTGCATGTCCGCGATGGTTTCTTTAAAACAAAATCGCCGAAAAATGGAATTGCAATTGCAAGTCGCCACCTGCATTGTTAGGGTAAAATAAACAAACAATTGAATACTTTCAAATTATCATTACTGTAATTTAATTTGATTATTACGTATTAATTTGAAACTGAAACATTCACTTATCGAAACACATCGAGAAACGGGGACGGGAACGGGAACACGAACGGGATCGGAAATTGCATGCGTTATCGTGACAACGCATGCTGGGTCCAGCTAGTATCATATTAAAACACTTTTTAAGTTGAAGGCATTTCATTTAAACAAACCTACTTTACGTTTCACATTAAGAGGTCTTTTTTATATCTCTTATTCATCTCTTGACTATTGGAAAACACAACATACATATTATAACAATACAAAAGGGTTGAATTTTGGTTAATTGACACTGTAGCTTCTTTCACATTCGCTAACGATTCAAAGTATTTGTAAATATATACGTTTTTTAGGGAAGAGTCAATTCAAATTTCGAAAGAGTAATGTAGGCACATATTATGTATATTTTCATCGGATATATGTATGTGTATATTTATTTTTGCAAAATTTCAAATAACAGAGTAAGTGGGTCAAAATTGATTGCAAAAGTCCACATATGTACATACAACATCGTCAAGCTAAATAAACCCATATAAAAAATAAAACATTTAAGCTTCGGCATAGCTTACTAGCTAGGTTACTAATTAATTGCTTACTAGTCGAAGGATTGTGGGTTTAAATTCCTACCGGTTGTTGCTGTCAATAACTGTACATTAGTTGATTTTTGTCTAATCATAAGTATTGAGATAGTTCCATTCAAAATTTGGCTTCATCAACAATTCAACCTGCCCATTAAAATCATAATCTATTCTCACAATTCAATATTTCCGCTCCAAATGAGAAACAATCAAAGATAATAACTTTTCTCAAGAAAACTTCTATAAATGTCAAATAGTACAAATTTGATATGGTAAAGTCCGAAATCAAGTATGCGTTATTTTATTTATCGATTATACATATATTTATGTTGAAATTTTCAACAAATTAGGTTAACTTTAATACGATGGCATATTGTATGTGTACGAAGAATGTAATTTAAAAAATTCCAGCTATTATACCTATACATATACACATAGTTCATGTTGTCCCTTTTATTTACATAAAAGGTTCTCCGTAAACTTTTCCAATTGATTCATATTAAAACACTTTCCCAAGTGGTTTAATATAAAGTTGTTTTTTATTAAAGCGGCGTTGTACAGTATACGTAGATTAAAAGCGATGTGAATATTTACAAACAGGAAAAAATACACTCGTTTAAACATAAATATACCGAGTTGGATTGTTTTATTTTTTAAATAGATTTAGTTTTTCAATTCAATTGTTGTTATTTTTATTTAAAGTTGAAAATTAACTTCTTTTATTTTTGGCAACAGTTTAAAGTTTAGTCCAGGAATGTACAAACTTGTAAACGAGCCAAATTCTACCGAATCAATATCGCGATGCAATGTGAGCTGTCTTCAAAAACAGTGGTCTTAAATCGGAGACTGGTATATTGACCCACCAAAAATTTTCGTCAAATTTAGGTCATACTGAAACTGAAACTATATTAGCAAACAAGTAACTTCACTAGTTTAAATAATTTTTTAAATCTTTTAATTTCAATATGTACCGATTTGCATACGATACAGTAACTGTATATATGTACATATGTATTTACAAATGTAGGGAGTGTTTGCATATTCCCAGGGGTTCACCGTTGAAATATATCCATCATTCATTATCTAAATTTCCGCCTACTTCCGACGAATTGATATTTAGCAAAGAATCACCATGACTGACTCATACATAATACATATGTATATATGTATGCAATATTCACTTTAATATCCAAAATAAAAATTAAACTTTCATTCAATATTGGAAGAATATTATTATCTGAGATGGTTTCGACCCTCGTAGATATTATATACATACATATGTATTACATTATATTTACTGAGTCAATTTTAAGTCGTCCGCAAATATTGTTTCAGGGCACAGTGGATGTTCGAAATTGACAATTTCACTCTCGGGACTATACTACAAATATTATGTATATGTGACAGAAATATAATAAAGGCGGTATACTCTAAATTTCAATATTATTTTTGTTTCAGGAGAGAGGTCCTTTGGATAATATGAGATCCCTAGAACATTATTTGACTGATATCATGCGAGCGGGAGACACGCCAGATCACCAAATAAAAGGTACGTTATCAATGATAGAACGGTTATATTTAAAAATGGCATTATCGAAAGAGTTCAATGGAAATTGTAAGTAATGTTATTAAAGGATTAATATTATATTATCAATTGACTGTTGAAAAATATATATGTGCAACGTGTTTTCATACAATCAACTGTTATCTGAATGTTTTTACTTCATAAATGCATAAACAAAAAAGAGTTGATATCGACTTCCGTGATTAACACCTTTCCTCAAATCAGTATTTTGCAAGAAAAACAATTCAAATGTTTTATAAATTAGCAAACACATAATTCATAGAAACACATGACCAATTCTTTTCTATAATATATTTTAGACGTCTTTTTTTGTCAATGTTGTGATTTTTTCTTATAACATGTGTATACGTATGTATATATTTTGATTAAATATGTAAGTATTGATTTTCAATGAACTTCCCACAACATTTTCAATCATATACATATATTTAACGCTTAAATTTCAATTTAAAAATTTAAACCAGAAGTCTCTTATTATAGAATTGGTGTTACACAGAATTATGTACCTTTCTTTTCCGGAAAAAGTTTGTAATTCTTCGCGGAAATGAATGTAAAATTTCTAACGTTGCCTTGAAAACCGTTAATTATTCAACAATTTATCATAATTTTTTAACAATCAGTCCATGTTTTATGTAAATCTATAGACTTTCAATCAATCTTTAAATGACAAATAAATAAGATCAAACATATAGTTTTATATCTATAAAAATATGAATATGGCACTAAGAATACAATACTATTCGAAGCGAAATATAGTGTTTTTTAACTCTTGTATACTTTTCAGTATATGCGAATATTAATTAGTTCATGAATACTACCTTTGAAATTATTGTAATCTACTTTCTGCTTTTATTAGTAAAAATGATTTGGTATTGAAAAGTTACCAAATTCCATTAATAAAAGTATATAGTGTCAAGCTTTCGAACTATATTGAAATTTTGATTCGGAATGAATTGGACTAGATGATAAAAAAGGGACTTTCCAATTGAATGTAAAATTACAAGGGCTAAATTTTAGCTTTATTCTATGTATTTAATAGTAGAAGGAACATTACAGTCGTTAATAGCTTGGATTTTAAAATTGAAAATTACCCCATAAAATTACTTATACATAGCGCTTCTCTTATGTACAAACTGAAAAATATGCATATTTTATTTTTACAAACCTCCTTTACGTTTCACATTAAGACGTCTTTTTTATATCTACATATGCATATTTTATTTTACATATGTAGATACATATGTAAAATAAATGCGTCATCCTAGACAATTAATTACAAACATTGCAGCATTTTTATTACATAAATCGCTGTATTTCACTGAAAACCACAAAATTAACAATTAATTAATACATAGAGACATCTATTGATTTATACTTGTACATAATTTTTTTACATATCTTACATACATCAAATTCAGGTATTTGTGACATAGCGAGTAGAATGCTTTTTGCCAATTTGATGGAGGAACCGTTTCAACAATGAAATCAGATAAATTGGCACACTCTGATAAGAAACGATCGACTTGGAGTCACAATTTTGTCATAAGTCTGACCAGCAGTATTAAATATTAGCACGGGATCGAACCCGGTAATCTCTCAGAGCAACCAACGAGCCATACTGCTGGCAATGTATATGTATGTTATTTAAATTCAATTGGCCAGAGATTGCGATTTGCGTTTCCCCCTAATACAGCGGTTTCCAAACTGGGAGGCGCCAAAACTTTTTAATAAAAAAATAATTTTCATACCATAATATCTACAAATAAATAAAACTTCATATCGTAGCTTAACAGTAAAAATTCAATGCATAAATGTTTATTTTTATTTTTCTTTCATTTTTATATATACATTTAATTCCTATAAAAAATTATCCGGAGAAGAAGATTTTAAAAATTGCGCCTTTGCAAACGCTCTATTTTAGCTAAAGATGCCCATTTAATTGCATATGTTCGATATGTCGCGGATAATAATATATTAGAAGATATATTATTTTGCAAACACATTCTTGGGAAGACCACATCCATTGAAATTTTTAATATAATAGACGGTTTTGTTGAAGAAAACGACATAAAGTGAAATAATTGCGTTGTGAACGACATAAAATAATAATTGGACTGTGTACCGACGGAGCTCACTCAATGTCCGGACACAAAGCAGGTCTTAAAGCATTGATCAAAAAGAAAGCACCACATGCTATCTGGACACACTGTATGATTCTCAGAGCAGCTCTATTGTCAAAAAATATGAGCGAGGAACTGAACAGCATTTTTACAAAAGTTATAAAAATTATAAACTACATTAAGAATAGTCCTTTGAGAGCAAAGCTGTGTGCTGATATGGAAGCCAATTATACCTCACTTTTGTATTATTGTGAAGTTCGCTGGCTATCTCGTGCAAAAATGATTCTAAAGGGTGTTTGAACTCAAAGAAGAAATAGCAACCTTTCTCGAAGAAAACCATCATGAAGAGGCACATTTGTGGACGAACGATAATTTTATTGTTAAACTTGCCTATTTGGTTGAAATTTTTGGAAAATTGAGCGGTTTAAATAATTCAATGCAGGGATAACAAATACACCCACTTGTTCAAAAAGACAAAGAAAAGCTTTCATTAAAAAATTAAAGTTATGGAAATCAAATTTACAAAAGAATGGGTTGGATAGGTTTTCACTTTCCAAAGATTTCTGGGCCACAGCCAATATTGAAGCAAGTAAAAATATTTTTACCGACCACTTGGATGTTTTAGTGCTGCATTTTTCCAATTATTTCAAAGACCTTGATTTCTCAAAGTTTTTGTGGATACAGAATCCATTTAACTACAATGAAGAAGACGAATTCGAGCTGACAGCCATCGAAAAATAAAAATTGATAGAATTATCATGCGATAGCTCACTAAAACAAAAGTTTCAAAATGAAACCATAATTAAATTTTGGATGAATTCTAGTGGAGAGTATGAATCTTTGTATTGCAAAGAAATGCAAGTGCTGCTACCGTTCGTAACGTCTTATTTATGCGAAACGGGCTTTTCGGCACTAGCTGCAATGAAAACCAAATATCGAGCCAGGTTAATAGTCGAAAAGGAGTTACGAGTGGCACTCTCCATATTGCCCCCGAGATTCGATAAACTTTGTGCCAATAAACAACAACATCCTTCGCATTCAATTTTGATGTGCTAGATGTAGTTGAATTAGTAATTTAATATAAAAATAAATATATGTACGTGTTCGGATAAATTTATGTTATAGCAAAATTTTTTTATTATTCTGTCTATTGTAGAGTTCAGTATTTTATTTTTAAATAAAGGTTTATTATTTAAAACGTGTCTATATTATTATATCTATTAAAAAATAAAAGGTAGGGAGGCGCGGAAAAAAAAATTTTTTTTAGGGAGGCGTAGTAGCATAAAGTTTGGAAACCGCTGCCCTAATAGACGTCGAAAAATCAAATAAAAACTACGGGAAAACCTCGAACCCATCGGGAAACTCCACTCTTTGCAACCCTTCAGACTTCCGATTTTCTAAATTGAAGTCCCGATTCAATCTGTATCGTACGCACATATGTATCTACACGAATTTTGTCTCGGAAAATGTAACATTTCCGACAGGGGGAGTGTACTCGTCTATGACCGGAGATGGAAAGAGCAATCGGAAAAGCGTTGCCAACCTTCGCCATTACGGTCGATTTATTCGACAGCTGCCGCCGAAACGCATCGGAAGCGGATAATTTTTCGTGAGAGCCCGCCGTCGAAAATGCGCCATCCGGCTCTGGCGGTCCAACTAGACTCTGCGGCGATTCAATTGAGCCGCAGATTATTTTTAATCGCGCTGCGAGTGGCAACACCGCCTCCCCCTACCGGCAGTGGCGCGTGATAACATTAACGAACGACTATTTTGGTCCAAACAAGTGACATTCGAGTCAGTGGCGTGCGGGCGCTCGGTGCGGTCGACGTCGGCGAATGTGCATATAAACGCCCGTCCTACGAGAAATTTTGCGCAATCGATTAAACGAGCCAAAATACGCTCGAAAAAGTAAAAAGTAATTAATCGACGCACTCCACTGGCGAAACGCATCGTCGGACGTCAGCTGTTCGATTTTGTCATCGTCCCAATTCAAAATAGCCCAATTATAACGATTTGTCAAACAAAAATAAACATCGCTGCTTCAGTTTGAACTTCGCGCCGCTCGAGTAGGACAGTACAAGTCGTGTTCGCCGAGTTCAATTGTTTTATTAATTCTAATTTTCAAATAAATTGTATTTATAAAAAGTGCATTCGCGGTTCACACGCTCGGTATAAGAAAGTGGAGCTAATCAGTTTTATTTTTATTTTTTCGGAAAGCGTATTGGGTTTTCTTCTATTAAATGCTGTAAAATGATGATCGATCATGCTTTCACTTTATCGTGTTGTAAAAAAGTTGTGATTCTGTGATTTCAGCGTCGTGAAAAAAAATTTCGTTGTCGTAAGCGTTGAATTCAGTGAATGTGGTCTTTTTTTCCCTTCTTATCTGCTGCATAATGAACGATCGGTGTTAGTAAAATGAACGACACATCGGTACTCGGTAAGTTGGCAGTAAAAAAAAACATATTTTTGACTAACGTCATCAAAATTGCATGACCAAATTTCGTTTGGAATTATTTTATCCTACTGTTTTTACCCGGCTTCGCTCGGTGTTTGCAATATAAACCGCTTAAACATGGCCAATCTAATAGTAAACATTTTATGAAATTTATTTGAATAGTTTTATTTTCTTTAAATTTATTTGAATATTCATTTGTTTTTCTACGAACTAACAATAGTTACATACAAAGTCTCTTTCCAAATTATATATTAGATTAGATGTAAATCAAAACGACGATTTCGATCATATTCAATAAGTGTGTACATATGATGACATGTTCGTCCTGCGGAAGAGGCGATTTTTATCATGAATGTTTGAAAAATATTATCAATTTTTAATATCAGAAATGAATGTCGAATTTCCGACATGTCTATGTGTGTGGTTTTAAATTGATAATATACTAGATTTTTTTTTTTGATAGTTGTATGTATATATGTAGGTAAATATCGTTGACATGAAACTTCAGCAACTCTATGTATGATGTCACGATGATTCGAATCGTCGATTAAAAATTTATTACCTGATAAAAATTTACTACTATGAAGTGTGACTTTACATCGGCACTTATCTGTATATAATTAACAGCATATACATACATACATAGGTGCTGTAAGATGATGAATAATTTTTAAGAGTTTTTTGTTGTTGCTTTATTTGCCATTGCATAACATAAATATTTTTTATTTACATGTTTATGCGTACCTCCCGCGTTTTGCGTGTTGAAGAACGTGCCGGGAGATCGACATGCCGAGCATCTGTCTGGAGATATTGTTCCAATCCGAATAGTGCATTTATTTTTCATTTTACATATCTCATGAGCCTGCAACTGCAATTAATTTACGTTGATGATTTTCGCCGGTCAACATCGAGGTTCGTTTCGCTCGATCGGTGCGTTTCGACCACTAGAAACTTCAACTAGTTTATACGGATATCAAAGGCGATTCGCGGGGGCAAAAAAAGAATACCCAATTGGGAATAGAGTCGCTTGAGTACCCCTGGCCGATTTGCACTTTTGTCGTCTGCAAAACGTAATGCGCGGTGCGGTGTGGTGCAATTTCAACGACGTCACAATACAGCACGGTCGGAAAATCACGTCGACGCAATCGAAACCAATTAAATGTGATCATTTAATTTGCGACGCATCACAAGCGTTGCGCAAAGTACGAAGCCGAAGTCACACCTTTCGCACTTGAAAATACACATACATATGTAATTGATGGGTTTGTCGTGCAGACCGTAAAAGAAACGCATACTTGACACATTGACATGCGAACATTTAGCATCTCAATATTAACGTATCGAATTGGTTAACAAGTGCTTGTTCACACTCGTCAGGAGTGCTCAAAGAGTGTATTTTAGGGTAATATACACACGTAGACTTTGGTGACAAACTTCGCTTCGTTCTGCCGATTTTATCTTAGCTTTATATTTATAGCCATATTTGTGGTGGTGTAATCCAATTTCCGTTACAATATAGATTTTTTTACCATATTCAATTTCATTGTAATGATATCTGTAAGTATCTTAGGCAGCGTTTTTACGGATGATGCTCGATGAATTTCTCATCGGGTCCAATTTATCATGATTAACACAAGTTATTTTGAGGGTAATAATAAATGAACAAGTGATCATTCACGATCCATATCTTCCACCAAGGCCCAAGAAAACGCCACTCTCTAACTTGCATTTATCTTTTCTTAAATTGATTCAATTAACAATGATTAAAAAAAAATCCTGGCATGCATACGTTTATTTATGAAGGTTTCTGGATATTTTATATTTTGAAAACACATACTTGGAAACTCACTGGAACACAATACTGCCTATATTTACATATGTACACACATTATATTATCATAGCATCAACGATAAGAAATGTCTCTGAAATGCAAACAAGATAACTACTCAAAAATGAGTCATATAATAACTTTCAGTTATAGTAACATTAGAAATAGCTGTTAAATTTAGCGCCGATTAGACGTGAGAATTATCGATCAAAGGTCATATTAACACAACACGTGTCGGCAACTGCACGTAACCAGCAGTATGAAAAGCATTATTTGGTACATTTTGTATGGACACATTCATGTCAGCGTGACGTATCAATCAAGATCGATTTTCTTTGGCCCCTGTGGAAAAATTCACGTGCAACGTGACGTCATAGTAGCGAGTGCACTAACTAAAAACATTTAAATATTTTCGGAAACGTCATGTTGTCACAATATTGACTCGACGATGAAACTCAAGCAATATTGCGCCGTATCGTCGGGTTCTGAAATATATACATATGTAATCCAATTTTGCCTTGCACTCGGCCAAAACTTATCTGAACCGTGAGGTGCTGGATATAGTATGAATAGAAACTGTCGTTTACGTGAGCTGTTGTGCCGTGCATTAGTCGGGAACTGCTTCTCCTTCTGCTTCTTCTTAGTGTCTTGTCCGCATCCGGATGTTGGCAATCACCTCATCGATTATTTGCAGATATCCGCATAGGTCTTCAGGGATTAGAAACAGTTCTTCGGCGCTCATGTCGATTCACATGCGCATGTTTCGAAGCCAAAACATCTTCTTCCTGCCAATCCATTTTCTTCCTTCTATTTTCCGATGGTTATCAAACCGAGAAATTCGTATTTTGGACCCCGTATCATTTGTCTAAGGTACTCCATCTTTCTCCGCTTTATGACAGAAAGAAGCTCCCTGCCTATCTCTATCATACTGAATTTTTGGTCCATGTGATCTTCAGTATACGTCTGTAGACCCATCCACATCTCAAAAGCTTGGATGCGCAATCATCTGGTCTTCAGAGCCCACGTTTTGCATCCATAGACTAAACGTACCTACATGGCTCTTCACGAATCTCAAACGCATACGAAGATTGAGATGATTGTTTTCAAGCACCGCCTCAAGTTTGATGAACACTGATTTAGTCAACGCGATACGGATTCTCAAGTATTTATCCTGGTCCATTTCTTTATTCAACCAAGTACCCAGGTATTTAAATCTCTTGGACTTCTGGATAGTATGAATATACCTTAATTTGTTGCTTTGATACAAATACGAAATAATGCTCTTAAACATATATACATACATACATACATATAGTATATTGCTTCATTAATTCATTTGATAAATATCATTCGTGGTAATGTTAGATGACACGTGATTGAATGTAATAAATATACTATTTATATTGCTTGAATAGGTTGCTTTTCGATACTCTTGAGTGTCTGTTTGACTGAAAACCACTATTTATATACAAATATATATGCAAGATTTTCTTGTTATAAGATTGTATATCTGACAGATTTACAATGGCTAGATAGGAGAATTTCCCTTTAAAATTGTGTGTTGAAATTGCCACACAATTTATTCGAACGACACGACAGAAACACTTGGACAAATATATGTATATGAACGTGTGTTGGCCAAATTATTTTTTCGTTGTATGTACTTTTTTCCCCACTTCGCATACCTCTAATTGAGCGATTTCAATTTCCACTTTTTTTTAAATCACTTTCCCTGAATGTATGTACATATGTGTATTTGCTTATTTATTTAAATCATTCGAAACGTCGCACAAATATATAAATGAAAATATATTCGTTTTCAAACGGAACGTTTCCTTCGTCGAAATGTCAGTTTTCGAACATTGAACATTATCACACGCCATCGGATCAATAAAAGTGACATTACTATCGATTTCGAATTAATGATAGGAAACAAAAATATTAATAATAATGGGTGACCTTAATTTTCTACGTTGAAATTGTGGTATTTTGCGCACGTACGAGTACACAGTGTGTATTCAATAGTCACGTTGCTCGTTAGTATCGATGTACATACATACATATAATATATGTATGTACATCTAACGATTCCGGAAATAGCATCCGCATAAATGTGTGCTTAGTGCGACAAAGCGGATATTAATAGTTTATTAATTTTAAATAATAACTTATCTTTTTGGGTCACATTCTTTGCAGACTTGTACAATGGACATAAAACAATATATTATGCATACATATGTGTATACATAACAACAGCGATGTATCCATTTGCTATTCTATATTTAATTATGGAAGCCATAGATTGCAAAGTTTCCTTCGTTTTAATTATTTATAGTATTTTATTTTTAATAATAATTTTTTGAATATATATTTTATACAAGCATATAAATATTGTAGACAAGACCAAACTGATGTTCATTAACTATTGCATGCCTGATAGCATCACAATAGGTGATAAAATAATAGAATTATTCGATAGTTATTTATATTTAGGACAAATAATAAACATGTCTGCTAGTAATAAAGAAGAATAAAGAGACGCATGAAATTAGGATGGAGTGCATTTGGATGAATAAATGCGATTTTTAAATCAAAAATGCCACTTTGCCTGAAGAAAAAGATCTTCAATCGATCTGTTTTGCCAGTGATGACGTGTCGATGTGAAACTTGGACATTGAACGTATAATGTTGCCACACAAAGTCCAATGCAAGAAGTATGGAACGTTATATGCTTGGCATAACGAGGAAAGACAGGAAATGGGATACGTGGATGAGAAGTATGACAAGAGTAGTGGATATATGTATACAATGGGCGGGCCACGTGGCTAGGTGGACAAAATAAATACTACAATGGTACCCGAGATAATGCAAAAGTGTAAAATGAAAACCGCAGGGAAGATAGGTAGACGAAATTAGGAAAATATGTGGTGTGAGATGGATGAGAGTTGTGCAAAACAGATACGAGTGGAAGAGTGTTGGAGAGGCCTTCATCCAGCAGTGGATGGTGACTGGCTGTAGATGATGATGATGATGATATATACATATTAGAATTCTAAATTATTTTTATTTTTTCTATCAATACTTTATGTACATAACGTATATGAGTAGATACATACATACATACATATAATAAAAATGTACTCATGAGCTATGAACTACATATTAATTCTAAGCTTCCTAATATTGTTAAATAAACTTTTTTTTATTTGCAATGCATAAAATATCTAGATAATAGGCCAATTTTCGCAATAAGTGGAAATACGAATGGAAACAATACGAACTGTCCTTGTGTTGGATTGATCACTAAAAACGGCTGTAATCAACGTTCTGTGTGCCCATTTTCATTGCCAATGCTCATTGTTATTAAAAACATCATCGAACATGTGATGAAGATGCGCAGGAAACTATTGTTCGGTAATTGATAGTTATTATTTTAAACTGCAGTTAAGAATCGCATTACTTCTACGAATGTATTCGATGGCGAAATTTTATTATTATTGCGCAACTTGTCTACAAGGAGTGGATGTTATTAATGATGAATTAGTTAGCATAAATCATATAATTATTGAAAATATCAAGTGGCACATTGATTCAGAATTTTCAAAAAAAGGAAGAATAGAAAGGTGTTGGTTAGACGCTTACGAGCAAACACTGGTAATCGTTTACGGGCCGATGATGATGACTAGGTATAATGATCGATACAAAATTTTCGAATTGAATCCGTCACAAATGAATTTGTGCCGCACGACAACTAGAGTGATGATACTGATTCGGTTTCAATTGCATTGTTGTCGGTTTCAGTATACAATTCTCTGCCACAACTTTAAAATTTATTTGCGGTGAAAGTGAAAATAATTTTTCATTTTCACTTTATATTTATTTCACTTCCCGGTACTGAATAGAAATCTATCAATTATTAGATGATGTTATTTCAGCTCCCTTCACGTTTCGAACTTTTCAATGTAGTATTTTAATTTATACCCATACATACATATGTACATATGTATTACATGTACATATGTAGTACACAGATAAAGGACAAAACTCGGCCAAACTTTTTAAAAACATCCACTCTAAATTATACAAACAAGACAATCCGAAAACTTATATAATACATATACGGATTCGGTTCTAATTAAAATTCACTTTGAAATAAAATATGAAATAATAAGTATAATAATTACCATAATACCTAATAATCAACTTGAAAAGTTCTTCAATATGCCTTCTACATAATTATGTAGGCTTTTGGGGAAATGCGGGATTATTTATATCGATTTTTGAAGCCACGTCAATTTATTCGGGATTTTCAAATTTTCATTTACGCACGAAATTAAATTTCGATTTATTATATTTCAACGCACGTTTGGTACATGTTACAGTTGGAGTTTTTATCATCCAGTTGTAATATATTTTGACTATTTAGAATATATTCCAACTAAACTGGAACCAGCTACCGTTATAGTTGAAGTATATTTTCTGTTGTAATCTATTTTGACTGGTAGGAATATATTCTAACCAACGTAGGTGGACTACATTCTAACTGGTCAAAATATGTTTACAACTGAAAATACAGTTCAATTATAAATTGACTCCAGGCTAAATGCAGAGGTTAGGTTTTTGTGAAAACGTCACTCGATTAGTAAATTGAGTTGGAAAGTCACATTTTTTTTGTTTTGCACACATTCTTAAAACTATCGAAATACGGTACTCATTACCTTTATTCGTAATACATAGCAAATACTAACGCATTATTGAATTCTAAATCATTCGTAAGTACATCAGAGCTGTCAAAACTCAACTGTTATATTACAACTGGCGCACATTGTTGAACGTGTACCTGAGCTTGTAGAGATATAATTTACTAGTTGAAGTGTATTTGAATATGAATGACATAAAACGCCAGTTGGAATATATTACAATTGAAAATACACTCGACTGTAACATTTTATTTTTTTATTTTTTACATAGATATATACCAGGAAGGCCTAACAGATAGACCCCAATGCACCTTTCTACACAATTAATTATAAACATTTTTAATACATAAAATCGCTGTATTTCTAGAGGCTGAATAGCACGAAATTAATAATTAATTAATTAATTAATTAATCCATAGAGACATCTATGGATTTAGACTTGTACATAAATTTTCACATATTGTATATATGTAAATCAAATTCAGATATTTGTGACATAGCGAGTAGGATGATTTTTGCCAATTTGATGGAGGAACCGTTTCAACAATGAACGCAGATAAATTGGCAAACTCTGATAAGAAACGATCGACATGGAGTCACAGATATCCAAGTCTGACCAGCAGTATTAAAGATTAGCACGGGAACGAACCCGGTAACCTCTCGGTGCTAAACGCAACCACCGAGCCATACTGTTGTATATTTGTATATACATATTATTATATTACATTTACATTTTATACCAGGAAGGCCTTACAGGCAAACCCCAATGCGCCTTCCTGGCCAATTACAAACAATACAGCATTTTTCTTATTATTCAAGTCGCTGAACTACGAGACACTGAAAACTCGCAAATTCACGAGACATCTATGAATTGTACATACATTTTATTGTATATAAATCATACTCAAATAGTGGTGACATGGTATGTAGGAAGGATTTTTAGCCAATTTTTAATTGGGAACCGTTTCAACAATGAAATCAGAGTAAATTGGCAAACTTTGATAGGGTACGATCGACGTGGAGTCACAAATATCCAGGTCTGACCAGCAGCACTACAGATATACTTAGAAAACTTATTTTCAATCGAGGTCAGCGCATGGGATCGAACCCGGCGCCTTTCGGTATTCGGCAGAAGTTTAAGAGGGCTGTACACCAACGCCTTGTCCATACAAACGTATTAGACTTCTCCCTTCCTTAATTATGGCACTAGAGAAATTATTTTTTAATATGCTATGGATGTCCACCATTGGGTTGCATCTATCGTTTTATTTTTTTGATTAGTTATTTTTTATAGGAGCTAGAAGCCGCCAAACATCAATAAAATCGTCTCTTTTTTACACCCACGAAAAGAGTCCAGCGTGCTTGTGTAACGGTCGATTTAAAAAAAAAATACGCACATAGTTGCACAGAAAATATCTTTCTCATACCGATGATGAATTTTTTTTTTAAATTGGTCCAGTTTCGGAGGAGAAAATAGGAGAATACGAAACCTCGATTTTGTCAATTTAAAATACGTTTTATCTGGTCCGAGCGCTACTGACGCATTCACTCAATATATATATATCGAAGAAAGGAACGGCAACAAAATTAAGGTTTCGGGTGTACAGCCCTCTTAACGACCGAGCTATGCTGCTGGCAAATGTACATATAAACTTCGTTATAAACATTAGTATTTAAAAATCGGTATTTTTTATATATTTTTTTCTTTTTTGTACGTATACATAGTATCGATAACGTTTGTTACATCCCACTTTCCTACCTTTCTTGTAATTTATCTTATTTTGTTCCAGCCTTATTCTATGCAAAACTTTTGTATACTTTCAGCTGACGGATATATTTTGTACAGGTGTACACTTGTTCGAAACTGAATTCTTGTCAAGCTTCCGTTTGCTTATCGCTCGCTTACGAGAACTCGTTTCGTTTTGTTCAGATAAAATATTACCCGAGGTAAAAATATTTATCAAACGAATGCTTAACGAGTCTCCTCATGCAACCCTGCAAACTCATTTGTAAGCTCACTCTAATTTATTACTGTTTATTGATCGAACGATCAGCCAAGTCGACAAGTTGACCTTCCGACATTCGTGAATACAGTTTCCGTTCCTAAGGTTAGATACGATGCGTCTTTCTTACATTGATTTTCAGTTAATGGAGACTAATAAAGCAACGACTCGTGAACGCCAACCGTTCCATACTTTTTATTATTTTATTTTCCACGGATAGATTTATTTATTTAATATCGTTGTCAATAGCTAAAGAACCATCATCGTTTTTTACAATCTTATAACCGCATAATAACCATTCAGTAAAACGGTAAAAATAAAAGCACAATAATCAGTGGCTTTCGAACGGAACATTGTCGGAGTTTTATGCGCATTATTGACAATTGAAATTATCCGGTAAAAGGTTCAAGAAATTGCATCATATGGCTCTAATTTTTCTAACCCTACATTACTATAAACAGAGCCATTGGGAAGCCGGCATTTCTCGGCGGGCTGTTAATAAATGGTAACAATAGTAGCCCAACGTCTTGTCTCTAAAATTATATTAATTTATACATATTATATTTATTCCAGTGGGTCTCATGAAAATTTTCTATAATAAAATTTTTATATTTTCTTTTAATTCAGTGTATTTTTAACATATTTTGATTTAAAATGTATCTCAATTTTTACTTAAATATTTTTTTTGATAGTAAATTTATTATATGTATATGTATAATACATATGTATGTATGTATAATTTCATTCTTCAGAAATGACTTATATTGATATCACCGTTTATTGACCAATTATCTGAATTTCTTTTGTTAACTTCATATGAGATATTTCTTTTAGTGAGAATATCTATTCTGACCATTTATAAGGTGAACATTTTTTTTCAAATTTAAAACCAGGAACATTTCTTTTATTTTAAATTTAATTTTGGAGAAAAAATGAAATCATTTTCTTCAAATTGAAATTCTACCCAAGACTGGTTAAAATTATATGTACATAGTAATTAGCAGACATTTTAAAGTTTCTGCGATCAATTGGATTTTATTACTAGTCCACTGTTCATCAAAGAGTCGTTTGGCAGGTGCATTTGTTCCTGGTAAACAGAGACAATATTCAACTAATTTACTAATATTTTGGTAATAGACAACCTTTTTTGGTGAAGGCTTTGAATAATTCAATCCATCCATTAGATAAAAAGTGTGTACTGGTTTTATCTCACGACTTACCAGGTCACATACCCAAAAACCTAGTACCATGCTGGTAAAACTAGAACGAAAGGTTACCTCAAGGGAGTCATACACTCCTTTTTGTGTTACATGATACTATTGTATACAATATATTTAGTTGTTTTATATATAAATAGTCTCAATGAACGGGCATATCAAGGGCTAATATATCATACACAAGTATTCATTGCAGTTATTTATTTTCAAAATATGCGATAATAATACCTATTTTTTGTCTAATTCGTCCTTTATTAGTAAAAAAAGGTCACGCCTTGGTTTAAAAAATAAATTACGCTCAAAAAGTGCCCGCGTGGTGAGCATTGGTCTACATGTTTTAACTTTATTTAATTGTCATTTTTTGTTTTTGCATTCATACTTGATTGCATTTTTTTAGCCATACTGAAAACTTGGAGCTATTCTGTAATGTCACTATGGCAAAATTGTAAATAAAATAAAAATAAATATTATATATATTTTTCCAAATATTATAAAAAAAGTATGAGCATATATTATACATATATGTATGTACCAATGTTAAAACCTTGTATGTCCATAATGTCTACCTATCGATAGAAATTAAAATCGCTTCTGATAGTTCGATGGTGAAAAATAATCGTAATAAAGACATGTGACGACTCAAAAATTTTGACGTTTGATGGCGATTAGCCTTATGTATGTATATGTATGTTTGACTTTCCGCCACCCACTCGTCTTGTCAGATTTTAATTGTTTAAACGCTTATAAATTTATCTTTTTCACACTATATCTTATAAAATTTGCATTATAGGCTCTCATTATCTCTCATATATATTTTCACTTCACTAAAATATTATATAATTAATGTTATTTCATGAAAAGTATTATTATTTCGATGAACTAATGACGTGTACTTACTATTGAAAATGTTGTTTTGTGTGATTTTTCTACGCCCGTTGTTTGGCAACGGATAATCAACCAATTTGTTTAAATCGATCTAATTTTGTATTAATCTCGTTTGTTTCAGGATTCATTAGCTGTAACGCAAACACCCTTCAGTCCCTGTCACATCTGCAAGGTGGTGAGTTATCAATGCATACCAGAAATATCCGTTTCTAATCTAATTATAATGCAAATAGTACTTTCTCAGAGGACGTTCTATTTCCGTTCAGGCGTGTCTTCAGCTTGAAAATATTACGCATTTCATAGCGTTCGTTCGCGTCTTTCAGCCACTTATAGGGCGTTAGCCGTCCCACATACAAATACTCAGGCTTCCATCCCCCTTATCGATCTTCTCCACAGAGTTTACTTATATTCTTCTAAAGCGGTTTCAGGATACTCTTTTTCCATTGACGCTTCACTATTTTTAACGCGGCGTTTGTTTTCGGTCGTGTTAGTGTTTATTTTTGACACTCGAAAACATCACCTGTGTATAATTTGTTCAGTAGGAGCTCCGATGTCTCCGATGTTTGAATTAAATTTTCTCCAGGAAAAGTTCGTAGTTACCTAACGCCAAAGTTCGCCCGTACATTCGTGTTTACGTTTAAACTTTGATTTATTTACAAAATAAATTTATTCAGGAGCTACCGTGTAATTTGCTCAATTTTCCGCTTCAATTTCGTTAATATTTTATAGGACACTTACGCTGTGGCGTGCTTGAGGCTAAGTTTAAATTTAATATTCAGTTTATCTCAAAGCTTACATCAACAAAGCCGTCGAGTCGTAAAGCCTTCTGTCCTTTAATATTTCAACGTTTTAAATTTCGACCGCCTAAATGTTCATTATATTCTCTCGGTTGATTGTTGAGTTTTACTTATAATAAAGTAAGCAAATTTGTATCAACATTATTTTCTTTCAAAAACATCGGGTACTTACTTTAAATTTAAAAACGTAAGCATTTACCTATATTTGCCTGAATATGCACATGAAAAATGATTTTAAATTGAGTTCAGGTAAATACCATAACTATAACATATGTTCATAATTATTGGCCCATATTATACTGAAACTAAAACAATGAGTTAATAGTGAAGTGGAGCACCATCGAAAGCATAGAAAATTTCTAGTAATATCACAGAATTCTTATTTTTCAACACTCAAATCCAATTGATCAGTAACTGTAAAATCATCAACTACATACACATTTAGTAGTATTTTTCCATATTTCTATATTATTATAAGTACTTGAGTGATAATTACATTTCATTTAGATGAATTTAAAATATCATACACAAGTATACTAAAGGCCCATCGCATAAAAACTCCTGTTTGTAATTTGTAGCTGTACGCGAAACACGTCCGTCTGTGTGCACGCTTTGCGCCTCTCTTTTGTCGGCGACCACATCCTCACCAGAACGCGCGATGTGTCTTGTCTTTTTCATTTGCTTTGTTGGTTACTTGCATATATCCACGATATGTGAAACGCGCTCGGATTTCAATTATGATAAAGTATTAATATTATATCCGTCACAAACTTACGAACAGACAAATGGGCGGACTTTTTATATATGTACATATGAGGGGTATAAATGCAAAGGTGCCTATGTCCTATGTCCTATGTGTAGACATATCTCTTTTTTTTTGCATTTTCATGATAAATTTTATTCGAAGTTTTGAAAAAAAAATTAAGGGGAAAATTTGGGAAGTAAATATAAAATTTGTTTGCTCGATCGATATACACTTGGTTTCGCTAGGGGGAAATACATACATTACATATTTGCATAAATCTCGTTTTGTTCTTACAAACGGATAGGGATTGGAGTGAAATAGTTGCCTCTTTCCCCCATTAAATTTGACCATTTTGTTATTTTCTAGTCTACTTCATTCAATTTCATTAAAAAAAAAAATGAATAAATCTGCTATAGCTCTCATTGAATAAATCTGTTCTGAATATGTATATTTCGTTTAAATTTATAAAGAATATGCTACGCTACATTCAGAAGATGCTTTCAGGACGAAAATGCGTATAACAATAGTCGGAAATCGGCATTCAAAAGTCGTAGCGGTTACTAGTCGGCGTTTGAGTTGTCTATGGTAAATGCGCAATGGCAGCAAAAATCGGCGAACAAACGTCCATCCGGTGCGAGCACACGTAGATTTTCGATCGCAGGAACACTATACCGAAGTACATAGTAGACGACAGGGGTGGAGGGGCAGGGGTGTGAGGGGCGAGGGGTTTCGGGTGGCTGGGAGCAGGGGCCAGGGGGTAGGAGGCAGGGGGCAGGGGCAGGGGCACCACGTGGCGGGTCAACGTCCCCGGAGCCCGGAGAGCCCGGAGCCCGGAGCGCGGAGTATATTTGTGTCGGCGCGCCAACCATCCATTTACCCGACTACTGACGCATGCGCACTTCGCACTTCGCACTTCGCACTCCTTACTTTTAAAACTCTTCTCACTCCTCACTCCTCACTCTTCGGTCCTCGGTCCTTGCAACTACATAGATATTCACGCGCTCATCCCCACCTCTGGACAAGCCGTGGCCGACACGCGCTTCACACTCCACACTCCACACCTGACTCTGCATCCACCCACCCTCTTCATCGCGCACACTTGCCCATTAGCGCCCCCTTTTCATCGCCGATTCGATAATTGTGAAACTTTTCAGGGGTAATTTTGTAGATCTCCGGCTGGAAAAATGTTCTTATGAAAACAACGCTTTATCTATTGATGCATAGTACATATATGTAAACCGGTACACATAGAGTTACCACATGCCAAATGAAAATGGAAGACTATCATATATACGATATATAATATCGCTATTCTGCCTGTCTGTGTGTTTGTCTGTCTGTCTGAGATAACGCTCGCCGTTCTATAATAGTCGTTTCGATTCGACATGCATATGTACGTCACAGCAAAACCACTGCCAAAACGTACATATATATCAACACAAAAACAAAAGAATAAAACTTCTATATATATACTGATCGCTCCTAATGTTTCCGCTTGGTAGAGAATTCCACCGCCATCTATTGAAAATTTATTTAATTAATTAATTAATTGGTGTTTTATATTGTTAACGTGTTGGTAGGTGGGTAGTTTTTACCATTTTTTTCATATTAAACAATTAAATATAAATATTAAATTTATATAAACATATATATTTAAAAGGTATTTGAAAAAAATTCAACCGCGTGGGGATCGAACACGTGACCGACGACACGCTTCTTTTATTTTTTTTATTTAATAACTTATTATGCCAACACCCATGCGATGATATGTCATCCCACAACACTAGTTTAATTCTATAATCAGGACATTTTAAAGTAAAACAAAATTTAAAATTCAGCTTTTATTACAGAAGAAAACGTAATAGCATACTGCCGATACTATTTATTTACACACTAGTGTTGTTTCCGTTGATTTCAACGGGTGGTTTCGGAAATAAATTATTATTATAAATATGAATCAATAATTGAAAAAAAATTTCAAATATTTTCAGAAACGACCAATTTCAATGATATTTAAATTTTTAAAGGATATATCTTTTTTTTTGATATCGCATGGTAATTCTAGGTTACTATTATAGCCACAGGTATTAAATTTAGCACCACAGAAATTTGTCCTGTCCCAAAAGAAATGGCAACGAAAAACCATTAACATAAATAATTACGATATATAGTGGCTGTATACATAAGATAACATAAATTACTACGACCAGAGAAATGTTATAATAATAGAAGTGCCTTTACGAATAAATAAATTGTTTCAATAATACGCGGTACGTCTCCGTAACTACGCTACAACGCACGGAATATAATCAGGGTCGTCACATATTCACTACACAAATTAAAGTTTAATTTTGATACAGATTTATTAACAATTTAAGTATATGGTGGTGGCGTTGGTGGCCAATCGGTTTCTTTTTTCGGTTAGCGGATTATTTTTATCCACTTTTTTGTATTTGTCTGTCCTTCAGAACTCTTAAATTAACGTGTAATGTATAGTTTCAACAAAAATATGTACATACATATAATATAAAATGAACGATGTTTACATTAATTAAACTTAAATAATTGGTTGTTCATATAATTGAGTATTCGGCGCCACCAAGATAAATGTTTTTACATTTATTTAAAAATATTTTTTTAAATTTCTCTGGTGCCACCCCTGAAATTTATTTAGAATGCGGGCGATCGCCATGACACTTTTAAAAACTGTCAAACTACGATGTTAATTGAATAATATGTTACCTAAATGATCAATTTACCTATAAAAATGTATCCCATGTTGTTTATTGTGTGTTTTTGAATGCATTGTGCTTTTTTTAACGATGCACTTGCCCACCTTGCGAGCACCAAGCATCAAATACGACCGAAATTATTTGAAAAGGTCTGTGGACATTCCTCACTTGACAAAGCCACTTATATTATTATAACATTTCTCTGACTACAACCAACAAAAGAGTATCAAAAGCTAAAATCGGTTATTCGTTTCAGAATTTTTGTAAAATTGCATCAAGGTGACGTGCAATTTTACTGTACCTAAATTGTCTGCTCTCGTAGAGTATTGATTTAATTTCCTGTGTACTAAAAGCTTGTTATACTGCATCATGTACAATTTTCATATAATTTTCTCTAAAAACAGGTACATGCATATATACATACGTACATATGTACTTACACGTTGTTTCACCACGTTGCCATGGCTTCGATCAATGGTACTTTTTCTGATTATACGCTCCCCCAGCACAGTCGAATCAATGGCTAATGACTGTAACCGTGTGGACTAAAATCACTATCCGTCACACCAGAACTTATGGAAATACAGCCACACCATCGTGCACAAATATTATCCAAAAATGACCAATTCTATCAATTGTAATTGTGTGTATAGCCATCTATACTCGTGAATTCCATTGATAAATAGGATAAATCATATTTTCTTGTATCGATGTATCTACTTCCATGTTTCCTGTCGCTTAATTCCTAATATCTTTTCTTGTATGTACATACATACATACAGTGGCGGACTGGGACTGAAATCAGTGCATGCCAGGAGTCAAAGGGGGCCCCCGGGGTTACAAAAATTTGTCCCCCCTCCCCCCCATATAACAAAATTGTCTTCTTTCCATCACGCTAAAAATCAAGGGTAAAAAATAAATGGAATTTTAAAAAATGGAATAAACAAATTTAGGTACAAGAAAAATGGCAAAAGCCCATAGATCCATAAATTACATTGTATATTTAGTTTTAACCCTTGTCCTAGGTAAGAATGCAAAATTGAATATTTTTTTAAAAAATCTTTTTTATATCGGAATAAAAATGGAAAATATTCTTTGCATACCCCCTATTGAGTTATAAAATATGAAAATTTTAGCTTTTTATATAATATTTTTTCAAAAATACCCTTATTTTTTTCATATTTTATAACTAATTTTTGAAAAAAATATTATGTAAAAAGCGCCGCAGGCGAAAAATTTTTTCCAAAAATCTTCACATGGTCAACAAAATAAATAGACCATCAAACTGAGTCACTAAAAAACTATCAATTAACTTAATTTCTACCGATTGTCTTTTCACTTTACCTATGTACATATGTACGTAATAACAACAAGCGAAAATTCGAACTCAGAATCGATCACTGATCACTAGTCACCGGACCCAGAAGGTGCCGCGTATTGTTCAAAGGTTGTAAATGCATTGTTAAAGGTTTGCCGAACCTTTTTTACAAAGGATTTACAACAATGGAACAATGGATAGCACTGTGACTATCCTACCTCTACTGATCACGTTTACATAATATAGAAAAATGCGGCTCTGTGTGTCTGAGTGTGTGTTTCTGTATCTTTTTATTATTTTATATATGTATTCGTATATATAAAATTATTTTTATCTCAACCGGAAGTAGTACTTTTACCCTATAAGATCGAGGTATTTTTATTTTTTTCTCGGAAACTTTTCGACGTATTGAACTGACATTTCATATCTATAATAATAAACCTAATGCTTGATATATAAAATTTCGTGAACACCCGTTGATTGAAAGTGACATTTTACTCCTGTTGGCAGTTTACCGGATTTTTCTTCCACTATTTAAAATTGTGTATTTAAATCTTACTATATCGTCGAAGTATGTATAATCAAATGTTATTTTGAAAGTATGAAGTAAATTTAAATCGCTGGTTGATAATGAATTGTCCTATCAAAATTGATTTAAGCAATTCAGTTTATATTATTCACAGAAATTCGTTTATTCCCATTTTTATTTCAGTAGGTAGTCGTTACATAGATATTGGTATATACATAATCTTGAGGTTGGAAATGGGCCCGGCAAAAGGGCCCACGTAAATGTTGAAACTTACATTTCGAGCCTAATAAAAAAAGTTAACCGATCCTTGCGCTGTTAAAGCTGGTATTAGTTGTTTGTGTATGTCGTAAGAAATTTGTTTTGTTGAAATACCCAAACTTTATGTCCCAAAGTGCAATATCCTATAAATTTTTACACACGTGAAGTAGTTAAAAAGTTATTTAATTTTACTGAGGGCCCATATTTTCTAAAAGATAGTGGGGCCCCCATGCCATCGGGCATGTTCGCTTGTATGGCCAGTCCGCCACTGCATACATATGTATTACCGTCAGTATCTTCATTATTAGTGGATTTTCTCGTGTAACCAGTCAAAAATTACGTGCGTACGTGTAACAAATTTTAATATTATGTTCTGAAAGTTTATTTATACTTATAAATATACTTTCGTTACGTACCAATATATGTATGTATGTATATTATTTTATTTTATAACGTTATGCTCTAAACTAACTTTTCGCGCCTTGTTTGTATTAGTACGCACCTCCCTGTTTGGAAATCGCTGATATATGTACATAAATATCTACATACATATAATGAATTTCTATAGTATTCTAACCTAAAATTTAAATTTAGTCTAATTTTATATACATATACATATGTATATATGTAGATACAAAATCGGCGGACAACACAAATTTGTCACCCAATCCCACGCTTAGGTGAAAGATTCGTTACTCGTAAAACCGCGTTTTTCTTTCAATTTGGATCTACAAACTATCGTATCCTGTTATTTTATCTCAAATTGATCATTAGCTTACATTTAAACATTCAAGATGAATTTACGTAAAACAAAGTCCACGTAAATCGAAGGACATATATGTATGTGTATGTATGTACTGCAATGTACATACATATGTACATATGTAGTAGTGAGATATTTTACATCGGTGGCCGTCACCGCATCGAAAGTCGAAAAATCGAAATCTTTATGACGATATTCGTTTACCATGCATACATATGAAGAGCGGGCAGTATATATATATATGTATATATCAGTGGCGTGCGGTAAAGTTATCTCTCTTTTTGTCGAACAACCTTACTTTATGTGCGCGAGCAGGATACAAGAGGAACAGGCTGTTCCTCTTGTATCCTGCCCGTGCACATTAAGTAAGGCTGTATGACAAAAAGAGAGAGAATTTCACAACACGCCATTGATATATATTATATATACACAGTACCGTTTACCATGCACGAATTCTTTTCGATCATTCGACTTAAGATCTTTCGATTTTCGATCTTTGCTTTCCGATATTTGCTTTTCGATCTTTCGCCTTTCAATGCAGTGAACCAGACCCATTTTACATACACCCTAATCAAATAGCTATAGTAGTTATAATTGATTCACATTTACCAAGGAGAAAGAAAACTATTTTTAGATTATTATATTGCAAGTATATAATGCGTGAATAGTGTTATTTACGTACATAGATACTTGCTATACGTATTATATAATATAAATAATCCTTAGTTGTGCCACTTGCACGTATTTGTGTTTAATTGGAAGCCGGACGTTCCCAATTGAATTTTCCGTCAGGTACACACGATATGTACGTCGTGTGCTATGATACTGTACATATGAACTTGATGCAACTGCACGTTGCAATAACGGTCACATTATCTCTTTCAATTTGAGTAAATGCGTTTCGTAACGAATAACGACGCCGTTGACATAATTTGCGATCTCGTGGCCGCTCGCGTTTAGAAGGTCGACCCGTCATCGTCATTACCGCGTCATTTTGACATGCGAACCCGCTTCGTGTCGTTTTGGAAAAGTCTATTTTCAACAAAAAATAAAAGCGCAACGTCGAAAACTCAATGGGTTCGCATCATCAAATCAAATGATAATCGAGTTTGTCGGTCGTCCGTTTGAACGATTATTACCGGCGCGCGGATACACAAATTATATTATCACTAGGGCGGGAAGTCGAGTAGGAAGTTGGACCGATTCGCATAATTCCATTATGATTGCGTTTATTACTATCTATTATTTTAAGTCTATTCAATTTTAATCTCAGTCTACAATGTATTTCTCGAGCTAATCTTATACATATGTATGTGTGCATATGCGGGGCTTTTTTCCCTAAGAACTTTGCGGAACGCCGTTCCGGCACCTTTTCCCACTATTTTTAATGTCTCAAAAGCAATTATTATTCGAAAGAATATTCGTGCGTACATAATTACAATCCATATTTATATAATTGGCCGATATAATACGTCGATCTGTCGATACGTCGATATAATAAATTCGGCCACAGATACTAACACTAAGAAAATAAATAGAGACGATTTTCCCGATGATTTCTTTCAAATATGAAACAATTTCTTTCAATTATGAATATGATGTTTTTACAATTTTATTTTACATCAAGCTTCAGTTGTTAGTTTGATTTGACCTACCTATCTAAAATAAAAATAAATATATGGCACATTTTGTTTATTTTTTATGCCCTTTGCGGCATGGGAAAAGCTGCCTTGAATTTCATTTAAATAATATTTGAATATAATTTTCTTTTGTAAAAGCTTAAGAAGAAGTGCGTTTCGGCACCTTTTTTTCCAAAAACATCCCTGCATATACATATATGTATACATATGTATTTGTCAATTTTAACTCAAAAATCTGGTTTTGTTGAAGTAGATTAAACAAACAATGTTAAATGTGAATTAAGTTTTCACTTATTTTCTCCACGTTGTATATAAATTCATTTCTCTCTTAATTACCTCTTTGTTGAGGAAAACTGAGTGATTCAAATATTTAAATGAATATAATAAGTAAAAGCTTTTAAAAATAATAGAACCAATATCTATTGACACCAATTTTGTATGAAAATAATGTTAAAGATTCACCCGCTGTGAACTTATGTACGTAGAACTAAAATGTACATGCGAATGCCCTAGTTTATGTTATTTTTACGGAAATGAAAGTACTTAAGTTGCTGTTTTACAAATGTTTTTTTTTTGTTTGATCGTTGTCACTATTGTCTAGTGTATTTGCTTTGTGGACATTAAATTTTATTTCACTTCATATAATATTTTATAATATTTTGTGCAAAAGTACATAATATGTCAATACAATAACAATGGTCAAAAAAAATCGACGAAATCGATTTGCGCTGAAAATTATAATGTATGTAGATGAAGATTTGGATTAGATATTTATTTATTTTGTGAGTTGCAAATATGTAACGATTGTTGCATAATTATGCAACGGTCGCAAATTGCTTATAAATAAACGCTTTCATTAGTTACATAAGGATGTAAAGAATCAATATTGTTACTGCATCAGAATGGTGGTGCGGAGTAGGTGAGGACCTCGTGACCCAGATAGGGCGCGGTTCTATTCAGCTCACCCGGTTAATGCTCAACATTATTTTTGTATGTCGACCACACAAACAACCCTTCCCCATATATACATACGATTTTTTTCTTTGCATTTTTTGTCTGTCGTGGTTGTTATGAATGTTAGGATGGTGCAACGGCTTCATGTGATAGCGTAAGCGCGCGTTTCCAATGAGGAAGAATTGTGAACGCTTCCTGCAATTTGCATCCTCGCATTGACGTGTTGGGATCGTACAATGTATTTTATAGCATTACATAAATATAAACCTTAAGTAGATTGTTGTTGAATAGTATGCAATCAAATTTATGATGGTCGATAAATAAAAGGATTCTCAGAATAAGTTTTATTTTTAGCATTCTTGAATATATACATATATGTAGCTATATGTTTTTATTTGTGTACACATAGTACATGTGCAATTATGCAAGATTTACTATTAACTGAATGATAATGTAATAGTTGTGTGGCATTGTCAATTGCGGTCACTTTTTACTTATCTGCATACATCTGCGTATATAGACGGCATATGTACAGAATTATCAAGTATCAACATATAGATAAAGTATAAAATGTAGTTCTCTTGAAATATTTTAACTTATATACATTCATGTCCATCCTTGGTCGTTTTTTTGTTGTACGATACACTCTCGACAGCTCAATGGAGTATTCGCATACAACACGAACTGTCATTAATTTTTAATTGAAGTGTTTCATTTCAATGGCATCTTGATGAAATTTTTTAGATCTTCAATTGATCATTCAAGTGTCGGGAAAACAAAAGCGAAAAGTATCAAGCGTAGGTTGATAAAACTACTCAACGAAAAGGACGAAGTTGCCAGTACTCAAATTTGTCCATTGTCCAAATTTCACCATCTGTCGAACAAATAACTAATTTTGACAGGCAAAATATACTATGCTTTTAAAAAATTGTCTGTTTGCTTGTTTATTTTGGAAACAATTTGGATACCATTAATCCTATCACACTGATACTTTACGTTGGTATGTACATATATGTAGGCAGTGGCGGACTGGGACTGAAATCAGTGCATGCCAGGAGTCAAAGGGGGCCCCCACCCAGGGTTAAAAAAATTTGTCCCCCCCCCCCCATATAACAAAATTTTCTTCTTTCCATCACGCTAAAAATCAAGGGCAAAAAATAAATAAAATTTTCAAAAATGGGAATAAACAAATTTAGGTACAAGAAAAATGGCAAAAGCAAAATAGATCCATAAATTACATTGTATATTTCGTTTTAATCCTTGTCATATAATGCATCATAAAAGAATGCGGCATAAAAGCGGCTTTTACTTTCGGTAGAAAACAATCAGGGACGTCACTTCAGCTTTTTCTTGGGGGGGCAGGCAAAGATTGGCCAAATTGAATTTTTTTTCAAAAAATCTTTTTTATATCGGAATAAAAATGGAAAATATAAAATATGAAAAAATTAAGTTTATTTTTGAAAAAATAATTATAAAAAAATATTATGTAAAAGCCAAAAAAGCGCCGCAGGCGAAAATTTTTTTCCAAAAATCTTCACATGGTTAACAAAAATCGACCATCAAAATGTATCACTATATCAAAAAATATACGAACATTCGGAAAAATAAACGATACACATCTGTTTTTGAGACAAAATAAAGTAAAGGGGACCTTTCTAACGATTCGCTCCATGGGATGAACAATTTCTAAGAATGTTACTAATGGCATACCAGTTAAAAACCAAAATATACTTGCTTCAAAATAATAAAATCTTTTTTTTTCAAAGCACATAGCAGCGATTATTTTATTAGTTACCCAAAAGTAACATATGTACATAAGAAATAAACGCAGCATTCATAGATCCATAGTATCTCATTAATCATTAAATCCATAATATTTTCTAAATTCACACTATTCCTTAATTTAGGGGGGCGAGTGCCCCCCCAAATTACGTCCCTGAAAACAAAAAATGCATAATATTTTCAATTAATGTTAATCGAAAATCAGGATTTTGGGGAGGGGGCCCCTATCCTATGTTTCTATATACATGGATTTGTCTAGATTAGGAATAGATTTAATATTCGGAAACTGTTTAAAATTGTGTATTTAAATCTTACTATATCGTTGAAGTATAATCAAATGTTATTTTGAAAGTATGTATGAAGTAAATTTAAATCGCTGGTTGATGATGAATCGTCCTATCAAAATTGTTTTAAGCAATTCAGTTTATATTATTCAGGGAAATTTGTTTATTCCCATTTTTATTTCAGTAGGTAGTTGTTACATAGGTATTGGTATATGCATAATATTGAGGTTGGAAATGGGCCCGGTAAAAGGGCCCACGCAAATGTTGAAACTTACATTTCGAGCCTAATAAAAAAAGTTAACCGATCCTTGGGCTGTTAAAGCAGGCATTAGTTGTTTTTTTAAAGAAATTTGTTTTGTTGAAATACCCAAACTCTAGGTCCCAAAGTGCAATATCCTATAAATTTTTACACACGTGAAATAGTTAAATTAAAAAGTTATTTAATTTTACTGAGGGCCCATATTTTCTAACGGATAGTGGGGCCCACATGCCATCGGGCATGTACGCTTGTATGGCCAGTCCGCCACTGTATGTAGGTATGTACATATGTATAAAAGGAGAAATACTATCCGTTTTTCTTAATCAATAGGAAACAGTGCCTACACTTATAAGTATCCGTTTATAAACTTTCATTTGGATTTCGTTTCTTTGTATATTTATTTGGCACATAGAATTTCGTGAAAACATATGAATCATATGGTAAACAGAATATTGCGCAAATTGCGATCACGCGCACGACAATCATTGCCACAAAAATCGCGAATATGGAATATCTGGAACTCGAATTCCCGTTAGTACAATATTTCGCATGATGGAGTTTTTGGGTGCCAGACCGAATCATATGTACATATGAATAATCACCAAACCGAATCATATGTACATATTTATTAATTTTACTGTCGACTATGGCTGAATCAGACTGCGCTTTTTAATATTTTGACGGATTGTTCAGATACAATCAAAGAACAAAGCTTAAAGATACAATCTATAGTTGGTCCGCTATAGTAAGAGACTTAAATGCTGTCTCTTACACCGCCTTCAACTAATAGCATTTCATGCAGACTATTCTACGCGTGAAATGCTATTAGTCGAAAATTAGTGTAAATGATAGCATGTGCGTTTTACCAGAAGTGTCAGTTTTAGTTTTCAGACTATAGTTTAAGCTCGGCATACGCAGCAAGAAGTCGATCATGTACGCCTAAAGGTCTGTTCATACCTATCCAGCACGACCCGAAATCCTGCAAGTATCCTCCAAGTACGGACAGTATTCTTTAGTACATTCTATATGGACGCGCATGAATGCGTAAATGCGCATGCGTGAATGAAGTATGAATACGTCCATATAATGTACCAAAGAATACTATCCGCACTTGCATGACACCTGCAGGATACGGGTCGTGCTGGATAAGTATGAACAGACCTTAATTCTGATAATTGGCAAGACATTTGCATGACATCTGCTGTTGGTGCTGTTAGGGGAAACATTTCAGTCGTTGGTCACTTTGATGAAATTAATATAATATGGTACACTATGACCAATTTATGATAAATTAATAAGTATATATTTTGATATTAGTTATGAAGTTGTACAACAAAAATTCAGAGAGAGAGAGAGGTCTTATTTTAGTTTGAAAATCCATGCGACCAACGATAGTAGTGTTTCCGCTGCATAATTAAGTTAAACGGTATAATTTAATTTCAACGTTGGAGATATTTTAGCGTCGATGTTGAGCAAAATAAAATACATCGGCCATGGTCGTAGAGCGCGGTGCTAGGTCGCGCGCGTCCTCTGGCTGTGGCGCGAATCTCGGAAGTTCGGCCATTTTAGCCGGAGACTTGGTGCTCGCTCGTCGAAATGACCTCCCAGAAGTTTCCCTCTGTCCCTTCCTACATCCGTGTCACGCAGGGTAACCGAAGGAGGAGTAAGTCTCGACAACCTCACCCCCACCACCCCCGCACCCGCTTCCACCTTCAATCAGCCCCGACCGCGTCACGACTTCCGCTTCCGGCCCTTCGCCTCCCGCGCCCCTCTCTCGATGCCTCCCCCCAACCCCAACCCCCCCCCCCCCCCCTCCGCCCCATCAAACACTCACTCACACGCTCACCGAAATCAACCCTTTCCAATGCTTTACTATTCACAACCATGACAATTCCACTACGCACTCCACCATAGTTGTCGGGCCTCACAGATGCATCCAAAGGAACGTTTTGCCTAAATCATACTGACGTGCTCGAAGGTACATACATATACATATATATATGTCTAGTTCATCTTACATATCTAATGTAGTATAATACAATTTGTATCCGAGTGGTCGGTCAATTGTATGTAATACTTTCAAGTTGAACGTGAACCCCCCGTCGTCCGTGATATCCGAGTGTTTGCCTTTTTTTTATTTTTGTTTTATTTATTTTTTTCAGTCACTTACCCCTTTTTCTTGGGAAGAGATGAAAAGGCCGGTGGAATGGTCCAAGGTGGTCCTGCGGAAGCGACCACGGCTGACCATGCCGCACTATCATGTGCAGGTAAAATCATCATGAATAAATTGGAATTCTCTCGAAACGGTTTTTATTCTACCGTTATATATTTTCATTGACACCTTCTCAGCGGAAGACGATCGTTCGAGTCATTTTTTTTTATATTTTTGAAAAGATTACATATATGTATATATCGTCATTGTTACCATCGTCATCCTCAGCTCACGTCAATCCACTGCCGGATATAGGTATCTCCTACCGTCCACTCATTCCCACCCTCCGGAATTCTTCCCACTACCTGCTCGATGTCATCAATCCAGTGTGGCCGGGGCCGGCCTACTCTTCTTCGTCCTTTCCGAGACCTCCACTCCGGTACCTTTCTCCCCCACCGGTCATCATTTCTCCGAACAACACGCCAAGCACAGCTCATCAAACGCACAGTAAAATATCATTTATAAATCCCATGAATAATTCAATGAACAAAGATGTTTTCTATGTGGTATATTTTTCGTTGTAGTACGCTCTTTAGAGTGCCATTCATTTATTTTGTGATGTCGATTCAATTTTAGGATTGTCTGCGATGGTAGGAGGATCGCCCGCACGATCTTCCCCTACCAGCGGAGGATCTGAACCCGGCACTGAGAGGTTCTCGAGGAAAGTATTCGTCGGAGGACTGCCGCCAGATATTGACGAAGGTAATTTTTTTTTTGTGTAAATGAATACGCATGCACCGGTAGTAGCACCAGTGTACACGCTCATTTATTCTATTTTCAGACGAAATCACGTCTTCATTTCGTCGATTCGGAGCCCTCGTCGTTGATTGGCCACATAAAGCCGAAAGTAAAAGTTACTTTCCACCTAAAGGATACGCTTTTCTTCTATTTCAGGTATTTTTTTATTATAGCAATTCGTCTTATATAAATTTTGTTCACATTTCATTTTTATTAATATATGAATTATAATTTCAGGATGAATGTTCAGTGCAGCAACTGATGGATGCTTGTATTACTGACGAGGAAAAGTTATACTTGTGTGTGTCTTCACCTACTATTAAGGATAAACCTGTGCAAATTCGGCCATGGCGACTCGGCGATGCCGACTTTGTGTTGGATGCCAGCATGCCGCTGGATCCGAGAAAGACTGTGTTTGTAGGTGGAGTGCCTCGTCCACTCAAAGCTCGTAAGTCTATGAATTCCAACTTCCAAATCGTTCTATTAATAATTTGATTATGATTCTAAATTGTAACTTCATGATGCAGTTGAATTGGCAACAATCATGGACCGTTTGTATGGGGGTGTTTGTTATGCCGGTATTGATACTGATCCAGAATTGAAATATCCCAAGGTGAGTGTGCCCAATATGGTAATATAGTCGTTGTTTCAATTGAAAATACATACATATTTTGATATCAATTTTGATTTTATTACTAGGGGGCAGGTAGAGTTGCTTTTAGTAACCAACAATCATACATAGCAGCCATATCTGCACGATTTGTCCAGCTTCAACACGGCGATATTGATAAAAGGGTCGAGGTAAATATATGATATGGAATATAATCTTTGAATTAATTGAAATTGTTGGTTTGTAAGTCGACGACGAATCGAATTACAATTTACTATTCATTATAGGTGAAACCTTACGTTCTGGATGATCAAATGTGCGATGAGTGTCAAGGGGCACGGTGCGGTGGAAAATTTGCACCATTCTTTTGTGCAAATGTAACTTGCCTACAGGTTGTCTATCCGTTGTATATTGAGAATATATAGATTATATTATAGTAGATATTGTGACATTTTTTTTTTCATTTTGACTTCAGTATTACTGTGAGCATTGCTGGGCAACTATTCACTCTCGTCCTGGTCGTGAATTCCACAAGCCGTTGGTGAAAGAGGGTGCCGAGCGACCACGTGCAGTACCCTTTCGTTGGTGTTAGCCGTTTACCACACTCGTCAGCGACACATGCATACTCCGAACCATATTATTTATAAAATATTTACTAATGGTGATATTTAACGGTAATAAAATCTACGATTGTTTTGAGAATTGCTTTCGGATTGATCACAAATTCAATTTTTTAAATTATCGCTTACAATAATGTGAATAATTTTCATTTCACTATGAATACAATATTTAATACTGTATACAAAATCTTTTTAGTATACAAAATTGTAAAAAAATGTAATTTGTGAATCTTAAAAGCAATTCAGATGCACAATAGTCGATTTTATGTACTGTGAATTGACCATGTAATATGAACTAGTTCCTCAACAAATGATTGTGAGTGCAGTGATCGATGTGCAATAGTTCAATGATGAGTCTTCTTAGAAGATTTTTATCGTCATAATTATTATGTAAACTTTGTTAACTATGATGATGAAGTTTGTTGATTTGAAACATCGCTAGATTTAATATATACCAAAAATTTTAGACAATTCGACGAAAGGCGTAGTAATTTTAAATTTATTGCAATGGTATTAATTAGTTAATTTTAAAAATAGATTTGATTATCTATGGTGTCAATCTGAATAGAGAAATTGTTTTCTTCAAATTATTATTATTTTGATTATGACTATGGACGGATATTTTATTTTAACAGCTAAATGTTTGATGCCCAGGAACGGAAAACGAGCAAGTTTCTGTGTTTAGAATTAAGAATTTTTAATGGATTTTTAAATAATTGTAACTGTTTGGATATAATCCAAAACTTGGCATGTTAAGCATGGCATATTTGGTGATCTAAAATTGACTCAATGTTATTAAGTGTTTAATAGGTTGTTTTCCCAATATTTACTAAACATTTGTATTATATATTACTATCCTTTATTTTTGATGTTACCAGTACTTGTTTCATTTGTAATTCATACAGTGTTTATATTATATAATGGACAATTTGTGAGTTTTGAACACTCAGGTCATTTTTAGAACACCTATTATCAAAACTATTGTGTGAAAGCCTTGATGTTTGTTATTTTTTTAATGTTGGGTGTGATCCATTAAACTGTATCGTTTTGTTGCGTATTACTAATGTGTAATATGGAACAGAATTGATTGTGTCATATACGTGTTTTTTGTATCACACCAAAATTATCAACAATAATGATTAAATCATTAAAGCGATAGGTAAATTGTAATATAAATTATTTGTTGGTGAAAATGTATAGGCCAAACATGTGCAATATAATGACTGGTGTGAGATTTTTTTCGTTTTTTTTTTTTTCGTAGATGTTGAATATTTGTTTTGATGCGCTCAAGATTGAATTTTTACTAGATTTCAAACGAAAGGGTTGACTTAAGAATTAAGAAATACAGCAAAATGGACCATGATCACGTTAGTATTATCGTCTGAAGCTCATTGAGTGCGTTGCATTAGCAACACTTGTATGTGCACTTCAAACTTTAATACGTTTTTTATGGTAATTTTTAAATTCTCAAAATTTTTAACGTTATTTTTATTGTGTTAGTATATTATAAAGGTTATTTTGTGTGAGGTATTTTGAACGCTAAGCATGATTTCGCATAAAATTAGTTCACTTATGCGCGCGAACACGTGATGAGTATTCATTCATTAGCATGTACGCATAAAATATACACACATTTATGAAAAATTGCATTAATTAAAAGTATATAATGATATATACGCGATAATCGGATCTGATTCATAACAAATCGGTAGTTTTTGGTGTTTTTCGGGCGGATTTTTGTATTTTTATATTTTTGTATTTCGCCGTCGGTCGCTCTAGATGTCTGTGTCTGTAATGTATCTATCTATTCTGCTCACCATTTGAATCGTAATTTTTCTATAGGTAAATTTAGACGTATCACATTAGATTCTCATATGTTTTTCATTCTTCTTTTATACATATACACTTATTAATGTGTGAGTGTGTATATACATATATGCATACAATACATTTTTCATATTTATATATATATGTATTCACATTCGTACATAAAATACATACATTTTCATAATATTTTTTTTTACATTTAGTATATGTAAGCACTCCTCTTAGGTAAATTAATAAAATATTTCCATTTTTTTGCTTATTTGACTCAGTTTCAATTCAAAACTTGATTTGCATTAAAATGCTTCATTTTTATTATGATACATATGTATGTATATGCTAAAAACTTTACCTAGTTTTTAATTTGTTCAGTAATGGTGAGTTTTTATTATGATAACTGCTTTCCTTTTTTTTTTCAAATTGGGAATATTTTTAAAATAATATACGCTTTCAAAGTAAATATATTTTTTTAATCTCATATTCCCAATTTTATAATTTTATTGTCGTTTAAAAATGCACACAAATGTGTGTCTCATGTTTATTTTTTGCATCCTTAGTCTATCGTTTATTTTAATGTTGATTTGTATTTGTTGATATTTAATTATAAAAGTTCTTGATGATTAAATATTTTTTTTATTTAAAATGTTTTGATTTTTGTAGTTTTGTATTTTTTTAGAATTTTTTTATCGAATGGAATGTTAATTGTATACTACACACACTCATTTATCATAAAACTGCGTTTAAAAAAGCAATACTTTTTCGTCGAATATGAATAAAGTCACGAGTATTTTGGAACAAAGAGGATAAAATCACTATACAAATAATGTAACAGTTCTACATTCTTGTACATATGTGTACGATTCCAAAATACTCGAAATGTTTTTAATAAATGCACACACATTACACTAAACAAAACAGGATTCCGATTGTTCGTTAAGACGCTTCACAGTATTATGATAATTTATTTTATTTAATATACCCCTTTGATGTCTTTGAAAACGAATATTTATACTGCTCATAGATATTTCTTATTAAATTGAAATTTAATGAATAAAATATAGAATAACACCTGTGAAATTTACACCGCATACAATTAGAAATCAGTTGATAAGATTATTCCATCCAACCGAGGGGTTTGACATATTCTGATATAATTATTAAAATTAAAATTGTCTTATCGAACAAATTCCGGACCCGTTTACACATGTAGTCAATTTTTGTAATGATTTTTTTAAATTATTTTATCGAGTTGATTTTTTTATATATTTATATAATATAATATTTTAATAATATATTTTACATGTTGATTATATAGATTTTTTTTTACATTTTTATAATCAGCTCCTTCAACATCCTTACCTTGTGCTTATTTGTTGTTTTTTTCTCTCATATGTAAATATATATACACATCCATACACAAACACAAACATGCATACACAAAAATAAATTCGTACTACATTTGGTGTGTGATACACGAAAGCGATACAGGGGCTGCTCGTGCATTTACTATAAAAATTTTAAATCATTAAAAATATATCATAATTAAAATTAATGGTCTTGATTGAAAACGATATGCACAAAATAATTGCTTTGCTGGACACTTAATGGTAATGTGAAACTTTTAATTGATGGTCAATGACAACGATACAATCAATCGGATTGATACTTCACTAGTAATCGTAACATTCGTATTGATTTGATCGAGCAAAATATAATTTTGTATGAAAGTCACTGTATAAACGTTCAAACAATTCTAATAATATTGTATTCGAAGCTGTTGTCATGAACAACTCAAACCATGACAATAGATTTTTCTACTTCACTTGTCATAGCGTTTTTTATTAACAATTGGATCATAGGTGAAATTTTATAGGTAAATTGCAATAGGAAATACAATTAGTTAAATGAAACATTTTATCTAACTTTTTTAATACATTTATAGACAAATATATATTTTTTTTGTAAAGTTGATTCATTACTATTTCGGCTAATTACATAATTGTCTAATCGAGACCGTAGTAATCACTAATTATTTGAAAATTGACCACGTTGGCAACAAATTTGAATCAATCGGATAAATATATGATGTTAAACGAAAGCCGGAATAACAATGAACTATGTATCTAAGCGTTGTATATAATTCATAAGTCAATCAAGCCTAAATTGAATTTATCTTGTCGGATAATTTCAAACGGCTAAATAGTAAATTTGTGTATAAATTCCAGTAGTTGAAAATAAACACACTTGTATATTTTTTCTGTACAATGCTCTCTGCTTTCGAACACTTTGCAACTCTCGATATGTAATATTCCATATAAAATATATGCCGAAAATATAAAATACTAGCGGTTTTACCAGGCTTCACTCGGTATTTGTAATATAAACAGCTTAAACATGGCTAATCTAATAATAAACATCCATTTGTTTTTTTATTAAATTTATTTGAATCGAAAAATAATAATATTCAACTTTCATTTGTTTTCGATGCTACCAACAAAGTCTCTTTCGAAATTATATATTAGATTAAATAAAATAAAAACAAATGTTTATGCAAAATACACACACACACACACACACATTACACAACATACACTAAACATGACTCTTACAAACGTTGATATTATATTTGAAAAACTTCACCTTAGTTTAAATTAAAATATTACAATTGAATGTATAACACCCGTAACGTAAAATTTAAAACGCTTTCAATTGGAAATGATAATATTCATATACTGTGAATGGTTTAATATAACTAAATACGTGTTATATAGTGTTTCATTGTAGTTCGAAATTATCCTTAAGGCATTTTTTTGGTTTTGTTTTTATGTAACGATTAGAAAATTTTATTAATTTTCATGCTAAAGTGCGCCTGCATTGTGTAATTCCTCCAATGTATAATCGCAATTGTATGCATTAAAAATAACAACACTCTTCGATGACAGTTTTCATGTGTTTTTATATGCATATGTATGTATGCGAGCGCACTATGAAAATGTAGATATTCAATGAATTATTATTACTGCTCTGATTTTGGCATTGCATATAATCAATTTGTTAGTGATTAATGAGTCGTACGGCAAACAGATCAAGCTAGGTAGAATTTCGTTGGACTAATATTCTAAAAAAAAAATACACGTAAGAACATTGTAAACAAAATTGATAAATTAAAAAAAATAACTATTAACGCATTTATGTAATATTAAAAAAATATACTTTCTTTTGCTATATAGTAATTGATACATAATCGTATTTATAATGTTGTAGCTAAGCTGAGAAGATCTATCATCCACATTCAACACAATGTGCTCCTGATAGCGTTCATATGTAAATTCACTATCAAAATGTCGTAAAATGGATTTTTATCGCATAAAAACATAAAAAATGTGATATCGTTCTTGTGATCATGTGGTTTTGCGCATTTGATGCACTATTGAATGTACTGTATGTATATAATTGAACAATTGGACATTTTTTATAAACACCATAAAATGGATGATTAAGGGTATTAAATTTGTTGTCTTTTGTGAACCATTGAACGAATCTGATCTGAATGAAGCCGTTTATTTTTATTATGTGGACATTTTTTTACGTTGAAGTTTTTGTCGGCATGCATTTCTTTGCCAATTCGCTTTGTCTGAAACGTTCCGTTGGAGAACGTATCGCCATTTTATTAATCAAAATTGAAAATTATTGGAGGTATTTCTCCAAAGTGTCAAGTTTTATATCACGACTTATTAATAAAAGTAATCATTGCGTTTTGTACACTTTTATAAGGGTGATATATTATATGTATGTTCACTGATATTATACATGTAATTGAACTAATGTGTGTGATCGGTTTGACTTTGTTTTTGAATTGTTTTTCATTGCACGTGTATGACCAATCTGGTAACGTTAGAACTAGTATACTTGTCAATTAAGTCCAAGAAAACAATCGTTGGAGATGAAGCTTACTGCTAAATTTTTATAAACGTTGACTCAAATTAAATTGAAATTTTCTTCGAGCGCTCCGCTCCGCCGGAAATTAACGAATTAAATAAATATCGAAATTCGCATAATTCTTTTTTATTCGAGCAAGTCTTGTTAAAATAAAACAAACACCAACTAGCACAAAAACAGCCTCCGAAATGATCAAAGCTGAAAAGTTTTATATGAACTTTTTTGTGTTTTTGATTGTATAGCGAATTTTAGAATAATTAAGTGACGCTGAGATACACATACATAATAATATATACATAAAAACATACACACACACACACAGACACATCCACACCGATACATGTGCACACGTTTATAAACCATTTTGTATTTTAACCTAAATATTCTGTATAAAAAAATATTGACATTAATGTAATTGCGATAGATGAATGAATGATTGTTTAAGGTGTGTACATAAATATACATCTATCGTAAAAACCTAGAAAATTTTTTAGATGTTTTACTAATTTTTAAGAATTATTTTGTATCTCCACTTTAATCCGGTGGTATTATTTAGTGTATACATATACACATTGATACATATGTGAAGTGCATACAAATGAGAAGCATTTTAACCTTCTTTTATGTGTGATTAAAGTCTTCAATATCGTTTATATAACGGTCGGACAAGTATCCTTTATCCACCATGAAGAAAAGTGCTGTTCATGCAGAAGCAAAAGGACACAGAGGGGTATTATTCAATAAGCACTTTTCACAAGTCTATGAAATATAATATGTGCTTGAAGATTTTCACTTATTTCGTAAGTTTTAATAAGAACGTCTCCTAAAAGGAGGTTTTAGGCCAGTTAATATCAATTTTAAAAACCCATTTGATCTACAAAACACAAAAATATGATCATGATAAATAATACCACACTCATTCAAGGACGTGTTAAATGTTTTGACAAGAAAACGTTGGAACATAGTCTGATTTTTAAATGATAACTTACGTTTAGTAGAAAAATTCTATTAGCTTAGATCATTAAGAACTATTTTTGATAAAATATATCTGTGTTATTATCATTAGTTTTTGTTAAAATATTTCATAGACAATTTTTGTGATTTTTTAATTTTGTTAGCTTGTAAAGAATTTGTACTATTAAGAATCAAAAGTAAAAACTGAATTGAAATAAAAAAAAAAATGAGACGAATTTTTATATACATAATATGTACTTGGATAAATTTCGTTGCATCCACAGGAAGGTTAAAATACATCTTTTCGCAAATAAATAATTATTAACATAATTATTTTGGTCATGTGTTATGTCTCACCAATTGATCCTTATCAATAACTTTATATTGCTGTTTCTCATTAAGAAGCTCAAACTCGAAATAAATGTCAAATGTTTTGTAAAACTTCTGAAAACGTAATATTAAGTGGGTTTTTAGGGTTTTTTGGGCACTTTTACATTTATATTCTTCGTGTAACTCATGTAATTTATCGCCTTAATCGGAACTTCGCATCTGGATACTACTGGCACAATTGTGTTTCTGTCCGAAACTACATTTTGTTTTCACCTGTGTTATTCATTCATATATTATATTATCATCATGTACACACAAACTGACATACACACATACATACACACACACACACTCACACTCACACTACTGCGACAGATCACCGTTGTTCCATTAATAAAATCTAGTGCGAATCTGATACATTTTAAACATTTCTACGAACTTTAAAAATATCGTATCAATTTTTCTAGATGTATAATTTAGAAAAAAATAAAAATGAAAAAAACAATGAAAGAACTGCTTAGAATGAATTAATAATAATAACGATTCATTTTTATAAATATTTAATACTGAGGAAACACATGCAATTTTGAATAAATATAACATAAGACCAATTGGCGAAAAATAATTGACTAAATTGGTACTAGTAAAGATTTTTGATAATGTATCCCCACTCCCTAAATTTCTACTAGTTCTCTTTTTTATATAATTATTATTATGAATGCGATAATGAAAAAAAAAATGCTGATGAAAACATTTGTATTATAATTATATAAATAAATATATATATATTGACAATATACTAATTATTTTCCCCGAATACATATGCAAACTAAGGTGACCATTTCTACGCACACGACAATCGCGAATACGGAATATCTGGCATTCGAATTCTCATTAATATGATAGTTCGCGTGTTGAACTCTCGATGGATGTGTGCGAAATCGCTTTGTGCGGAATAATCACCGAACCGACCATTTTACATTTTTTAGGTTATGTGACAAAACCAGGACATTTTTTTTCAAAGAAACGTTTCCAAATACTTATTGAAAACCTTAATGAACGTTAGAAAATAATGGATGCACATTTATGAAAATATTTATTAACATCCCAAGGATTCTGCCAAAACAGATGCACAAAAAAATTAGTACGAATTAACGTAAGCATATAATTTTTTAACTCGATACAACCATTTTCAAAATACAATTGTATTCCCCACCACCAAACAAAACCGATATATTCAAATATTTACTCAAAAAAGAAACAAAAACAATTAATAAATATTTTTATGTTATGAATATGTACCTGTATCAGTAGCGGTCGATGAGATTTTCACTAACCATGCCTGATGTACATACACATATTAATAAAGTACAATAATAACAAAAACATTTTCCCATGATACAAAAATGAAAAGATCCTACAAATAATTTAAAAATAATCGTTCATTGGCACACTTTTTTAAACCAAGTCTTAGACTGATGGCACCTGTTATTCACACAATGTGGACACCTAAAAGTAATTCACAAATATTAATTAATAGCCGTAATACTATATCTACTAATTCAATTAAACAATGTATACCTATTAGTGAATTGATTTCCCAGTTTCAACCCTGTAGTCAAATGAGTTTTAACGATTTCAGTTAAAGCATCAATAAAAATAGGATGATCGTTTGGTGCGGACGCTCTCTCTATTTGTTGCACACCAACCTTAATAAAGTAAAAAAATAAACAAATCGATAAAACAACATTTAAAAAAAATTAACAAAATCATAAATTATGCAGACATACTTCTTTAGCCAAATCGTGACAGTATTCAATGTCCATTTCGTGAAGAGTTTCAATGTGTTCATTGACAAAAGCTATCGGCACTAGCATTAAATTCTTCCGTCCTAGTCGAACGTAGGCCTGAAATCAGTTTTAAGTTGAACGCTAAAATCATAGAATAAAATATATATAATGTAACGTAAGAACATGAGAGAGAATATCCACTTTCTAAATGGATTCGTGGGTGAACAATAGAGACCCCGGATTAGGCTAATGGGACTCAGTAAGTGGCCAAACAAAGGATACGCTGGAATTCTCACAGATCTGAGCGAGTTTATGCGTAAACAATAAATTCCCCAGGGTAGACCTTTACGTGCCTAAACAATGGATCGAGGATGGTGTGCTGTGCAACTTGTCCTTTATAAGAAGGTACACATGGTAGAACCGTTGAATAAATGCTGTGAAGCGACTTTGGCCTTTCATTTGCATCCTGAGTCCATCCCTATGCAAGAATAACATACAATATATTTCATTACCTTAATAGCGTCATCAGTATATGGTTCAAGCCAAGGCAAAGGTCCGACTTTAGATTGCCACACCAATTGATAAGGATTGTGTATGTTTTGCAATTTCAAATTATTCACAACTCCGTGAACAGAGGCTGCCACTTCCGCTGGATAATTATCACCCCTTCTTACTGCCTAATGATTCAAATACATATTTGCTTTTTAATGCATATTAAATAAATATTATATATTATTTCATAACAAATCCATACCTTTAATGGTAAACTGTGTGCACTATAAAGGATTAAGACATCGTTCCGCACATCTTCGGGAAATTTCAATAGCTTCTCTTTGATTCTTTCGGCAAAAACTGATGCAAGAAGAGGATGAGAAGCCCAACGATCGATTACACTAAATTTCACATTTGGAGGAATAGATCTAAAATAAAAATAAATTTATGTATACATCTACATATTTGTACATAAAATAAAGTAAAAATTTGCCCCAATGCACACCTTTTTTTATAATAATCGAAAATAGCATTAAAGCTAGAGCCTGATGTTGCACAACTGTATTGAGGATACTGAGAAAAGAACACCACATTTTCAGCGCCGTCCCTAAAAAAATATATTGGTTTTAACTCAATAATAAAACAAATTAAAGTATCACTTAGAACATATGTACCTTTCTACTTCTTCTAAAGTAGTGTGTGTCATGGGATCGACATAGCGAAATGCTGTGTATGGTTTGTGTGGGGCTGTTTCAGGGCAAACTTTATCTAGACGTTGACATAGAGCTTCACCTTGAATTTTCGTCCATTTCAATATTGGAGAACCTCCGCCGATTTCTTCGTATTTCTTCTTCACTTCTTCTGTCCTACGTTGAGCAATCCAAGGACCTAGCCGACTAAATTTTGGTTAAATTATTCAACATATTCAAATTATTTGACAGTGATAAACAATCATGTATTAGACATTTCAAACCTTTGCATTGGAAGTTGAATCATATCACGATCGGTCATAATTTTGAGAAGGTAATCGTGAACTTGATCCGTTTTTTGCGGTCCTCCCATATTCATCATAACAATTGCAGTTTTTGGTTTTTCAGAGCTGGTTGACAATGTTCTGGGTACTTGGAAAAACCCATCAAGATATTTTCCCACAGATCCAAGCCCACAAATTTCTCCATGTTTAAATGTTCGACCTGAAAATAAATTGTTTTATGAATTAAAGGCGTCTTTAAATGATAATGATGACCCGGCAATAGAAAGGATAAACTTGTGTATAAAAAAAATTGAATTATCAACATGCTTTATCAACTATTGCGATAAATTGAAATTGAAATAATAAAAATCAAAAACTAATACTTACAAAACAAATTGGATGATTTCATAATTGCAAATGGGATGATAGTTTAAAAATTAAGGATTAATTTTCAAAAAAAATATATCAATTATTTATTATTAAATGAATAAAATAAGCCGGAAAGCCGATTTGACACACCGCAAAGACTCGACAGATGTCAAATATTTTCTTTGGCCCAAACACGTCAAATCTCCATCTAACTTATCTAAAAGTAAAATAAAAAATATCACATTGAATACAAATCTATATCAGCACCCGACTTTTAGATTACTCATTTATAAAATCAAACATTGATGTAATAAGGAAACGAAAAATAATTTAAATAATTTTAAATAGGTAGGTAAATAAATATGTATATAGTATGCCAAGTTTAGTAGCAGTGGCCCTTACGGCATAAACTCTGAGTTGATGAAGACTCGAAAAATGAACTCGTATCAAATCATTAAGATTAGAAGTGGGGGTAGACGATTTCGTCGGCTCCTCCCATGAATCTCACGCATACACGCGTACTTGTCCCCTAAACCTTCTAATCTCCCACTTCTAATCTTAATGCTTTGGTACGAGTTCATTTTTTCAAGTTTTCATCAATTTAGAGTTTGTGCCGTAAGGTGGAACCATTTGATAGCACACATCAGAGAAATGTAATAATAATAATAATAGAAGGGCCCTTACGAATAAATAATTGTTGTCAATATTACGCGGTACGTCTCTATAAATACGCTACAACGCACGGAATACAATCGGATCAATTTACTTATAAAAATGTTGTTTATTGTGTGTTTTTGAATGCATTGTGCAATTTTTACTGCCATACTTGCCAATCTTGCGAGTAATTAAACAAACAGAGAAGTTTTTATCGGACATACATCAAGCACCAAGCATCAAATACGACTGATGCTAAAATTATTTAGGATTATCTGTGGACAATCGTCACTTGACAACAATATGACGCCTAAAGCCACTTCTATTAATAAAACATTTCTCTGGCACACATTTTATAACTTGTATATCTAATACCTAATACCTAAATGCCAATTTTTATGATAGCTTAGCAAGTTATAGATATATAGTCTTATTACATGCTTTTTAAACAAAATAACTAGATGTTTCATTGCTAAGAGTGTTGTTGATTTTAACTAGGTAGGTAGTTTTTTTATAAATCCTTACTTGTTCCTTGCTAAGTTCCCTTAACTGGCATAATATTAAATGTCATTTCATATTATAAAGATTATAAAATTGAATAATATAATCCTTTATAAAATTTAAATTAAATATACTCTGTATAATTTACATCTATAAACATTAAACTGTACTTGCAAGTTTTTCGATGACTTTATGAATTGATAACAAGAAAAATCAATTCATGTAATCTGCTTTTATTTATATAATTGGCCTTATCACTTAACAAACACCAGTCCTTCTTGCTGTTGAGTATTGGGTGGACGTAAGTATGTTTAATTGCATATTTGACATGTAATATGATTTATTCTATGTGTTTTAAAATACCAAAAGTACATATGTATAATGAAGATTGCATGATTTTATATTTTTACGAATTAAAATTTCTTACTACTTTCTAATTAGATTCTAACAAGTGACAGGTTATAATTGAAACTATTCGCCACTGCAAGGCATATTGTGCTAAATTACATAAATATTTTTATGATGCATATCAAGTCTCATAGCAATACTGATGCACTTTTTTATTTATTTATTTAAACCTTACTAATCGTTTAAGCCTTAAGGTCTGTTCATACCTATCCGGCACGACCCGTATCCTGCAGGTGTCATGCAAGTGCGGATAGTATTCTTTGGTACATTATATATGGACGCGCATGAATGCGTAAATGCGCATGCGCGAATGGAGTATGAATACGTCCATATAATGTACCAAAGAATACTATCCGCACTTGCATGACACCTGCAGGATACGGGTCGTGCTGGATAGGTATGAACAGACCTTTAAACGTCTATCTAATATTTACCTAGGCGTGAAACATTTTTCAATCTCAATTTATTTTTAATTTATTGTTTTAGTTAGAGATTGATTTAGAAAAGAAATTTTAGTTTAACTATAACAAATGGAATTCAATGTAAATGGTACGTAATTGAAGTAAAGGTTTCCTTTAAAGTGTGTATATATTTATAAAATATAAAATTAAATAAATAATCTCCAGAACATCAACATATTCGATATAATCCATTGAAAGATGAATGGATTCTTGTATCACCTCATCGAATGCTTAGGCCATGGTCAGGTCAAACCGAAAGCAATGACGAAAACAAATTAGAAGGCAATAATAATAAAAACAATCCACTGTGTCCTGGTGCTACAAGAGGAAATGGAGAGGTAATTATGTGGTCATAACAACTATGTTATTAAATTATTGTTTACATGTTGAATAAGGTCATAAGATTTTGATATATGTATTTTCTTGTAACATATAAATATTGTATGATATAACGGAGATCTACAATATAATTTTTTGTAAAGATCATTTATCAGTTTTTTTTACTACAGGTCAATCCAATGTACACTTCGACATACGTTTTTAAAAATGATTTTCCAGCACTCTTAGAAAATGTTCCAACACCCCCTAGTAGTGATGACCCTTTATTTAAAATTGCACCAGCTCGGGGTACCTGCAGGTATCTTTAATTCAATTTACATATAAAATTTCTATACAATACATTCCAGATTTTATTTTTTTATTAAAATGTATTAGAGTGATGTGCTTTCATCCAAATTCTGAAGTTACACTTCCAATCATGAAGGTTACAGAAATTAAACTTGTAATTGACGAGTAAGTACATAAAAATTTAGAAATTTACAACATTTTCAATTGTTGAATAAGGTATATCTATTATACATAAAACTGGTTATTTTATTTTAAAGGTGGATAAATCAAGCTGAAGAACTACAATCAAAGTATCGATGGGTGCAAATATTTGAAAACAAAGGTGCAAGCATGGGTTGCTCCAATCCTCATCCTCATTGCCAGATTTGGGCATCTTCATTTTTACCAAATGAACCGACCATTAAAGACAGGTTGGTTTTTTTTATTTATTTTTTTAATAAACTAATGCATATGAAATTTTATTCTCATTTTTCAGGTGCCAATTGCAATATTACAAGGAGCACAATAGAGCTCTGTTAGTAGATTATGTCGAAAAGGAACTGCAACGAAAAGTAGTGAAACCTTATATTTGAAAAATACATTCTATGCTTTTTATTACATACATACATATATTTCATTGTACTTTCTAGGAACGGATTGTGATAGAAAATGATGATTGGATCGTGGTAGTACCGTATTGGGCTGTTTGGCCTTTTGAAACAATGTTGTTACCCCGTGGTCATACTCCACAAAGACTTACGGAATTGAATGAAAGTCAACGGAAGTCTCTTGCAATAGTTATTAAATCAATTACTTCGAAATATGACAATTTGTTTAAATGCAGCTTTCCATATAGCATGGGATGGCATGGTATTTTTTTTTAGAAAACTATTATTAGCAAATTTTTGAATTTTATTAAATATATAAATAAATATTTATAGTGTACATACATATATATTATATTTGTTTAAAGGTGCTCCAACTGGTGTTGGCAACAAGCCTCTCGACTCGCCTCATTGGCTATTACATGGTATATATTTACCACCTCTACTTCGTTCAGCTACGATAAGAAAATTTTTTGTCGGATATGAATTATTAGCTCAAGCTCAACGAGATTTGACTCCCGAACAAGCTGCAGCCCGTTTGAGAGATCTTTCAGAGAAACACTATTCTTTGAAATGATTATAAAATTACATATTTAAATTATTTCTTAGATATTTTATCTGTGTATCTTTATTATATAAAATCATTACTAGAACTCGAATTACATATCTTTGTACTAAAAAAATATTTTAAAAAGTTGTGAGTTCTCTATTTAAGTTCTATTTACCAATGTATGTACAAGTATGTATGTATATAATAAAAGTCGGTGACGTGAAGCACTTTTTTTTTCAAAAGTAAAAAATATTTTTAACAGTCACGTGTATCTAATTATATATGCAAGTAAAAAGTATTTCAAGGGGTTTTTTTTATAATATTTAATCCAATCGTATGCAATAAATTTCGACTAGATAATATGTAGACATTTTATTTTAATTTTTTGTGAAATAATCAACACCTTAGTAATTTTAGTTACTTAGTCACATTCAAAATTTAACCTTCAAAAAATGATCTATGTAACGGTAAACGGACTATTAATCATATGTGAACCAGTCACAGGACAACCGGTCGCTCTAGATCAGTCACACGTGATCACCCATCACACTAAAACTGGTCACACCCTAAAGCTGGTCACGAGAAAACTGGTCACACCCTAAAATCGGTCAAACAGTTTTCTCGTGATCAGTTTTAGTATGATGGGTGATCACGTGTGACCGATTTAGAGCGACCGGTTGTCCTGTGACTGGTTCACATATTTTTTTGATTTTTAAATGCTTTTTATTATTACGAAATTATGTTCACAATACATCTTATATCTATTTTAATAGCTACTGATCTACTGCTTATTTTATATTTTACAATTTAATTTAATTTGGTTAGTAATCATAGTATTATATTATTCTAATGTTAATCTACAGCATAATAGGAAAAAGAGCTCAAAACCTATTTACAATCCTTATAAATGCTCATAATACATCTCATACATAATATTAATTAAAGACTCACTAAAGTCGATGACCTAAAGCAGATTGTGTTTAGGTAATCTGTGTTTGGTTCACATATAACTAATAGTCCGTTTACCGTTACATAGATAATTTTTTCAAGGTTAAATTTTGAATGTGACTAAGTGATCAGTTTTTGTGTGACGGGTGATCACGTGTGACCGATCTAGAGCGACCGATTGTCCTGTGACCGGTTCACATTTGACTAGTAATCACCGAACCCTATGTAACATTACGTAGAATATTTTATGTTGTGAAAATAAAACAGGAGAGGATCAACACTGTAATTTTTAGTAACATGTGAAAAATTTCCAAAAAGTTTCAACAGCGCTGATTCTCTTCATATGCTAATGGAGTCAATTCACACATTTTGCATCGGGTCGAATAGTTATAACTCGCACGACTCGTACAGGGTCATTATGAAATAGTTAGAGCGCATAAAAATACATGTTTCAACGAATTAAAAGACGTAAAATTTTCAAGGTATTTATTTTTACATACACAAACGCACATAGACATTGCGTAAACTCAATTCTAGTATATGTAGATATTAGTGATGTGCAATGTGCAATGTGCACATATTTACTAGCGTAGCGGATCAATTAGGCGCGTATGGTCAGCGTGAATCTTGGCATTTAGGCCAAAGTTTGGTGGGAGCCACCACCCGTACCCGTCACCCGCCAATGCTAAACATGAGCGGGGCGATCGGGCCCCCTTAGCGCCCCGCACTCCGCACTCCGCACCCCGCACCCCACACCCGTCATCCCCACAGTGAGTTTCGCATACATTTCGTCTGCCCAACCCAACACTCAGCACTCAACACTCGGTTTGCCCGTCAATGTTTTGACGTTTGACGTTTGTGATCGCCGATGGCCGATGGCCGATGACCGGCGACTAACGACTAACGACTAACGACTAACGACTAACGACCATCAACAGCTTCTACGCATACTACTTCTACGCATTTCGATTCATTCAGCAGATGCGATCGCTTCCAAGCCTCTCGCTAATCTGACGACAATGTCGATTATCACCACTGCATTATAAATGGTTTCATTTGTTTTTTGTTTATTTTTTTTTTGAAAACTAAAATTTCAATTATTTGACCTTGTCCATGCCCCAGTAGATTCAAATAACCTTTCAAATCCTTTTATAATATCAGAGACCATTTTCAATTTCAACTATAATACAAATATTCTATTCCAAAACTCGATTTTAATTCTGGTTTCTTTTGTGGCTTTTAAAATGGTACCGTACCATTCTGATATCGAGCCCAATATATGTGTATTTCGATTTTTTAATAAATTGTATAAATTGAAACATGAAATGCGCATATTTATCTAGAATCTAAGAAAATTGCTATGATTTTCTTTAATGTATAGTCATTTTACGATATAGGGGAATCTACAGTCATTGGCCATGCTAAGGTCAATTGATATGTATGTACATATATATCAGGGATGGATTTGCTTCACGAAATTAAATATCCTTATCAATCATATTCGAAAAATAAAATGTCACTATAAAATTCCTCAATTCATTGTTGAATATAAATTATGTCTTTATTCATAGTTATCCGTATTTTTTTATACGTAAAACGTGCCTATTTTGAATTAGAATTTAAAATTTATTTTTTGGTTTTTGTCTTAATATATTTTTCTTCAACATAAAATTTCAAGAACTTTCATGAAATTCATTGTTTAAAAATTTAATGCGGGGGGGGGGGAATTAAATTAAAAATTTAATGCCTAGGGTCGCTAAATACCCTCGGGCCAGGCCTTTATATTGTATATTGCTGTTATTTGATAGGAAATTTGATCTCTAATAAAGGTACAAAAAGTACCCAGTTATGTTAGAATTCTTATTTTCAACTTTACTTATAATAAAATGGTTTGAGTTAATAATAAAAAGAGTCAAATTTTATATATCCTGAACTACAATGAACCTTTCTTGATTTAATTTTTAAAATCGATTTGCAATTTATAATCTATTTAAGTATTTTCCCTTTTGTAAGTCACCATAGTAGATAAGCAATCTATTTTAAAGTACACGTGGAAGCCATATAATGACGCACAAATATTTTGATATCATCATGTAATAAAATTATCAAAAAAAAAAAAATTGTAAATGTGATTAATATCAGTAGCTGACTATCTTCTAACAAATTTCTAATAAAGATAAGTTATTAAATACAGTACTTTGAAATTAATTCTTCATTTATTTAATTTCAAGTATTATATTGAACAAAAATAATCTATTATAATTTCATTATGCCAACCTACATATGTATAAGATCATGCTTTATCAATGCTATAAATCAATCCAAGTAATCTTGACGAGTTTCTGTTTTTTTTTTGTTTTTAGGTGTACTTCTCTGTGACTTTCCACTTTCGTACCCAAAATAATTGTTATATATTGTTGACATATTTTAATCGAAATTCTTACACATTCCATTGCATATGTATGTACATATATTAAACTAATTGAAAGCATACTGTGAATTTTACACTAGTTTAATAAGTATTCCAAAAAAAATACGCTGTGATAATTAATTGTTGATCATTTATGAAAATATGTAGAAATAATATAGTACTTTCTGGAAATTTGAGATTTTAAATGTTAGTGGATAACACAGTTTTACACTTATACAGAAAATTACTCACTTAAAATACGTTACAAATTTTGTCTTATATTATTATACTTACACAATTGATCCCTATATGTCTTATACTTTATTCGCGCAATAATTCGCGTTTAAAGAACATAAGTTATAATAAATAGTTAGTGCCTTTTTTTGTACCGTTCGCATAGAATTTTGTGTTTTGAGGAAAGTCAAGCTCATTATTTCCTCCTTTATTTTAGATAACACGATCAATAGAAATATCTGCTAATATTTAAAAAAAATTTGATGTAAAATCAATTTATATTCAATTTTAATTCGAATTCATTATCAAGTGCTTGAATATATTAATTATTGTAAAGTAAAACCGATTGGTAACATATTCAAAGTTTATTGTCTACTTCAAATGGAATATTTATTCAACGGAGTGTAATTTAACGACTCGTTTCTAAATTTCTAGTTTTGTCCCTATTTTCCTCGTTTTAAGTCAATCTCAAGTCCCAATATCACTATGAGTCACTCTCCTGCCTTCGAAAATTGTTCACCCGCTGCCACAACTCCATCAACGCCTATTTTGAGGAGTCTGGGTGGAGAAAGAAACCCATCACGTTCTCCGCCACACACAAGAGATGATAAATTCAGTGTTTATCAACTTGGACCAAAGGAGCATCACTTAGCTACTGCCGCTATTGGGATGACACCTGAATTCATTCTTCAATCCAAAGATGAAATCAAACATCATAAAACATCAGAAAAAGTTTGTCATATAATTTTGTTTGTAAAATAGGATTCCCTTTATATTTTTTAAATCTTGAATTTTTAACTTGTTGGCTTATAGGCTCATCGTTCACATGTAAATCTGCAAGTTACTTTACCTTCTTCGGTGTCAAATTTTCCTATTTCAGGCTCGAATTATACAACAGGTAAAATTTTATTTCAAAACTAATTCCAATTAATAGGAAATAAAAACCAAAAACCAAATTGTTTGCTTCTCCTTTTTCTTCATCTATATTTTTGATGCAGATGCTCAATGGCATAACTTACAACATACTCCGGTGAATGCACCACATTCACCAGGAGCACTTAGTTGGACTGGTGACACTGTGGAAGCCACACCAAGTGATCGGGTAGATAATTACAAACTTTTAGTACTATTGTATTGTATATGTATGTAAATGTATCTAATTTGATAAATTTATTTCAGTCATCTGATACTGGACCGGGTAGTTTTGGTACAGCCCCAAGACTCTCTCGTAAAGAATCATATAAAGCCCAAAGACAGAATTACCGCAGAGAAAAGAAACGAGTCACATCCGAATTGCTATTATCTTTGGAAGATCCTGCAGTTATTATATTAGCCGATTGGCTGAAAGTATGTTTCGAAAGCACACTGGTGTCTAATTCATAGTTTTAATAAATTCTACACATTAAAATAATATCTTTTTAAGGTGAGAGGTTCGTTGAAATCATGGACTAAACTTTGGTGTGTTCTGAAGCCTGGTCTTTTGCTTCTATATAAAAGTCCCAAAACAAAGGTGAAATTCAAATTTATAAAATCGTACTAAATTGTCTTACATTTAGTTTTGTAAGAATAGAAAATTAATATAAATATATTTTTTAATTACAGAGTAATCACTGGGTTGGAACTGTACTGTTAACAGCGTGTCATGTTATAGAGAGACCTAGCAAAAAGGATGGTTTTTGTTTTAAACTCTATCACCCTCTTGAACAAAGTATATGGGCAACTAGAGGACCACATAATGAAACCATTGGTAATACTCAATACAGCATTTCATAATGTTAAGTGGGAAGTGTTATGAGTTGATAATTTAAATTATACTTATAGGTGCCGTTGTTCAACCTTTGCCAACTGCTCATCTTATCTTTAGGGCTCCATCGCAAACGGCAGGAAAATGTTGGCTTGATGGCTTAGAACTTGCTCTAAAGTCATCGAATATGCTTCTAAGGTTAGTTATAATTCACACATTAAAGTAATAAATGTACATATGCACTTGTAAATATCATTAGTACATTCGTCACAAAACTAATTGCTTTTAGGTGTGGTGGTAATAGTACCGTACGAACAGCTGATACTACTACTAACCACGAAACTCAATGGTCATCTGAAGATCTTGAAAAACACTTTCCAGAACATGGTTAGTTTTGTTAACATGTTAATTGTTTATTGGTTTTCTTATATGTACAATGTACATATTTCCAAATTTGGAGACTACCATATTCCAGTTTTTATTTAAATATTAATAATTTTAACTTATTATATTATATAAATATGAATATTGTGTATTAAAAAATTTTTTTTAACCTCTGCTTAAAATCTGCTTGAATTCTCCTATACTCGTAAATAGTTGAAAAATTGCTAGTTTTAATAGATGAGGTATCACATAAAATGAATTTATTTGAATCGGACCAAGGCTGCTTTAATTGTAACATAGATGAATCAGGAAATACTAAAATCTCTGATTTAGAACAATCAATTTTAAAGTGGAAGCATATTTTACTTGAATTTGAGAATAATGGGTGTCGTAAAACTGAAGTGCAAACACATGAATCCACTCCAACGAAAATAAATGAAAATCCCCAAATTGAAGATAAAATAATGCTTCAAATTGATAAACCAGGGTGTTCGAAATGGAAAATTTCTAATTTCAATATCATTCCTAATATTTTGATATCGAAAAAACACAGAAATGAATTAGATGAAAATGATGCATTAAAAGATAATAGCTTTCTAAAAAATACGTTATGTACTGCATCTTTAAAATCTAAATTTTTTTCAAAAGATAAAGAAACAATGAAATCTTCTATTACCCCATTAAGATTTATAAATAAAAAAACTGATAACCCGAGAGAAATAGCATTAAACATTAGAGAATTGGACTTGAAAGATCGAGCTGTATCACCTAAACAAAAGCATAAAGCCTTAAAAAACCTTAGCCCAGTACGTTTATTAGAAGATCACTTGCTTAAAATCACTAGTGTGTTTCCAAATCGTAGATCTCCTACTCCAACTGCTGTTTTCAAAATGAACTCTAACGAATCTGAAGGAAATTCTTCAATGAATAGTAAAAATGATGGTGATCCTTGTGAAGAAGTCATTAAAAAAGTTCCTATTGATTTAAAACTGAAAAACATGCTGAATATTAATAATTATATCTCGGGTAGAAAATCAGCCGAACCTAGAATGGATTCTATAAACCAGGAAAATTTTTTAAGACCGATTTCCAATAAATTAGGATTTCAAGCCAAATTGGCCGAATCTGTACCGGGAATACCTGGATATTTTAATGATGTAACACCTGATAAATTCTCATTGATTAACTATGATAAGCTTCCATCCGTTAAAGCATTAGAGAGAGAGTCCCAATTAAATTTGGAAAGACAGTCTTCACAATTGATTTACGTTTCAGGAAAAATTATTAAAGAAAAAGGTTATTTTTATTATTTCGTTCTATGTATAATTAACGTTTTAAATATATGCTATTCACCTGTAATTCATATATTCCTTCATTATATATTATGTAATAATAAACCAGTACTAGAGGTAAACTGCACACATTATGCTTTTCCCTATAGCACTGTCTCCTTTTGCTTTGTACCATAGATCTCGAAGGTGCAGAGATATCAGATACGGACTCGGAAGGAGGCCACGATTTGGCTGATCGTACAGATATAAACATTTTAAACGACGAAGATATAATGGCGGATAAACTTCTCAATCATTTGACTATGTTGTATAATAACGAACTCAATGATGATGTTGGACAGGTAAGCTTGCTATTGTTTAATAATCCGTTATTGTAATCGGGAAAACATTTTAAATCAAACTTTCAACTTTTATTACAGTCAGGCGAGGTTGTAGAAGAATTAGCCGAAGAGAATAAATCATTACTTTGGTATTTAGTAAAACAAGTTCGACCCGGAATGGACCTGTCAAAAGTTGTTTTGCCAACTTTTATACTAGAACCTAGATCATTTTTAGATAAATTATCGGATTCGTTTTATCATTCTGATATTCTTTCAAGGTTAGTCGCTTACTTTATCGCTTTTTATTCTTCTCTTCTATGAATGTTTGTAATTATGATTTTTTTTTCATTCAGTGCTTGCCAATATACAGATCCCTATGATAGAATTAAAACAGTTGTTAGATGGTACTTATCAGGCTTATATCGTAAACCACGCGGTTTAAAAAAGCCTTACAATCCCGTGCTAGGGGAAACATTTCGCTGTTGTTGGCTTCACAATGACTCTGATACACGAACTTATTACATAGCTGAACAGGTATTTTTACTAGAGAAAGTGTAAAAATCGAACACATTGAATTAGAATTGGTTATTGTTTATTTTTTGAATACAGGTGTCTCACCATCCACCCATATCAGCCTTTTATGTTTCTAATAGAAAGGAAGGTTTTGCCATAGAAGCAAGTATTTTAGCTAAATCAAAGTTTTACGGTATGAATGCCTTATTTAGTTCAATCATTGAATTTTTTTGCTTGAAGTTAAATAAATTTTTTTTGTTCAGGTAATTCAACGTCAGCTATATTAGATGGTGCTGCTAGAATAACTTTATTACCCTTAAGAGAAACCTATGTGGCTACTTCTCCTTATGCTCACTGTAAAGGTCTTTTAATGGGCACTCTGTCTATGGAACTCGGCGGTAGAGTAACAATTAATTGCCCTTCTACTTCTTATTCTGCTGATATAGAATTCAGATTAAAGGTTTTTTTTTGTTGTTTTTTTTCGGTAGATTCTAATTTATATGAAGTTTTATTGAACTTTTCACTATAATTACAGCCTTTCATTGGTGGTGCTGATAGTATTAATATGGTTTCTGGAAGAATACGTTATCATAAAGAGACCGTAGCGACTTTAGAAGGCCACTGGGATGATAAAATTGACATTAAGGACAGAAGAACACAGGTTGTTTAATTGTTTATCTATTGCAGTATTTATATTTAACTTTTTTTTAAATTAATACTTTTATTTCAGGAAGAATCAATATTAATTAATGTGTCTGAACTTAAAACTAAACGACTTCAAAGGCAGTTAATAAACCAAAATCAACTTGGCGAATTTGAAAGTCAAAGATTATGGTCTAAAGTTTCAATTGCCATCGCCAATGAAGATCAAGTCTGATTTTGTTTTGTTCTTATACACACAATTCATAATTGAAGAATTTTTGCTATAAAATATTTTTAAAAATTAATTAGGTCGCAGCCACTGAAGAGAAAACAATAATAGAGGAAGCTCAGCGAGAAAGGGCTAGAGGACTCGGTGGAAAAGAGTGGGTACCGAGATATTTCAGAAGATCCAATTCTGATGATGGTATTTTATCATTTTTTTATTGTGAAAGTATATATTTTTTTGCTTTAGATTTTTTTTTATTTATTTTTTTGTTTTTTAGGTAATCCTGTTAGTTCTATGCAGGTGTCAGAATCAACAACAAATAATTGGCAATATAATTATCCTAATTTTACGTGAGTTAAATATTTTACTATACATACATATGTACATAAATATACATATTTAGATTATTTTTTTAATGTTTTGTTTTTTTTGTAGATCTTGGGATGATAGAATAGATGTCTTAGAATATGAAGATAATTTTGTTCTTAAAACTCTGCGTCGAAAGATACTAACGTCTGCAGTTAAAGTTGGAAGTATTAGAACTCTTCCACAACTAGAAGTAAGCGATATAACAAATGTGTTTATGTATACACATTTTACACAGCGGGTTTTCAAAAGCAAAGTGAATAAAACGCTTAAAAATAAGTGTTCCATTTAAGTTTCCCATGAAAATCAGTGTTCAGATTTTGATCACCGCAAAGTGTTTAACTTTACGCAACATTCGATGCAATGAAAGCCTGTTATTTTCTTCATTGCGATTGTCTTTGATATTTTCTCATACCTCATGAAAACGATTAATCCATTCGTAAATAGTGGTTTTCTTTGGTGCATATAATATCGCTTTTCTGTTTGTGTGTCTTTCTGTCTGTCTGTCTGTCTGAGATATCGCTCGCCGTACTATAATAGACGTTTCGATTCGACATACATATGTACGTCACAAAAGAAAAAAACTTCTATATATACAAAGAACAAAAGAAACAAACTTCTATATATACAAAGAACAAAAGAAACAAACTTCTATATATACAAATCTATGCCAATCTTTCCGCTTGGCAGAGAATTTATTTGATTAATTAATTTTTCTATCGGTGTTTTATATTGTTTATATATGGGTAGGTAGATGTTTTTTCACCATTTTTTTTTCATATTAAGCAATTAAATATATTTAAAAGGTATTTGAAAAAAATTTGACCGCGTGGGGATCGAAAGCATGACCGACGATACATTTCTTTTAATTTTTTCTATTCTTTTTTTCTTTTAATAACTTAATATGGCAACACCTATGTATGCGATGATATGTCACCGGGTACAACACTAATATTTATATATTTCTAATGATTTAATGATTATTTTAGACTGAACATTCAGCTTCCGAGAGCGATTCTACAAATTCTCACCATCACAGAATGTCGCAAGGGTAAGTTTATTTTATAAAGCCTAGCCAAAAGCATTATTGTTCAGAGAAATGTTATATTAATAGAAGTGGCTTTAGGCGTCATATTATTGTCAAGTGACGATTGTCCACAGGCAATCCTAAATAATTTTAGCATCAGTCGTATTTGATGCTTGCTGCTCGACGTATGTCCGATTAAAACTTCTCTGTTTGTTTATATTACTCGCAAGATGGGCAAGCATCGATAAAAATTGCAAAATGCATTCAAAAACATACAATAAACAACATGGGATACATTTTTATAAGTAAATTGATCCGATTGTATTCCGTGCGATGTAGCGTATTTATAGAGACGTACCGCGAAATTTTGACAACAATTATTTATTCGTAAAGGCCCTTCTATTATTATTACATTTCTCTGTTGTTGGTGTTGTTTTTTTTTTTTTAATTTTTTTATTACTGAACATATGCTTAATGTTATATGTAGACGACAATCTGTGGCTTCTGCTTTAATGAGAGTTCAGGCTGAATTGGCCGGAGTTATGACAATGGTTGGCCGATTAGATGATGAACAAGACTCGCCATTACGAGCAGTCAAACTAAGAGCTCACACGGTTGGAGAAGAAACAAATGATGCCTCTGTATTGATGGCCGTATTGATACAGTATGTCGATTTTCAATAACATTTGTTTGTGGTAAAATATGATGCATAAAATTTATTTATTTTTATTGTGTATATAATTTTCAGGCAACAAGCAGTCGCAGGAGCTTTAGCTCGCGTAGAAGCTGCGTTACGTGAAAGACCTATTCAACCACCACCGGCAAGGGCTCTCAAATCTTACATCTCTGACCATTTATTTTTGATACTTTTGCTGCCTCTGAATATCGTTGCTTACTTTATTTTTAAGTGGCTATTTTTAGAATAAAAATCGTGAGTAAAATTTTTTGAAGTATAATGATTTGATTTTTCTCCATTGTTCTTTGTAAAATAATTGGCATATTGTATTTTATTATTTATTATCATGTTTTCAGATTTGACGTGTTTCATTGCTCCGTCCATACCATTCAGAAACATTACTAAATTTTAACATGTCTAGTAATTGAAGATCTTTTTATATATGAAATTTTGCTTATGAAAAACGTAATAAAATTTTTAACATCACGTAGCATGTATGTACTCTTTATTATTATTATTGTTAATTTTATCTTCTTTGAATTGTTAAGTAAGTTGTGCTTTTTATTGGTCCTCTGCTTGATGGCATTTTGCTTTTATAAAGTATCTACATACATATATATATATATATATATATATATATATATATATATATATATATATATATATATATATATATATACATATATATATACATATATATATATATATATATATATATATATATATATATATATATACAGCAGCAGTCACATAAAACGGAACGCTTAAGCGAAACATGTTTTTGCGTGAAATTTCGGTAATCTTATATAAAACCAAAACCGAAAGTCATTTAAATGATAGGTTGTACCATAGTGCATTCGTGTAATACCAAACGTGAAAAAAAAAGGTGACAAAAATGAGTTGGGGAGAAATTTAATGGAGGGCAGATTTTACGACCGTGCGTTGACTTCACGGTTAAATGAAATTTGAAATGAAAATAACACTATACACATACATTTTTAATTTTATTACAGTCACATATTATTATTTACAACTTATAAAAAAGAAATTAATATTTTGTAGCGGCTCCTTTCGATTTTATAACTTCTTTTATTCGGTTTGGCATGGAATCTACTAAAGTTTTTAAATTTTCGATTGGGAAGTCTTCGTACCATATCTTTTCTATTAGTTCTTTCAACGATTTAAGAGTAGTAACATTGTTCTTCCTTATCCTGTACTTGATACCCATCCATAAATTTTCGATTGGATTTAAATCGGGACTATTGCCAGGCCATGATAGTGTCTTTACACCCATTTCTTGTAAATAATCCCGAACCTAAAAAAAAGTAAAAAAAATAAATCAGTTTTTTGATTGAAATTTTATAATTTATATTCAATGCTATCAAATAAAATGAATACTCACCAATTTAGCTCGATGACAAGGGGCAGAGTCATCTTGAAAAATTATATCATCGGTATATGAAAGGTGGTTTTCCATCGATGGGACAAAGCTTTCTTCTAAAATTTTTTTATATTTTTTTCCATCGATGGCACCTTGTAGAAACTCCAATTGTCCAATGCTATGGTACGAAAAGCATCCCCAGACCATTTGACTTGGAGGATGCTTAACAGTTTTAAGGGTACAATTTTCATTATACCTTTCGCCAACTTTCCTTCGGATATACGGAAAACCATCAGGACTATAGAGGTTAAACTTTGATTCGTCGGAAAGTATCACTCGTTGCCAATCTGATGGACTCCAATTTTCATGTGCTTTCGCCCGTTCCAATCGATTGTTTTTCATTCTCTTGGTTAGTAGTGGTTTTTTTGCAGCTTTCCGACCGTACAGTCCAGCTTCTCTGAGTCGCCTTCTTACTTTTGAGTCGCTGATTTCCATGGAAAATTGTGAAGATACATCTGTTCTTATTTCTACAGCAGTTTTGAATCGCTGCTGTAAAGATAATCTGGTTATTACACAGTCTTGCCTCTCCGATGTGCATCTTTTCAGTTCGGTCCCCTTCTTACGATCAAAACTTCCAGATTCTCTTTTTTTTATCAGTATTCTCGAAACAGTCGATATAGAACATCCCATTTTCTTGGAAATTGACCGAAAGGAAAATCCTGAACTCGCCAATGTCGCGATTTTTACACTCTTCTGCAATGATAACTGAGCTCGTTTTTTCATGTTGACGTGTTAAAATTCGAATTTGATGCTTTCTCCTCGAAAACCCACACTATACTGAACTCAAATCTTAGAAAACAATCATATTTAGAATATTTGGTCGTTAAAAACCCTACACATAAAGGGATAATCCTTTAATGGCCTCGAAGTCGTAAAATTCACAAGCGTTCCGTTTTATGTGACTGCTGGTGTATATATATATATATATATATATATATATATATATATATATATATATATATATATATATATATATATATATAATATATATAATATATAAATATTATATATATACATAATAAATTTATTTTATGTTAATGATATTTACTAATTTAATATTTAAGTTACTGTTGTAAGACAAAATTTGCCATAGGCTCTAACAGAGTTACATTATTGTTCAGTATTTAATGACAGCTGATATCTTTAGAACAAAGCTGTCTTCGGAATTTAATCAAAATCATTATAAAAGTTCATCTTTATTTTATAAAAATATGTTTATTACATATTAATTTAATTTTAACCAATGACTACAGTACCTGTTGATTTACTATCAGTTTCCTGGGAACAATGTGTGAAAATATAGGGTATACTTCGTTCCACCGACTTGAAATGTCTCAACACTCGTTTTTTCGACTTTTTCGAGGTATCTCGCTGTCGAGTTTGTGCATGTACAATTTCTTTTTACACAGTGAAATACTTATTTTACAAGGTAAACATTAACCATTAAAAAAATATAGAAATAATCGATTTTTAAAATATTTTAAAGGTGTGTTAATAGCTTAAAAATCTATAAATGATCACAATATGTCTCGTGTATTAAAGATACAACATATAAAAACATGTTTGTATACAATATACACACTCCACTTCAATCAGACGAAAAATCGAGAAAACGAGTGTCGAGAAATTTGAATTTGGTGGAGTGGAGCGCACCGGAAAATATATTATGTCGAAAAATATTAGGTCTCATAGAATTTTGTTGTAGAAAATGTAATCGGAAATCTATTTATATTTTTGTATAATAACTAATGAGAAAATACATATGTACTCTTTTTTTTTTAACAAAGCAGATTAAGACATTGGGTTATGTGATATATTAATTGTAAGTAATTTTAAAAATTATTTGAGTTCAAATGGTATGAGTACCAATTATATTTGTTGAATATTATTTTGAGGTTTTAATTTAATATATTCTATGTAGGTAGTGCGTTTGCGTATTTTTCATGTTATGCATGCATGCATGCATTCAAATTTACGTTTTTGCAAATGTGTAATTTAAAAAAAAAGTATGTATTCCATTGTAGTTGTAACGTTTTCCTAATTTTTAAAAATTGATTATGTAAGTACATACATATGTGCGTGATGAACCTAATCTAAAATCTTATATATTCTTATTCATATCCGATAATTCTCTCGTTTTTCTCTTCATATACATTTGGATGGGATGTTTGCTTACTTTGTTAGAATGTGTATATATGTATATCGGTTTTGTGTAAAAAAAAAAGAAGAAAATACAGGAATATTGAACATAGAATATAAATGTAGTGCAATAACTGAAGTCGCTGAAAAACTACAGTGGGCAAAGACCAAATATTGCCATTATTTATCGCAGCAATTGAAAAATCATGTTCACAGCAATTTGCTTTCCAGTTAAAAGGTGTAATCTATGTAATGTTTTGATCCAATCTTATGACTTATTTTATGTTATCGCGATTTAGGAATACGAAACTGAATATGTAGTTGTGACATATTTAATATGCTTATTTTGTGTAATGTACATTTTCGCTAGTGGTGATTCTTTTAATTAAATGAACAATCTAATTATTTTCCACACTAAAATTAATTCAAAATAGAGAAATATTAAATGCTGCAGATACTTACGAATTATTTACAAAATTTGAATAATGTAATCCTTTCAAATATGTGTACAATAATATAATACATTCATTTTTCAATTGTTCTAGTTACCATTTTATAGCTAAGAAGTTTTTTATCTACATGTTTCTTTAATAATTGATTTATATTAATTGGAATATTTATATAAAAAAAAGATAACTCCTATTTCACATCCTCTTCATTCTGTCACTTCTTCTAATCTGAATATTATGACAAATTTTTATTGTAAATTGAAATATAAATAAATTTTTATCCCATCGTGTATTTGCACCGGTCAATTTAGAAAAATTACTATGTATACTTAAATATAAATATGCATTGAGATATTTTGGGTTTTATTTTTATATATTGATTGTTTTTACTTATATTTTATATCAAAAATACACCATCTATGTTTTAGATCATACGCTAAAACGCGTAATGAAATTTTTAGAAATCTCCAATATACAAGGTCATTCGTTAAAATTCACCATGGAAAAAGTATTAGCGTGACGTCATGGTCTCAAAGTAACACATGACATCACCTGGTTGTCCTCACTTCGGAAGGATACTAAACGCTGGTATTTACATGCATATATACATAATTCATATGTATATTAAGATGAATATATGTTTATCCATTATGCAAATAAATGTTTAGGCAGTTTTCACTGTAGTAGAACAATCAAATTTTGTATATTAGGTCTGTCTGACTTTCCGGGATTGTCCCGGTTTCATGCCTCTGATCCTGGCATCCCTAAAGGATCTTTTGGAACAGCCTAATGTAATCAGTAGTGTATTCGGGCTGTTTTGAAATGGGAACAATTTAACCTTCCAGCGGGCGCACTGTCGTAAAATTTACGACAAATGCACTTTATCGCATCTCCTACTTTTACCACTTAGTGATAAGCATCGAGCTTCGAGCTATTCAAAGGTCAGTGTTTCCCGAAACTGCAGGCGAATCGGTTGTGCTTAGAAGTTTTTGTGAGTCATCGATATTTGGGAATTTCCGTTGAGCGTTCCGTTGAATCCTTTACATGCAAGAAGCATTCTGCAGTTGATGTGGTTTGTAATAATTGTAAGGATGAAAATATCAATTCTGACTAATAGGTAATATTGATTCTGATTAATAATTCTAACTAATGATCGAATAGGTCGATAAAATATTTTGTTTTGAAATATTAGTATATCTAGAGTGTTGTTTTGGTTTTTTGTTTAGAAAGTAAAATATATATTTTTTAAATTATCGTCATTTATCCTTTTTCATAACCTTACAATATTTCCTTAACATTTACATAAAGAAATCACCATTTACATAAATAAAACATCATTTACACGGAGAAAACTTGATGACGTAAAATTTACGACATGCGCCTGCTCAAAGGAAATAACTCCGCGCGCCCGTTGGAAGGTTAAACGTCCATTTTATAAAAAAATGTGCATTTAAAAAAAATTTTGTACATTACAAAAAAATTGTGTGCATTTCCGAATGACGGATACAAATTGCATTAGAAACTTTGCTTTGATCATTGAAAAAAATATTTCCCACTTAAAAAGCGGATGAAATGTGTATTAAAATGACCTATGAACCGTATCGGCCACGTTGCGAATACCAAAATACGAACCGACAACGACCGACGCTTCTCTCTACTGGATTCCTTCTTTTTTTTTACTCATCGCCGGTAAAAGTGAGAACGCTCGACAGGAAAAGCGGGGCTAGATGTTGGTTGCCATTATCACGGCGCCAGACATGTGTTCAAAGATGTGATCAAATAATCAAAGATGTGATCAAATAATCAAAGATGTGATCAAATAATCAAAGATGTGATCAAATAATATTAAAATCACATGTGTGGCACAGGCATTTGATACTATTGTCACATATTTGATCACTTAAGTGCGCTTTGCCGTTCCGTGTCGGTTTTTTAGCGCACATCAAAGGGATAAAAGTCCAAATGTTTGTGTGCCTGCCTAGTTGATCAAATCTTTTAACATATATCTGGCAGATACAACAATATGTGACCAAATGTGTGAGCAAAGTCTTCAAAGAAGTGATCACTTCTTTGAACTCATGTCTGGCACCGGCAAAATGGCAACCAACATCTAGCCCCGCTTTTCCTGTCGAGCGTTCTCACTTTTACCCAACAATGCACATCTGTTACCAAAAAAACTCCATTGTCATCTAAAAACGGAATACTTTTCCGTTTCTACTTATCTAGTATAATATGGGATACACCGTTATCGATCACTGTCAACCTCCGTCCGAAGAGTCGAATTGGTATATATCACCGTCAAGTTAGTACATGTAAAAAATTCTATAGAATTTCAACGAGACCGCTCCAACGAATAGACGATCCCATGTACATATATAACGCATGATACCGCATTTACGAAATATTTTTTTTGTATGTTTAAAACTGTCTAAAAAAATATCCCACGTACAGCATACCGCATACTACAATTCAGTAGAGACGATTGAAGTTTGAACTTGGTGAACACTTTCCTACTAGTGAAATAAATTAGTAACATGAAAAACAATACTATTGCCATGTGTTAACCGTAACTTGAACTGGACAAATGATATTTCTCTAGTGAAAAGAAGAGTGTATCCAATCGATAACTCAAAAATCGTTTTTTTTTTACTTGTGACGTTTTTCTTCCGGACTGACGACATGTACACATACAAATATATAAGTGGAATGTGCGTATCTTTCCTCCTAAATAAAACTCATGCGTAATAATAGAGAATTGCCAAATTATTGGCGTATGCGAGCATGTTATGGGAAACGTTTATTTTTACTGGCTCTCATTCGCTGTGTTGTAAACAGTCGAAGCGGCACGCTTTGCAAAGACACACGTCAACAATTCAAATCGTATGTATTCGATTGTTGGACTTATTTAGGCTAACTAGGGCTATCATAAGTATAAATATGCTAGACATCGACTAAACACATACAATAGACTTCCTGTGGAATTTGTCGGGTTCAGACTGCGCGAAAAAACGGTAGTCTACTTAAAATCGTATCCAAATTATTCATCAAATTATAAAAAAAAAGAGACAGAACCCCACATATTCGAAGTCGATTCTTTGCGTTTAGTCTGTGATTTCGGGTATTGATTTTATAAACGGTACAAAGTTCGCATTGAATCTTATTAAGAGAAAAATGAAAATTCATAGAAAAAGTAATGCAAAAAATTTATCCGTTAGATCGCGATTGCATAAAATTCTGAGTAGGATTTACTATAATAACTCTTATGTTACGTATGGTCCAAATTCTAAGATGAAGTTCAGTTAGATTTGTAATTTAGTATTTAAATGCATATAAGGAAAATTTATGTCAATTCTAAATTACTCAGCTTAGAGGCGTTTTTATGAGAGCAACAGTTTGTAATCTCTAAGATAAAAATATTTAGTTGGTAAATAGGTCAACCAGAATAATTTATTATACAAAGTGTGAGCATTTTTTTTTTTTAGACTATTTCTGTATTTATTACGAATCCACTATACATACATACTTGTTTGATAACCTTAATTATTATAATTTAACTTTCCGCTATCATTAAGAATGAAATTATCTTTTATTTCCTGCTGAAAGCTACTGAATGCTATTCCATAATCCGTTACATGTAAAGGCTGTATGAAATGAATTATTGACTAATATGTAGATGGGTATATCGTATGTTTCTCAAACTAAATATTTTCGATGATATCATGCGGCCTCGACCTCACTCTGACTGAGTGATTTATTCTTTCGTGTAAGCATTCGAAACAAAAAAGCTATGAGTAGGTAGAAAAATAAAACGCTAAAATATTTATTCAACTGTTTGATTATACAAATTTCACAAAAAAAAGTAAAAACATCTCAACTCGACTATTTTTATATACAATAGATGCTAAGCCTATATATAAACTTAAATATCATCTTACGAAAACGGTATGTTTAGATTTACTTATTAAAAAACGTCAAATTCAATTCGAAATACATATGTACATATGTATGTATATTTCTATGATCATCATCATTTACAGCCATACACTATCCACTGCTGGATGAAGGCCTCTCCAACACGCTTCCAATCGTCTCTGTTTTGCGCAACTCTCATCCATCTCACCCCGCACATTTTCCTAATTTCGTCTACCCATCTTCCCTGCGGTCTTCCTTTTACCCTTTTGCATTCTCTCGGGTACCATTCAATCACTTCTTTTGTCCAATCTCCTAGCCACGTGGCCCGCCCATTGCCATTGCCATTTCAATCTCTTCAATTTCTTTACTCTATTTAAAGCAATATCAAATTTTTATATGTATATGTAATATTTCGTAAAATATCACTACGAAAAACATTGAAAACATCGAATTTTAAATACTCAAAATGCAAATAAAATCATTTAACACGAAACCATACGGACCGAAATATTTTTTCGTGCCAAATGAATTCAGTGATAATTTAAAACAAATTAATTCCGAACTAAAGCAACAAACGCTTTGGCATTGTTTGTGGCCGTATTTTTACGCCATTGCTCTGATTTAACGTAAATATTAGATTTATTACGAATGTTGCATTAAACACGAAAATCAACACTTATGTTGTAACACTCACTTCAAGAATAGAATATAACATTTTATTACATTCATTTTAATTTATCGATTTTTATCGTCAATACCTGCTATTTAAATATGTAAAATATTTTGATATTAGACTATGACATAACGTTCTACATATTTCTTTCCCGATTTGTTTATTACTCATTCAACTCACGTTTCGTATTGAAACTTATAGGCGGTTTGAGAATCTATTGATTTTCACATTATGTCATTGGCCATTTTCAATGGTGACATCATTCAACATTGAGAGATTTCAACACTGCTAAACGGTTTTCTACATACAATGTTATTTATATTCATTTAAGGAGAGGTTAATAAGAGGTAATATAAAAGGTGTTACCCACCTTGTAATGGTACATATGTACATATGTAGCTCTAAATTCAAATGCACATGTCAATATATTAACAATCTGTTGAATTTAAGATATTATTCAACTTGAAAATTTATAATATGTAGTTATTTAGGTCATACAAATAAAAAGTTTGTTCAAGCATACTGTATTGAATGTACATATGGATGTGTTTGTTTTTTAAATAGCCAAACGTGTTTTTAAGAAATCGGTAATAACTCTATATATATATATATATATATATATATGTATATCAAAGTCACTCACCAGGTCAACGACATTTTGTAAATTAAACAATTGTCATTTTCAGAATTGAAATCATACGACAATACATAAGAAACAATGGGAAAAGATTCAGATAAAAAGGAAGATTCTGGATTTGGATTTAAGGATAAAGCCAAAGCATTAGAAACATTACGACTCCTGGAGAAGGAAACAACGTCCTATCAGGGCCTCACAGTTCGAGGACTTCTAGGAAGAGCTAAAAGGACGTTAAAATGTAATAGATTAATCATAGGACATTAAAAAATATCATTGATTCTGCAAAATCTACTATGTATGTACATTATTTATATCTCAGGAAGTTGTATTTTACATAACAATTAGAACTATTAAAAGGACCAAATGTTCTTCTCTCGCTAAAAGTTTTCATACTCGATTTTTTTTGTAATTGGCCAGGAAGGCGCATTGGGTTTACCTGATAGGCCTTGCTGGTATAAATATATAAATAAAATAAAATAAAAATTTACAAGTATATAAATACTTACCTATTAAAATTTGCCTAATACATTATATGTATATTTTTAAAATACATATACATATATCTTGTATGTACTTACAGGTATGAAAACGACCTAATTATAATTGGATTCAAAAAATTAAAATACATATTGAAAGGTTATGAATATTTCAGCAATGAAATTTCAATTTCGTAATGGGAATTTCGTGTTTGTGCTAAGAAATTTGTCATTTGCTGATACATGGTAGCTTTCATTTTATCTTTTATTATCCCATATTACCTGAAAATCAAATATGAATTGGAATGTTAAACATTGCAGAATCAATGGTAGTATAATATATGTATATATTTATATTTTTGAATGAATTCATATATTTTTTTATTATAGTAACAAAAGATGAAGTAAAATTGAAAAACATATCTGAAGCTATAGAAGTATTTGAAAATTGGATTGATGATAAAAAGAAATCTGTGGGTACAGATGATAAAAAGAAAAGTTCTTCAAAATCAGAAAAGAAATCATCTAGTAGTGCTGAAGATGATACAGATCAAAAAAGAAAAGACACTGATACCAAAGGAAAAGAAGACAACTCATCTGATACAGTTCCTGGCTTAGGCTTCAAGGATAAAGAAAAAGCTTTGGAAACCATTAAATTACTTGATGGAAGAGATCCTGATTATCAAAAACTAGCAGTGAAGGGATTAATCGGAAGAGCAAAGCGCGTACTGACGTGTAACTACGATTTTTTATATACCCATTTAAATGCTTATTATGAAAAGATACACATTCACCTACATATATAATATTAGTCATTTTATGTGAAAATGGAATCAATTAATATAAAAAAAAATGTACAAAAATAAACTTATTCATAATAACAAGACGAAAAATCGAAATCAGCCTGATATGAAGCTTGTAATAAAAAAAGTTATTTAGATTATGTATGTACATATGCAAGTATCAATCATAGCTCTTTCAATTCATATAAAATTCTGATGTTATATTTGTCAACATTTTCACATTATAAACGATAGGATAAAATGTGCGTTTTAGCAATATGTTGTCAAATGAACTAACTTTATTTTTACATATGTACCTCTTTTATACTTCACTTACGATTAAAATTCAGGAAAAAATTTGTTTAAAATCCATTATAATATTTTAAATTAATTATAATGTTTTATTTTTCAGGCACTAAAGATAAAGATAAACTTCAAAATATCAAAAATGCAGTTGAAGTTTTTGAAAAGTTTTTGGATAATTTTGAAAAACTTAATTTATCAAAAGCTAATATGACATATTTACCATTGTCAGTCATCGAAAGCTGTATGTGCCTAGTGGAACATTATGATATGAATTTATCCAAGGAAAAATCATTTTTTGAAGTTTATAAATCAGTCGAAGGACAATATAAAAAATTAAGAACTCAAGAGGACACTGAGACTCAATTATCTTGGGATATAATCAGAAACAAAGAACTGAAGTCTTTGAAAAAAAAGGTATAAAAAACATGTATTGAGATAACATTGAAAATATATGAAATAAAACTTTACAAAATAATGTACGTACACATATACTATATATATGTATATATATTAATTTCAGTTAGGCGATGTAGATTTATTTGAAGATGATGGAAATCCGACGAAAGATCATTTAAAAATGATTTTGTGGGCGTACAGTCCGCAAGAGCAAAGAATGAAAAAAATTAAAATAATTCCTCCTAATGGAGATATTGAAATGAAAGATGAAAATTCTTCAAATGGAAATAAACAGAAAGATGATAGAAAGAGTGGAAATAATAAAAAAAGGAAGCACAGCAGCAGCGGATCCTCCAATGATGACGATTCCCCAACAAAAAAAGCAAAATAAAACAGATGGTTTATTATAAATAATTATGTAAATATTATAGTATGGAAAAGTTTATTAAACAGGTTAATAATTTTTTTATTGACCAATAAAACAGCCACTGCTTACCCTGTTAATCATAAAATCAATGGACATACATAATTATACTTGCATTTATTTATTTATATTTTTGTTTATGACTAATTATAAACGGCTTACTATCATTAGGTACATACATATTTAAAAGTATGTAGAGCAGATTTCATTGTTCGTATGAATTATAAACTATTAATATGAATTACAAAAAATTCTTACCATATGTGCAATATTGTTAGTTTCCAAAATTTTATTAATTTCAATTTTTTATTTTTTATTTAATTTGATATAGTTTATATTCTAATGCAATATAAAATGTGCGATTCTTATATAAATAAGTAAAAACATGTACATATAAGAATTTTTACATGATAGTGTAGAATTTTATCATTATGATAAAATTCATTATTACAATATTAATAAATAGGTCTTTTTTATAAAATTGTTATAATTTGTTATGCTTTAACAATAATTAATACACTCAGAATATTTATCGGTTGAATTTTAAAAATCAGTCAGTAAAAGTGTGTATGTATGTTTTTGAACTATCAACGCCGTGGAACTTGGGCACAACACTGAATGACTATATTTTCATGATATGTATCTATTTAGACAAATGACACTTTTTTAATTAATTAATTTATTTTCTTGGTCGTGATGCAGTGATAGATAGTCCTGAGAAAGTTTTTTTATTTGTTACTGCGCACTTGAGCAAATATATGTACATATTACCAGGCATTAACATTTTAAATTGCACATGCATATTAATTTATTTTTACAGCAATAAATAAGGTTGTCATATTTGTTTCTGATATTATATAATGTTCCAGTTGAGTATACAATTTAGTTTTAAGTTCATTTCAATTAAGCTACATTTTTTTTTAAAATTAATTAATTATTTTAATTAATATAAATTTAATTACAAAAAACGCAACATTATTATTCAGTCAGGTGATATTGGAAAGAATTAAAAAAAACCCTTATATAATATGTACATATGTACATATGTATATATGTATGTATGTACTATATTCTAATATATGTACACCCTACATACATATGTATGTACATATATTAGAATATAGGAAAAAAATACAAGATTAAAAATCTTTTTTCAGAAAATCATCTCTTTCATGTACCATCGAAACTTTGTAATTTTGTGGAAATATCTGAAAATCTCTTAATATTTGTATTCGTGCAAAAAAAATGAATTAAATTAAAATCCTTTCTGTTTCCATTCAGAGTTTTAATTGTTCCTGATTTTTTTCCCTATACGATTTGATTATTTAAAAAATATGCTTGTCACAAGTTTTGTACAAAACATGGAGAATATTTAGAGTAATATTTTTTAAAATTACTTTCTTGAAAAATTATTTCTTATTCGTATGTACATATACATACATACATATAAATAAATACTTACTCTTATATAATCACACTTTACAAACAACGACAGATTTACAAATTAACTAAACATTCACAAAGTTCCTTTAATTTCTTTTGCAGATCATTCAGATGGGTATTTTATAATAGGATGTATAACTCATTACACTAAGGAGTCTAAACATATGTACACATCATTATCACATTGAATGATGATTGAAGCAATTTCGCAAGAATAGTTAATCGAATGGATAATTATGAATTTTAACTATCGAAGTTAGGATGTCATCTAAATTATGTATGATTTTGTAGTTATAAAATTCATTAACCACTAGAAACGCGAGGTAGGTATTTTATTTTACGCAATATTTACATATCAATACCGATAAAATTAATTTTAAAAAGTGGGATTCAATTAATTTTTTAGTCAGTTTCAGGTAAACCTTCAATTGTATCAGGTGTGTTTATTTTTGCTTAAATGTGTATTTTTCAAATTATACGACAGATATTGCGTATGTATGTATGTATGTATGTATATACAGACTGATTTTTTAAAACATTCATCAATCTGAATTATCCATTAATTGTATGACCATAATTAATGGATAATTTTCTTTTATTGATTATTTATTTTAATTTTGAGGTTACATATATTTGTGTTTAGGAGTGAAAAGGAAATTCAGCAGAAAAATATGTCAAAATTATTCTTATTGTCTTCAGCTGTGCTGCTATTCATTGTATGAAGTATTTCAACAGATAAATAATTATTTAATTGACATTTGAAACCACATTTTATTTCTTGTTAATATTTCCAGGCAGCAACAATTGGAACACCAACCAACTCGAAGTGTTTTAATGATATCAAAATTATATACCCAAGGGATATCAAGAACATACCAAAACCTTACTTAGAAATTAAAAATGACCCGATCGACCCAAATAAAGCTATAATACGAATGGGCTTCCCCATGACAGTAAAATATCCAAGTTCCAAAGATCCTTCCATGATTTACAATATTCTAAGAAATATTTTTTCAAAAAAGCCTCAATTAACTGTAACTAAATTCAATGTTCAACCTTTGAATCCGCTTTAAATAAATTGAAAATTTTATTTAAATAAAAATATTTAAAATTCAACTGTTTTATTTTGTATATAAAATGTAGGAACATATGTACATTTTTTTACTTGAATAATAAAAATGCAAATGTTTTTTTAATTATTCAAGTAAAATGTACAATATCAAGAGTACATTTTATGTATTTATCATATACATTTTACATGTAATATACATATGTATTGTATGTACATATGTACATACATATACATATGTATACAAAAAGTACCGAACAAATACATCTGAAAACACCTGAAAGTACAACTGTTGTTATGTTCGTATGCTTTGACAACTAAAAAATAAATGTTTGCCAAAAATATTTTTTTATACATTTTTAACACGGTCATAGCCAGGAGTTCTAAGGGGGGGGGGAGGCTGCATATTGCGTTTTTCTATTTATTGAAAAATGTTTCACCTGAGGCATTAAATTAAAATTAAAATTTGTAAATTTGATTTAATATTTTTTTCTCAATACATTTGTACTTCTTTAAATTAGGGAGGGGGGGGGGGGGCTTAATATTATGTAGCATAATAAATTAGATCAGGCAATCGGTAGTAATTATGTAACTCTTGCTCGCTTTTTTTTTTACTAATTTTTTCGAACTTAAGCTCATTACAACAAAATTCCAGTGTAATTATTTTTTCAATATCATGTAAATAAAAAAAATAACTTTTTTCATAACTTAAAATTTTAAATTAAATTTTTCCTTTTTCTGAAGTTAAAAATTTCGTGACCACACGATTTTTCGTAGTATTTTTTTTTTAAAGCAACATTTAATTATTTTATTTGGGCCAAGATATTTTTTACTATTCTTCTTCTAGGTCTTCATATTTTTATACTATTATTTTAATAATATGAAGTTTTAATTATAAAAAAATTATAAAATATTAATCTAACAACCGGAAATATTGTACATATAATTGTAAAAAAAAATAAAACTTTTTAAAATGTTCTACATTTGCGATAAAGCATGTATCGAAATGTTTTCGCAGCCGGTATGTGTACGTTGAATTTTGTTTTTGATACTTCTTATATTTCTCAAGTGACAAGTTTGAACAAGATAGTGTCATTTGACATGTGGTGTTACCGGCGGATATTATAGATCTCCTGAAAGGAACATGTGAAGAACGAAACTGTTCTCCAGATGCTTTACAAAAAGATAGGGATTCTTCATATGAAAAGCGGTGAACAATGGAATTAGAATGGAACAGACAATAATGGAGGGGAAAGTAGAGGGCAAAGGGACTCGGACTCGAAAAATTGTTTCGGCTTGCCCATGTTAGGGCAGAATTCGCACGGGCTATCAATTATGTCTACCTATGGTAGTCGCCGACATCCGAATACGAATTTGCCACAAAATATATTACTCAAATATGTATGTATAGGTTAGGGTTTCTGACCCGGGTCGACCCGGGACAGATATTCCCGGGAATTCACGGAATTTTTGTTGTCCCGTGTCCCGGGAATTCTTCACTTTAATCCCGGGAATTGGATTTAGAAAAAATCAATCAGTCATTCTCAAATTTTTAAAATCGAAGAAAGAAGAAGCCTAAAACTGATTTTTTTAACACAAATTTTAAATAATTCAGATTTTATACCGAACAAAACATTTTTTAAATGTTTTAATAAAAGCGAACGTACATATATCCTACGGTGAAACTATTATGAAGCGAGTATATCCTTCTTGTAAGAAATAAAATTAAAATATACATGCTGACAAGAGAAAAAACCGATAATTTAAAATAAGAAGAGGTTAGTAAAAATTGTTTTTGTCCCTTTTAACAATAAAACCAACTTTGATCGAAACTGATAGAGTATTTTTCAATGCTGGAAATTTTTGGACCAAATCTAGAATTAGACTTTCGGATCCTGATTTAAATATTTTAGTATTCTTAAGAAGCTACTTTAAATAAGTTCACTTTTATAATTAAATCTTTTCAAGTTAACAGATATATTATGTATTGTTTTGTAAATAAATAAATATTTTTTTATTAATAAAAAATATATAAAATTGAAAAAAAAAAGTTTTTTAACATGTGTCCCGGGATTCCCGGGATCCCGGGACACATGTAAAAAAATGGGATGGGAGAAGACACGGGATGGAGTCCGATCCCGGACTCCATCCCGTGTCCCGGGAAATCAGAAACCCTAGTATAGGTACAGTGCCGGCCTTACTTTTAACGCCTTACTTACTTACGCCGGGATAATTTTTTTCTAAGCGCCACTAGAAAAAATATTAAAAAACGGGTTACCATCCTCCTTTTTCCGGGCTTGGGACCGGCAGAAAACTGGTTAAAAAGGTTTTCCAACCCCACTGCTAGAGTTAAAAATAAATAAACAATTTTTTTTTTTCCTTTTTTCTTTTTTTGGTGCCATCTTATCGATTCCCGATAAATCATCACCAGTGATATCGTTGCTCTTCAGATCATGTACGGGCACTACGGAATCATCACTCCGTCCCCAAAATTGTGAATTGGGCTTCTGAATCTCTCACATTCAGAACACCAATTCGTGAGGCTTTTTTCGCTTTAAGCGCCTCTGCTGGTGAGTTGTGTCCAATAGCTGCAACGCTTCTATGTTAGGGTTACGGTGCAGTCTCAACTCGTGCCTCCCGGCGCATTTTCGGATGACTTATTTTACTTTTTGGATTTTAAGGTCCTTGTGGATCTCTTTATTTGTGACGAAGCGATATTTTATTTATTTTATTTTATTTTAAAAAATCAATACCACAGAGACTTGACAGGTTGCCCCAAAGCGTCAATGTGATTTTAATACAAATAATAAAAATCATAAAAATTACAAAAAAAACATCATAAAAAAAAATAATAAAAATCATAAATAAAAAAAAAAACATAAGAAAATAATAAAAATCATAAATAAAAAAAAACATCATAAAAAAATAATAAAAATCAAGTAAAAAATATGTACACAAAATAAAAACAAAGAAATAAGATTGAAAAATTTATATCGTGCTATTTAGGATGTGTTCCACCAACTCAACATAACTGGCATCGAATAGGTCCAAGTATTGTGCCAGTAAGTTAAGGAGTCGAACAGCTCTCGAGAGGGGGGAGTTCATGAGCACGTTTGATTTAGCCCTAATTGGTAAAAATATATCATGTTTTCTTAAAACTCTACGATTTTCCGGGGCCCAGAATTTTAGTTTCTCCAGGATAGTGGGATTGTGAATCTCTCCTCTAAGTAATTTTACGAAATGTTTCCCAAGAAATAAATCTCTTCTCTTTGCCAGGGAGTTGAAACCCAAAGATCCCAAGACAAAGGCACTAGGGAACAGATATGGATAAAATCCAAATGTTTTCAGATATAAAAATCTAAGGAATTTCCTTTGGACTCGTTCCAACATTAGAGAGTAACGAAGTTGATAGGGAGACCATATAATGGAGCCAAACTCGAGCACACTGCGAACTAATGTACAATATAAGAGACGAATGGCAGTGAGCCCTAGTTCGGACGAATTACGGATTACGAATCCAAGGATTTTTGTTGCCCTATCACAGATATTCTCAATGTGAATGTTGAAACTCCAACTATTTTCGAAGACTATTCCCAGATCAGATATAAATAATTCTCTCTGAAGAAGAGAATCATGAAATTTATACGGATATTTAATAGGAGAACGAGAACGAGAGTAAAAAATGACCCGACACTTTAGGATATTGAAGGGAAGTTTATTAACATTAGCCCATTCATAAATAGAATTCAAATCCTCTTGCAAATAAAGAGCGTCAGGTAAATCAATTATTCTCTTATAGATTTTTAAGTCATCCGCATATAATAAAAATTTAGAATGGTGAATAGAAGATTGAATATCGTTGATAAATATTAGGAATAATAAAGGGCCAAGATTTGATCCTTGGGGAATCCCAGAAGTGGCAACATACTCATAAGAAAAGCAACTCCCAAACTTAACGAATTGACGTCGATCCTGTAAATAAGAAATAAAAAGACCAACAAGATTATAAGTAAATCCAATAAAACTTAATTTACTAACCAAAATTTTATGATCAACTTTATCAAACGCCTTCTCAAAATCAGTATATATTACATCCATTTGATTATTACAATCCAAAGTGCTGGTTATGTCATTAGAGAAACATAACAAGTTGGTAATAGCTGATCTGGCCGGACGAAAGCCATGCTGCTGATCAATGAGCATACTTTGAAAGTGATTAAAAATGTATCTGTGTAATATTACCTCAAACATTTTGGCTGGCGCTGACAAGATAGTTATTGGTCTGTAGTTCCTTACACAAGATTTATCGTCCTTCTTATGAATAGGAGTTACTTTAGAGCATTTCCATAAATTGGGGAATGAAGAGTTCCTTAGAATTAAATTAAAAATGAATTTTAAAGGTTCTAAGAGACTAACCTCACATCCTTTTAGGATGTAATTAGGGATGGAGTCAGGACCGGAAGAATAAATATTTTTTAACTTTAGAAAGCCATATTTCAGATCGGAAGAGTCAAGATGATTAATCGCTAAAGTGGGGAAAGTAAATTCCGAGTCATTGGTAGGTTCCATGGAATCAGTAGGATTATTGAAAACTGATTTAAAAAAGTCGGCAAATCCATTAGCAATGTTTTGATCACCCTCTAACAATCCAGAATCATTGTACATAATGGTCGACTTTACACGATTTACACGTTTAGAATTGATGAAGTTCCAGAATTTCTTAGGGTTTTTAACTATGGAACTTTCACAATCAACTACATAAACATTATATGCATTATTAATTAATTTCTTAATTTCCGTACGTAAAATACGGAAATTATTTAAGATAAGAGGATTGCTCGATTTCTTCCAGAGTTTATGTGTTTGATATTTACTTTTTAAGAGATTAATAATTTCTTTAGTAAACCAAGGCGGATAAATCCTTTTACTCGTCACTAATCCTTTCAACCGAAAACAATCATTAAAAATAGAATATATAATGTCATAGAAATTAGAGAGGGCCAAATTAACATCTTTGCACTCATAAACTCGCTCCCATTGACAATTACAAAGAATATCATTTAAATATTTGAAATCAACATTTGTAAATAACCATCCATTTAGGACAGAGGTATTAAGACAGTTATTTATTAAACGAAGTGAGGAATAAGTTATAGTTAATTTTAAATGAATATCAAGAGCAGGATGATAGCTGTCTTCAGGAACCAAGGAATCAACTGAATTTGAAATAATAATATTCTGACAATCTAAATTTGTTAATAGAAAATCCAACATGGAATTATTAAAATAGTTTCGAATAGTATTAATTTGTTTTAAGTTGAATAAAGATATAAAAAAATTAAGGTCATCAGGAAAACAGTTAGAAGAATTCAGATTAAAATCTCCAGATATAAAAATGCGACCATTACTAAAATGTGAATAATTAGATATAATTAAATCAAAAAATCGCTTATAAATATTTGGTGGAGATCTTGGTGGAAAATAAATAGTACATATGTATATAAAAAAAGGAATGTTAACAAATCTTAGTTTTAGCCATACACATTCATGAATGTCCTCAAGATGACTAAGTCTTTCAACCGAAATAATATTTGTATTTTTAACTGCTAGAAGAACACCACCACCTCTGGCAGATCTATCATGGCGATATATATTGAAACTGCTGTCAAGTACTTCGGCATCATGTACAGATGAGTTTAGCCATGTTTCAGTAATAGCAAGGACGTCAATAGATCTAGAAGCGGCGTTGTTGTAGAATTCCTTGAGTTTTGTATTTAAACCCCGCACATTTTGATAATAAAGTTTAATGTTACGGGTCACGGGTTTGGGCAATCGGTTTCGAAGAGATTTTTTTGAGAAATAACCATTCTCTTATGCCAGTACCTATAGGCCAAAATTCAGGATTGATAATTATATTAAAAGTTTCAGTATCTACACTAATTTTAAATGACGAGCACATGTCAGTTTTAGCAACCTGAGAAACGTTGATTCTTTTATTTTTAATTTTATTTAATATGAACTGTTTCACAGTATCACAAGTGCAGTTATTTGCCAAATTAAAAACGTGTACATTCTTCAATTTCGGAATAGTGGCCACCTGTAAAGTTTTATCAGGTGCTCCAGATCCACGAGTGTATGGCAGTCTCCCGGAAGAAGTCCCAGCGACCTGACTGAACGAATTTGAAGGATCTACAGTAGAAGCAGAAGCAGGAGCACAAGAGACAGGAACATAATCAGATGTTGAAGCAGAAGCTGATGTAAGTGTAGTTGAAGATGAAGATGGCAGAGGTGAAGCAGTAGAAGATAGCGCTGCGACCTGACTGTAAGATTTCGCAGGTTTTATAGGAGAAGGAGGAGAAGCAGAAACAGAAACAGTAGAAGCAGAAACAGTAGCACATATGCATCGGTGATAATCCTCAGAAACTGGTTTTGACATCTTTGCATTTTTTCGATATTGGATGGCTTACTGCATCCCTAAAGTTCTATGCCATATGTCCATATTGGCTTTACGATTGCCTGGTATATCAGTTTTTTGCATTGTAGGTCTAATTTGGAGTGTCTTCCTATTAGCCAATGCATTTCTCTTTGTTTCATTCGAATCTGTTCTATTTTTTTTTAATGTGATGCCTCCACGTAAGCCTTGAGTCAAGATGCAGTCCTAAATATTTGGCTGACAAAGCTTGTGGAACTTGGATTCCATTTATGAAAGTCTGAATGCTGACACTATTTCGTCGCAGTGCGAATGTGACCTGCATTGATTTTAGCTCGTTGAGTTTCATTTTTCAGTCCTTGGTCCATTTGCTGATCTTGTCCAGTGCATGCTGCAGGCGTTCAAATGCTTCCGCCTGCGACTCGCTCGATGACATAATGACTGTGTCATCTGCAAATGTTCCAATGAATGTCTCTTCACTTGTCGGGATGTCAGCAGTGTATATCAGGCACAGTATAGACCAGTGGCGGCTCGTCCTAATGGGCTGCCGGGCTGCAGCCCCTCCTATAATAATAATAATAATAATAATAATTCTAAGATAATAAAAATTCTAAGATATATATTTAATAATACATTTAATATTTTATTTATTAATGATATTTTTTTTATTAGTTGGATGGACTTAACTATTGGGGCCTTCGACAGAGTAAATATTACTTACAATATCACCCATATACAAAAGGGTGATATTGTAAGTAATGTTGACCGTTTTGAAGACCCCACTAACTTGTATGGTGACAGATGAATTAAAATGTTGCTGTACTGGCTGTAAAGTGTTACAGCGCCGAGCTGAACGCTGCGCAGCCCGGAGTTTCGGAACGAGAAAGAGAAAGAGCTATTTGCAACTGCAGATAGCTCTTTCTCTTTCACTTACTCTGCCATTTTGGGCTGGACAGTCGGCAGCCTTCGCCTGTCTGCCGTCTACAGTCGGCAGTCTTCGCCTTCGACATTCATCTGTCAGTTTGTTTAAGATTTCGCGCGCTTGATCTTACATTTGATTAGTTGAATCGCACGATCACAGCTTTATTCGTTTTCGTTACTCTTAATTGGTTGTGTACGAGCCCTCATCAAATCTTCGGTGAGTCGTTTTCATTTTGATAACAGCAAACTTTTTTCAAATCTGTTTAACTTTTTCTCGTAATTTTTTATTTAAATATATTAAGATATTTTTTCTTTTAAAAATGGAAGAACAAAAGAATTCAGTAAAATATTTACAAAATTTGCACTTTTCGCGACTAGAACTTACCGAAAAAGTCGCTATAAAAGCATTAGGCTGCCTCACGCCCAATTTAATTATTTCACAGCCTGCAACTAGTAGATCTTTTAGTTACTCGCGAAAATTTAATCCAGACATTTATAAAAAATACAATTGGTTAACGAGATGTACAGAAAAAAACGCGTTTTTTTTTATCCGTGTCTTTTGTTTGGAGGCGAGTCGCCAGGCGAAGCATCTTGGAGTTATTGACTTAAAACATTTAAACGATAAATTTAAAAACACGAGGGAAGTGTCGAACACTTAAATAATTTGTGTAATCTCACGATTTTGGGAAGCTTGTCGGCGGGAAATAGATAAGCAAAAAAATCGGGATGTTTTATTTAAAATTATTGATTGCGTTAAATTCTGCGGTAAATTTGAAATGCCAATGAGGGGACACGATGAAACAGATAATTCAAAAAATCCAGGAGTTTTTCGGGGGCTTCTAGAATATTCACAAAATTTCAACGATTCTTTAAAAAAACATTTTCAAACTTCTTCGGTTTTTAAAGGGACATCAAAAACTATTCAAAATTAACTTTTAGATTGTATTTTGAACGTGTGTAGGGAACAAATAAGTGCTGAAATAAAAAAAAAAACAACTTATCTAGCTGTTATGGCAGATGAAACAACCGATGTATCGATGCATTATCAACAGGTTAATGTTTTTCGTTACGAATTAGGGGGTTAAGTTTTTGAAAGGTTTTGGGGTTTTTTTTAATCCGCGTCGCGAAACCAGCAAGAACGAATTTTTTTAGCAATCTTACTGGAGTACCAGCGTATTTTTCGAAATCTTCATCGCGTTTGGACGCACCCCTTTTACCCTAATACCCCTTTAATACCCCTTTAATGGGTGGTGAATTTTGCTAGTTTTTTTTTTCAATAATACTTAAATCCACATGTAAGTGGTCGTACGCCAAAAATTGTGCTTATTTTGTCCTGTATAATAATTATGGTGACATTTTTTAGACATATTTTCAGTGCAGCCCCGCCACTAAAAATTATCACGAGCCGCCACTGGTATAGACCCTATTACGCTTCCCTGTGGTACTCCTGCAGAGGCTGTGAAAAAGTTAGAGAATGCCTCCTCATGAGCAACTCTGAATTTGCGTCCGGATAAGTATGATTCCAGTAATTTGACATAATTTCCAGGTAATGACTTGCTGATTTTGTGGATAAGTCCTTCGTGCCATACCCTGTCGAAGGCCTGTGAGACATCAAGAAATACAGCCGGACAATACTTTTTTTCCTCTAGCGATTGCTCTATTTTTGAAATTACACGGTGCACTTGATCGATGGTAGAATGTTTCGACCTAAAGCCAAATTGGAAGTCGGGAACATCGATTAAGGACTTGAGTCTTTTTAATAATAGTTTTTCGAATAGCTTAGAGATCGCAGGCAACAAGGATATTGGTCTGTATGATGTTACTTGTTCGGGTGACTTTTCTGGTTTCTTCAACATGATGATTTGAGCAGTTTTGAAGCACTCTGGAACATGCTTGAGCCGGAAACATGCATTGTATTAGTATGTTAGCATGATAATAGCTTTTTTCGAAAGTTCCTTAAATAGTCCCGGTGAGATTTCGTCAATTCCAGGTGCCTTTTTAGGATTTATATTGTCATTTATTTCTTTAGCTACTTCCATAGGGGTGACAGTTTTGATTAGTTGCTGTGGTTGATACATTGGTGTATAATCAGCATCAGATTGAATATTGTGTGGTTGGAATACTGTCTCTAAGTGTTGTGAAAACAGCTCAGCTTTTTCTTTGTTGCTTCTTATCCACTCTCCTTGCGCATTTTTCAGAAGTGGTATTTGTAGAATTGGTCGTTTGAATTTCCTAGTTGCTTTCCATAGTGAGTGATTTTTATCAGCTGCAGGGCCCAAACCTTCCAAATATTTTTCAAAACAATTTTGTTTGTGCTCTTTAATAAGTCGGTTAACTTTGTTACTTATGTGATTAAATTCTCTTTTGTCTGCAATATTTCTGGTTTTATGCCATATTCGTCTTGTTCTACGTCTTTCTTTAATCAATTGTCTAATTTCCATGGGGTAGTTAATGATTTGGTCTGGTTTTTCTTTTGGTACGGGTACGCAGCCTCTCGTACAGAGTCAATAAAATTTTGAGTGTGTAGTTCGAGATCTTCTATAGTTTTAAGTTTCACTATTAAATTTATTGATCGGTCTAATTTTTTTCTGAACATATCCCAGTTAGTGCGTTTATTTGTCAGGTTCTGTCTCCTTATTCTTTTAATTACCAGTGTGCTCAGTGTCATTAGCACTGGTGTGTGATCAGAAGTAACGTCCTCTATATTTTATTTATAAATAAACAAATAAATAAAATTATATTTCAGAAATGAATTTCCCGAGCCATTTTTTTCCCACACTGGAAAGTCTATTTTGTGACACTGTAGACCGGGATAAGTTTTAATTAATTTAAGTTTCGAAAAACTAAGTTCACCACTTGCTACAGCTATAGACAATGTCAACAAAATTCGCATACCAACCCAAATGTTTGGATATATGTAATTCTTGTAAATGTTATTTTATGAAATTTCAATACAATGAGTGGATTATTTTTACCTTTTATTTGAAAGATAGGCTTTTTAACTAATAAGTTCATCTCAAAGTTCATTACTAATGATATCAGACTTTGAATTCGTGGTGAGCTTAATTTGAAGATCGGTATTTACGAAGTTCGTTTCTTTCCGGTAGATTATTTACAAAATTAATAAAAACCCACGTCGTTGAATATTCGTTCAACTGCTCGAATATTTCTTTCATTGACACAAATGTTAATGGTTAAAAAACTCGACCTCTTACTATTTCTCAGGACAAATGATTAACTCGTTTTGTGTATTTTCGTCAAATTGCCGTTTCACTTTTTAATTGTATAAACACCGACTCTATTTGTAACTTACTATTTCACTTCCCATCAAGTGTCAAATTATTTTTTTAAGGAATATAATTGCACGTGATCAGTCATAATCTTCCAGCGATATATTGAAGCTGAAAATAGGGTAAACAATTTTCGGAGAATACCGAAAAAAGTTTGTGTTATTACAGAAAATTTCTCAGCGTCATATAGCACAAGATTTAAATTGTAGATGCCACAGTGAAATGTGAAATTATTTTTTTTTGATGAGCATAATAGAATATAAAAGGGGATGTGCCTTCGCCCAATGAATAGAATTTGCCGAGTACAAATGTTTGTACTTAGAATGTAGAGGCGCCTTAGCACTCTAATCTAAAATTTTGTAACGCCTTTGGCGCATCAAGTGGCGCTCTAACTTACTCTAACAATCCAGCCTCCCATAAAACCGGCACTGTATAGGTACATACGTACACAAAGTCGTGGGTTGGTCACATCCAAATTTTATACTTTACTATTTACTAGTACAGATAACCTCTTGTAAAAAATGCATTAGTTTGTACATATGTGGTACATATGTATGTACATATACCAGTGGTGGCCCGGGAGAATTTCCAGCTGCAGAGATGAATCGGGCTGTATTAGCTCGTTGATCATCCTGGTGTTCAAATGCAAACAAAAATAATGTGTACATATGTATATGTATGTACTAAACTAGTAGGCCTGGAGCCCGCAGACCATATGAACGACAAAAATATCATGCATATTTACTATACTGGGAGGCTGCAGCCCCACAGTCCATATAGGGCGAAATCACACAGGGAAGAACGGCACGTCGTGTGCATGGCTCCCCGGTGTGTGTGGTATTTCTTCAAATATGGGATACACCGTTATCGATCACTTTCAAGCAAGGATAAATACAAGGATACAATTTTACCGAAAACACTCCAGAGGATCACTTTGGGGCGGGGCGTGCTGGGCGTACCATGAATATGTGTAAGGCACCCATTTTTTTCGAATGTTTAAAAGTATCTAAAAAAACCACGTCCCACGTGCATCGTCGTGTACATACGTACATACATTTGTATTTATAATGTATGTATATATGTACTATATACATACATTATACATACAAATGTATGTATGTATACACAATGTACTCTTAATATTGTAGTAATTTGGTATGTTAAATTGCATGATGTATGTATGACACAGTGGCGTAACGTCAATTTCAGGCACCCCCCCCCCCCATATATTCATATTATTTTCTTATAGCAAAATACATTTCCAAAATGTCTTTTTTAGGTAGAAAAACCTCTTTTTCTGGACTTCGCATTGGCAAATACTTTTTTTATTTCACAATCATGTTATTTGTTCTCTCATGTTCAATACTTATCAGCGCTTATTCTTTTGATCGATGTTGTAATATAGTTGACGTAATTTAAATAAGTTTAAATTTCAAACGAAATTATTTTTAATAAGTTTCAACTTCGAGAACGAGCGTTCCGCGGTGGCTACAGTTGCCGGAAGCGTGAGGAACAACAGGATTGAAATGTCGAATTTATAGTATAAAATTACAAATGAAGAGCTTCGCCAAATTATGAACACTGTCGATCTTCTTATTTAGATTTATTTATTTTAAGCACGAACGAAAATCAAGCACCTGATTAGACAATGATTTGTCAAAATCATTGACATATTGGTCGGCTAGAGATTTCGCTTCATGATATACATACATACATATGTACATATGTAAATCGTCATCTGATAATTCAATAGTCATCAATCAAGTAAATCGTCATCTGATAATCTGATAGGAAAGCGAACTTTAAAACAATGTCATGTCATTAAATGACGTGAAATGAACCCTCAATTGCACTAAGGTTACTTCTAGTGCCGCATTAAAAATTGTTTAAAATTCTTTTAACGGGTCTTTTATGACTAAGTTCATCAAAGTGCTTTTAGAGATAAAAGATTGATGAATATATGTCAATTTTGACTTCAACCTCATTTAGTTGCAATATTTGTTGAAATTTTTATAAATTTTTCAAATTTATTTTTAAAATTACTGATCTCGTCATATGCATTTCTAATCATAAACCGAAGGAGGCGCAGCCTTATGGGGCGCAGCCTCATGGGGCGCAGCCTTATGGGGCGCAGCCTTATGGGGCGCAGCCTTATGGGGCGCAGCCTTATGGAGCTCAGCCGCATAACGTCTGGCCCACAGAGTTCAAAGAGTTGAAGTAACTGATGGTGAATTTTCCTCAAAAACTTCCCATCCGTTAATACTGATAGCGAAAATTTTATAAATTGTATTGGCTTTCACGCCTGTTGTAATTTTTTTTATTGTTTTAACACTAAAAAGTATAGTAAGAGAATTCGCAGCTCAGCCGCACGGGGCCCCGAAGGGGGCGCAGTCTTATGGGGCTCAGCCGCATGGGGCCCCAAAGGGGGCGCAGGGGGGCGCAGCCTTATGGGGCGCAGCCTTATGGAGCTCAGTCGCATGGGGCCCCGAAGGGGGTGCAGGGGGGTGCAGCTTAATGGGGCGCAGCCTTATGGGGCGCAGCCTTATGGGGCGCAGCATTATGGAGCTCAGCCGCATAACGTCTGGCCCACAGAGTTCAAAGAATTGAAGTAACTGATGGTGAATTTTCCTTAAAAACTTCCCACCCGTTAATACTGACAGCGAAAATTTTATAAATTTTATTGGCTTTCACGCCTGTTGTATTTTTTTTTATTGTTTTAACACTAAAATATATATATAAGAATAAGAGAATACGCAGCTTTGTGTACATAAAATAAAACGAGATGCAAATAGGTTGAAAAATAAGAGAGATTTTTAAAAAAATAGTCACAAAGAAATTGCAGTACTAGTTTAATAATATTAAGATATATGTACATATATAAAAAAATATAGAGTGAATAAAGAAAAAGTTATAGGCATTTAAAGAATTAAAATCTGACATTGCGAGAGAGTGGCAAACAGGGAAAAAAACGATGGGAACAGTGTGGACAAATGCGCAGATGTGGACAATAGACGTCACCGAGAAAGATGGTGGAATATTTTCGAACGTGTCTATTACGATTATTTTTCACCATCGTAATGGAGGACTTCATTTCCATATATATATTGATGACCAAACCGAGCAAAATGGCAAAGTTTGAAAACAATCGGATAAGAACACAAATTTCGTCAGACGAAAAAATCGAAAGTGAAGTAAGAAGAGGCTAGTAATAAAAATGATCGAAAGAGGCACGCCGCTACATATGTAGTATGGACACACACGTGTAACAGAAAAAATGATGTACATAAAATGAACTTGGTTGAAGATATCTTAATTTCATGTCCTTGATTTTGTTTGTATTCCAATATTTTAATTGAATTTAAGATATTGGAATTTATTATTTCAGCTTTAACCTTTCCGAATGTTAATTCAAGTGTTCTTTTTATATCAATATTTTTACCTCTAGGATAAAGTTTCATTAACAATGCACCATATATCAATCCATCGATGTTCACACTTGCTGATTAATCAGTCATATTTCATACATGTTTATGTAGTTGTGTGCACTTTTTTATACATATTTACAAATATGATTTCAACAGAAGAAATTTACATTAAAACCATGTATCTTAAGCTGAAAGATAATATGCATACACTTTATTTATATATAAATTTTAATTAATTTATTTAAAAATTTAGCTAATAAGCTAATGAAAATTACACCTGTTACATAAATCTAATACACTATACATAATATCTACTATTCCTCACTTGCGAGGTGCCTCCTCGCACCTCGCAATAATGCGTCTCTGGTCTTTGAGGAATTGACGAATTCGGGGGGGGCACCATACACAAGCACACCCCTGTGAAAAACACCACCAGCTGTCTTCGTTTCCCTTTATCTACCTACAATTAAATTGTTCTTATTTCTAGTAGAATAATTATGGACATCATGGTTTCGAATTATATAATGCTTAAAATAATGAGGCAATATATTATGGTCTAAGTTATAAATAGTCAAACTTAACTTAAAACTGCATACATACATACATATATCTATTATTCGCCCATTCCAATTCATCGAACATACTTCTAACACTTTTTAACCTAATCAAATTCAAAATACATCTCATATGCCTGCTTTACAAATTTAATGATGTCTTAAGTTGACGTTGGTCAATAAGTGGATGTAGCCTACTTTGACTTTCGCAAAGCCCTTGATCGTGTGAGTAATGACTAGAGACACGTATTTTGGGCATTTGCCATAAATGCTAAAATTCTGAATAGGTGCAAAATTCGTAAAATATGCTAAATTCGTAAAAAAAATTATAAAATTAATAGAAAATTTAGAAGGGTCTTCCTATCCCTTTGTCCATTCATTATGTGAAGAAATTGACGGGATAAAACAGAGCTTGCAGTTTACCATAGACGGTGTTTTTCCTGTCGAAACCAAGCAACTGCTTTTATCTACAAAAGAAGACAGTTGGAGCTGTGTATCCAAAAGGCTACTCAAAAAAGCGTCTTAAAACTAGAATCGCACTAAGACTTTAGTCTTGAGTACGATTCTTGACAAAACTGGATGGGACAAATCTATTCCTCCAAACATTGAGTAAACTATTCAATCCATCTGTGGCAGGTACAAAATCTAATATTAATGTTAAAGAAACTGTTAAATATGAAGAGTTTGGTTCTGCAGCTCTAAATTCTATTTGGTGTCCCGTCAATAGTGTGGAAGGTATTTTAGTAAATACAATATAATTGTTACCGATCGTCGCATGAATCTCAAAAATGAATCTTTGGAAATATGCTCTATGTTGAGTTTTAATAAATTTTAATCGGTATTATGTTTTTATAATCATATTTTTTGTCTTTGTATTTTTATATTCAAGTTTTTTTATTTGTAATTTTAATTACAAAACATTTTTGAATTTTTCTATAATTGTTTTATTGTTGTGTTGTCTTTAAATTGTATATAAATTTTATTAAAATTCATCGAAATTGTCAATTATTTAAAATTAAACTATACATAAAAATAGATGCTAAATAGACGCTAAAATTGAACATTTTTAAAACGCTATAATGCAAAATGAAAATGCTAAAATTGACAAAAATAGATGCCCAAAATACGTTTCTCTAGTAATGACGTTCTTCTGATCAAGTTAGCCGAAGTGGGATTTTCACCACAACCCCTTAAAGTCTTTGCTTCTATCTTAGTAATAGGAAGCAATTTGTTATATATGGTTTTTTTAATCTCCTCCATTTTTTACTTACCTCTTATACAGTTCACATGGTTTTCATGTAAGGGGTCATTTTTTATATCTCTTATCTCTTATTACTAGATTTGGTGAAATCAGGCGTTCATTTTAGGCCCCTTACTATTTACCATTCTTATAGATAATAACCTCCCTAGAGTTTTATCCAATGCATCATGTCTCTTTGTTGTTGACGACGTCAAATTATTCTTTTCTGTCAAGGATGAGAGGCAAACCTCTCTTCTTCAAGCTGATATTAACGCTGTCTTGGAGTTAAGTTATATTTTAGGTCTAGACCTTAATTTTAATAAATGTGCAATTGTGAGGTATGGACGTGTATATTTGCTCTATTGTCACAGATATTTCATTGGATCCGTCTTGTTGAATCGTGTGGAATCTATGGTCGATTTGGGTATCACTTTTGATCCCTAACTCACCTTTCACAACCACATCAAGACAGTCGCCGACGTTTCTTTTTGTCGACTCGGATTTGTCTTGAGATATGCTACGTTCTTCTCCAACCCTTTGTCTTCTCGCTTGCTTTTCAACTCGATTGTGAGAAACAAACTAGAGTATAATGAAATTTTATGGAATCCGCGTGAAACAAATTACTATCTAATGATTGATAATGTGCAAAAACCGTTTCTTCGTTTCCTATATAGGAAAGAGTATGGGTATTACCCATATTTCTACCGTACTCATTTCTTTTTGGGCATGCTTGGGTATAATTCCCTTGAAATTCGGAGAAACTTCTCATTAATTCATTTCGTTCTCCAGCTTCTACGTGGTAAGGTTGGGACTTTATGTCCCAAATAATTATATGCGTGGTAGACATCATCGTTTCATGGTTGTACTTCCTGCTCGCACAGTTATTTTTCGAATGGCTCCTATTCCAAGAGCTATTTGACTTCTCAATGAAACCTGTTGTGCCTGAATGCGATACTTTCCACCTTGGTGAGCGTAATTATTTTAACCTATTTGTTTGGTAGGCTGCGCTCATAATTATTTTCAGAATTGAATGTGATGTATGAGTAGAAATTTGATCTTCTGTCTTTCATTTAAGCCTCGCAGGGATGTTTTGTATTTGCGGCTGGTTCTTACATATATGTACACTATACATAGTACTGACTGTACATACTTAAATAAAAGACTGCTTTGTATTTATTATTTGAAATTTTTACATTATCTGCTATAATTATAATGCTATTTTTTATGATTATTCCTGTTTCTTTTATACTCAAACCAAGCCTTATCAAAATTAGATCCTTCAGTTACCATATGTGTATATATGAAGGAATGAAAATGCGACTTTTGTATATTCCACAATGGACCAGCTAGAAAACTTGCCACTTGAGAAAACCAGCTAGAAAAATAAAAAAAATGATAATTTTTAAACAATTTCCTATGTCTTTAACATAATATTTTTACTTCATTTATGTACGTAGTAACAATAGATGAAGTTATGTGATCATCATTGAAGTAGAATACATTATACTTCAATGGTGATCATGCGAAAATTCGAACTCGAGATTTTTTTATGAAACTCGAGTTCGACGAAAACTCGACGAAAATTAATAATTTTGTATTAAAATTACCCAAAAATTAGTAATGAGGAGATGCGTTGCTCGGAACAATAATATATTTTTTTAAATTTTATATAAAACTAGCTGTATTACCCGGCTTCGCTCAGTGTTTATAATATAAACCGCTTAAACATTACTAAGCTAATTTAATTAAAAAAAAAAAATTTAAAAAAAATTTAAAAATTCAAAAAAAAAAAAAATTAAAAAAATATAAAAAAAAAATAAAAAAAAAAAATCAAAAAAAAAAAAAAAAAAAAATCAAAATTTTTTTTTAAAAAAAATCAAAAAAAAAAAATCAAAATTTTTTTTTTAAAAAATCAAAATTTTTTTTTGCCTTCTAGGGCTTCGCCCTCGGCGCCCCCCTGAGCCTTTGCCTTCTAGGGCTTCGCCCCTCCACGCCCCCATGAGCAATTGCCGTTTAGGGCTTCGCCCCCATGATCAGTTGCCTTTTAGGGCTTCGCCCCTCCGCACCCCCATGATTTCATGCCGTCTAGGGCTTCGCCCCCCTTAGTTAATGCCTATTAGGGCTTCGCCCCTCCGCGCCCCCATGATTAAATGCCGTCTAGGGCTTCGCCCCCCTTAGTTAATGCCTTTTAGGGCTTCGCCCCTCCACGCCCCCATGATTGAATGCCGTCTAGGGCTTCGCCCCCGTGATCAGTTGCCTTTTGGGGCTTCGCCCCTCCGCGGCCCCATGATAAATTGCCGTCTAGGGCTTCGCCCCCCTTAGTTCATGCCTATTAGGGCTTCGCCCCCCTTAGTTAATGCCTTTTAGGGCTTCGCCCCTTCGCGCCCCCATGATTAAATGCCGTCTAGGGCTTCGCCCCCCTTAGTTAATGCCTTTTAGGGCTTCGCCCCTCCACGCCCCCATGATTAAATGCCGTCTAGGGCTTCGCCCCCCTTAGTTAATGCCTTTTAGGGCTTCGCCCCTCCACGCCCCCATGATTGAAGCCGTCTAGGGCTTCGCCCCCGTGATCAGTTGCCTTCTAGGGCTTCGCCCCTCCACGCCCCCATGAGCAATTGCCGTTTAGGGCTTCGCCCCCATGATCAGTTGCCTTTTAGGGCTTCGCCCCTCCGCACCCCATGATTAAATGCCGTCTAGGGCTTCGCCCCCCTTAGTTAATGCCTATTAGGGCTTCGCCCCTCCGCGCCCCCATGATAAATTGCCGTCTAGGGCTTCGCCCCCCTTAGTTAATGCCTTTTAGGGCTTCGCCCCTCCGCGCCCCCATGATTAAATGCCGTCTAGGGCTTTGCCCCCCTTAGTTAATGCCTTTTAGGGCTTCGCCCCTCCACGCCCCCAAGATTGAATGCCGTCTAGGGCTTCGCCCCCGTGATCAGTTGCCTTTTGGGGCTTCGCCCCTCCGCAGCCCCATGATAAATTGCCGTCTAGGGCTTCGCCCCCCTTAGTTAATGCCTTTTAGGGCTTCGCCCCTCCGCGCCCCCATGATTAAATGCCGTCTAGGGCTTCGCCCCCATGATCAGTTGCCGTTTAGGGCTTCGCCTCATAAGGCTGCGCCCCATGGGGCTTCGCGCCATGAGGCTGCGCCCCCCTGTGCCCCCTTCGGGGCCCCATGGGACTGCGCCCCCCATGGGGCTACGCCCCATGAGGCAGCGCCCCCTTCGGTGCCCCATGAGGCTGCACCCCATTGCGCCCCCTTCGGGGCCCCATGCGGCTAAGCTCCATAAGGTGGCGCCCCATAAGGCGGCGCCCCACAAGGCAGCGCCCCATAAGACTGCACCCCCTGCACCCCCTTCGGGGCCCCATGAGGCTGCGCCCTTCTGCGACCCCTTCGGGGCCCCATGAGGCTGCGTCCCTAAGGCTGCGCCCCATAAGACAGCGCCCCATTAGGCTGCGAACCATAGGACTGCGCCCCATAAGGTTGCGCCCCATAAGGCTGCGGCCGATAAGGCTGTGCCCCATAAAGCTGCGCCCCCTTTTGGGCCCCATGGGGCTGCGCCCCATGAGGCTGCGTCCCCCCGGGCCCCCTTCGGGGCCCCACGGGGCTGCGCCCCTTGTGGCGCCCCTGGCGGGGCCCCATGAAGCTACTCACCTTGCGCCCCCGCGGGGGTGAATCCATTGAATCGAAAAAAACAAATCGGCGCCCATGGATCGAAAAAAAAAAAAAATCGAATCACGTGTTCGATGACGTCACCGATCTACGGACGACGGCGACGACGACGACGACGACCAAGGATATTTACATACATACAAAGTCTCTTTCCAAATTATAGATTAGACTAGCTGTATTACCCGGCTTCGCTCAGTGTTTATAATATAAACCGCTTAAACATGACTAAGCTAATAGTAAACATTTTAATTAAAAAAAAACCCCCCCGCGCCCCAAAGATTAATTGCCGTTTAGGGCTTCGCCCCCCTTAGTTAATGCCTTTTAGGGCTTCGCCCCTCCGCGCCCCCATGATTAAATGCCGTCTAAGGCTTCGCCCCCATGATCAGTTGCCTTTTAGGGCTTCGCCCCTCCGCGCCCCCATGATTAATTGCCGTCTAGGGCTTCGCCCCCCTTAGTTTATGCCTTTTAGGGCTTCGCCCCTCCACGCCCCCATGATTTAATGCCGTCTAGGGCTTCGCCCCCCCTTAGTAAATGCTTATTAGGGCTTCGCCCCTCCGCACCCCCATGATTAAATGCCGTCAAGGGCTTCGCCCCCATGATCAGTTGCCGTTTAGGGCTTCGCCTCATAAGGCTGCGCCCCATGGGGCTGCGCCCCAGGAGGCTGCGCCCCCTTGCGCCCCCTGCGGGGCCCCATGCGGCTAATATCCATAAGGCGGCGCCCCATAAGGCGGCACCCCATAAGGCAGCGCCCCATAAGGCTGCGCCCCATAAGACTGCGCCCCATAAGGCTACGCCCCATGAGGCTGCGCCCCCCTGCGCCCCATGAGGCTGCGCCCCCTTTGGGGCCCAATGAGGCTGCGCCCCCTTGCGCCCCCTTCGGGGCCCCATGGGGCTACGCCCCTTTTGGGGCCCCATGGGGCCCACGAGGCTGCGCCCCCTTTGGGGCCCCATGGGGCTGCGCCCCACGAGGCCCCATGCGGCTAAGCTCCATAAGGCGGCGCCCCATAAGGCGGCGCCCCATAAGGCGGCGCCCCATAAGGCGGCGCCCCATAAGGCTGCGCCCCATAAGACAGCGCCCCATAAGGCTGCGCCCCATAAGGCGGCGCCCCATAAGGCAGCGCCCCATAAGGCGGCGCCCCATGAGGCTGCGCCCCCTTTGGGGCCCAATGAGGCTGCGCCCCCTTCGGGGCCCCATGGGGCTGCGCCCCCTTTGGGGCCCCATGGGGCTGCGCCCCATGAGGCTGTGCCCCCTTCGGGGCCCCATGCGGCTAAGCTCCATAAGGCGGCGCCCCATAAGACTGCGCCCCTAAGGCTGCGCCCCATAAGGCTGCGCCCCATAAGACTGCGCCCCATAAGGTTGCGCCCCATAAGGCTGCGGCCGATAAGGCTGTGCCCCATAAAGCTGCGCCCCCTTTTGAACCCCATGGGGCTGCGCCCCATAAGGCTGCGCCCTCCGGGCCCCCTTCGGGGCCCCACGGGGCTGCGCCCCTTGTGGCGCCCCTGGCGGGGCCCCATGAAGCTACTCGCCTTGCGCCCCCGCGGGGGTAAATCCATTGAAACGAAAAAAACAAATCGGCGCCCATGGATCGAAAAAAAAAAATCGAATCACGTGTTCGATGACGTCACCGATCTACGGACGACGACGATCAAGGATACTTACATACATACAAAGTCTCTTTCCAAATTATAGATTAGAAGATAATATCAAATGTCAAAGCTTTAATTTCTGGTTTTCCTTTTTTAAACTAATTATATTGAAATAAGTAGTTGTTAGTGGAAGTAATTAACATTTGAAGGGTCCAATCAAATAAATATTTATAAAAAATTAAACATAAAAAACTTCTATTGATATGGAAGGTTTTTTTGTTTAATAGCAATATGTATCTTGAAATCATTAATCAACTTAAAAAATTTCTGTGTATAATTTATACAACGACATGACAGCTAGCAGAATTTATTTTCATCAAATATTTATAGTGCACCCTGAACTCACGCGTCTCTATTTAAAGAATTCAAACAATACAAATTGTCTGTATGTGTATATGTGTATCTCGATCTTTATATAAAGTACCATAAACGGTCACTACTATATTAGTATAATACCTACATTGTCTGGCAAGTCAACTCTGACTTGGCCAACAATATCAAAATGAGGTTCATCAGTTTTGTTATTTTGGCAATCTTCTATTTTGCTGCTACCTCGGTAAGCATATGTAAAAAAATATAACAATAAAATTTTGACAATAGTGCCACGTAAACAACAATATTTATTTTAAAATGTACCTAATTGCCCAACCAAGGGCGAGAGATTCAAGGGTACATTTGATCGGATCAAAATATTTTTTTTTTTATAAAATCCATATTTTACAATATACGTTATTGTTAAATATATGTACATATATTGTAAGACCTGAAATTTAAAGATAACATTTTATCTTCTGATTTGTGACACTAAAATATAAATATTTCTCAGGAAATTTGCCATTTTTTTTATATTTTGCACCTCCCTTTTCTAAATCTTAGTTTCGTATTTGGAGATCGTGGAAATTTTGGTCAAAATTGTGATAAAATAATACTAGATTTTAGAGAGCATTGGAATTTATCTATGTATGTATAATAAAAATTTAATTTAAAAGTTTTCCGTTTTCCGTAAATGCTCCGAAACTCAATACGCATTTTGGTATGTTCTGAAAATATGTTGAAGATTTATTGAGTCGATTTTCAAAATGATTAGATAAAAACGGTAGAAATATTAAATATATTTTTTCACAGATTCCGAGTGGCTCAGCACACATAATCCGTCCACCCTGCGAGATCCAGCATCTACCGCCACTATGCCATAAACCAAAACCACTACCACCACCACCACCACCTCCATGTCATTTACACAAAATCGTAAAACCACTACCAGATATTTGGCCATTGACGCCAATATGCCATAAACCAAAACCACCTTGTCATAAACTACTACCACCACCACCACCACCACCACCACCACCACCACCACCACCACCACCACCACCACCACCACCACCACCACCACCTCCATGTCATTTACACACAATCGTAAAACCACTACCAGATATTTGGCCATTGAAGCCAACATGCCATAAACCAAAGCCACCTTGTCATAAACTACTACCACCACCACCACCACCACCACCACCACCACCACCACCACCACCACCTCCATGTCATTTACACAAAATAGTAAAACCACTACCAGATATTTGGCCATTGAAGCCAACATGCTGTAAACCAAAACCACCTTGTCATAAACTTCAACCAGCACCACCACCACCACCACCAGTTAAACATTGCCACAAACCGATCTGGCCAGAGAAGCCACCATGCAAAAAACTGACGCCACCACCACCACCACCACCGTGCCATAAGAAACCACCATGCCATAAGAAACCTCCATGCTATAAGAAACCACCATGCCATAAACAATACTAAACTATATTATGGACCACATGATAAACAAACTTATCTAATTTTCGGATACATAAGTAATTATAGCTGTAAAACTTTATTTAAAAATAAAACTGTTATTGAACCTCTTGTTTATTAAAAAGAAACCACATTTTTGATCAATCTATAACATATATTTATAACCATGTAATAATTTTGTGATTAAACTTTTTTTTAAATTAAGCTAACTGTATTAATTTTTTAACACAAATCTACTTACATACATATTTATTACATAATATTTACCTGTCTCGTATTAGCTTATATGTACAATACTAATCTGAAAAATCCAGGTAAAAAACGATTCAATTTGATTGATTCAATTGACTTTTGGATCATACGGCAAATTGAATTCCCGAAAATTGAAAAATAATTTTTTTTTTAATTTGCGCTGTGGTGCATTTCCTTCAATTTTTATAATAATATTCCACAATGAATTCACAAACATTTTGATTTTGATTTTGAAGAAAACAAAAACAATTGATGGGGGGAGGGCAACCATTCACAAGAAAACACGGCCTTGTTTGTATACATACATATCTATATGCAGTGGCGGCTCATTTATAAGATATCTGGGGGTGCTGTGGTTGATTAAAAATAAAAAAAATGTTTATTTGGATTATATTTTATTATTAACATCAAAATTATTAAAATTTAACATTATATAATATGTATTTTTATTTCATTATAAAATTGATTCTTCTGTCTTTTTTCCGTGAAAAAAGGTCACCTTTCGTAAGAATTTTCATTATTTATGATATTTTTTTTTTTCAGCATAGACAAAGCCGTCAATCTTTCCCGAACCATTGCGTTTCTTATATATGTCTTTCTTTTTATTGACGAAAAACACCGTTCGGGCTCAGCGGTAGTCATTGGAGTTGTGAGCAGAATTTGAATAAGTTTTGGTATTTCCTCAAGAATTTTGCAGAAATAAATTTTAACAATGTTAATAAATCATTAAAGCTATGCATTTCTTTCCTTGAGTAAAACACTTCTAATTCACTCTGAAGCTTTTCTTTGTCTAGCATTGGATATGATTCAACAGTTAGTAGTAGATCTTCCATTGGCATTTTCTTTGTGTACTTTTCAAAATTTTCTTTATTAAAATTTCTTTCAAAAATTTATTTATTAATCACAGCTATTAATCGATTAGAAAAAGTATATCTCTTTTTTATATCCTTAATAATAACATCGCACATATTTTTGGCTTTTTGAGACTGAGATGAAGACTATAATAATCTCGTATTTGTGTAATGGCACTAGTAAAACCTTTTAAGTTTTCTTTAATTCAAAATACATCGATATTACTAGATTGCATTTGGTTGTCAATAATTTCTACATGCGGTATTAACTTGTGAAAAAGTTCTAACCGAAATAAAAAAATTGTCATAATTTAATGTATTCAGTAAATTGGTAGAATCTGTTATTGTTTTATCAGTATTTTCGGAAGAAGATTTAAGTTCTTCTTGCCATGATTCTGTTCCTAAAATAGGTGCAAATATCGCTTTTAAAAAAATAGCTTTGCCAAATAAATTAGAAGAAATAAAACTGTTACAGTGAGGTGTGGAAGGAAGTATAGAAATGTAGAAAGTGTAAGAGGTGTAAAAGGAAATACGAAAGCAGAAGGAATGACGAAAAGTAAGAGGTGTCGGGCGCGCGTATACGATGCAAAATACGTCTCGTACAGCCGGGAGTGGCAGTACGAGACAAAGCTTCTAGCGCGAGCTCCCTCCCTACGCCACTCTTTCGCCCACTCGACCGAATATTTCATCGAAAACCGTACTGCACAAAATCATAATGATGCTTCACTTTCTGATATTAGTACCGCGGTGTATGGTCATTATTGGATGTATCGGTATGTAGGCGAGCTTAATACACACATACATAATATTGATATTTTCATATAATATATATGAAAATATCAATATTATAAACATAAATTTATGTATATTATAATATGCATTACATATTTCTCAATTTGCTTGGGGGTGCTGCAGTTCCGCAGTGCGTATGGACGAGGTGCCATTGCATTTATGTATTTTCGAATTACTACTGTAATATTTATAAAGCATTTATATACCCAATAAGTTATGTAATCTAATGAAGCTCATACCTACCTGACTTGTTATAGGCGATACAATTTTGAATTAAAAAATTAATAGTAATTTGATACATATACGAATTCGAATTTATTAATATACTAGTGAATAGCCCGATGAAACATCATCGCATGGGTATAAAATTATTATATACTCGTATAAAACTAAAAAAAAAAATCCGGAAGCGGAACCGTTATTTTCGTAGACTCTCATAGATAGTTTTCAATTCTTTATTTGTAATAATTTTCAATTCTTAAAAATACGCAGACTCCCATAGAGAGTTTTCAATTATTTATTTAAAGATTTCCTATTTTTTTCTATTATTATTAGCTATCGCCCCGAGCGATACTGCAAATCGAAATCCATTCACTCGATCCATGACACCCGACCACTCCCGACCTCTCCCGACTACTTCCGACTTCTCCCGACAACTACCGAAGATATGACTCCGTTTTGATTGGTTGTCCATACGTTCTGTACGATTATTGAATATTAACGTTATTTAGAGCAGTCTTTATACCCCTATCACGGTGTAGTGGTCAGCGTATATTGATCTGGGCGCGAGGGGGGTAGGTTCGAGTCGGCGTCCTGGAATTGATTTTATTTTTCAAATATCGCTAAAATATAAATTAATTTCAATAATTTCAATTAAAAATATATATTTAATTGTTTTATATGAAAAGAAAAAAAATTGGTTCAAAACCTCGCTAAATGAAATTATTAAAATTACGTATTTTTATATGGCGAGAAGGAATATTTCAATTAATGTTTAAAAAAAAAGGCGAAATGAAAAATTGGATTTGGCGTAATGTCCGAGACCATTAGCTCAATTAGATCCATATTCAGGCTATTTGGGGTGATCGGTTCGAGTCGCGACAAAGTCGTCTCGTCGAAAAATGAATTAATCGATTTTTATCGATTCGTTCATTATGTTCGGCGAGAGTTAGGACACCCCCCCCCCCCCCCCCCACACACACACACACAGATTACCGTCTTTATATATATGATGCGGCTTTATAAGAAAAATAAGAGTTGAATTTTTAAGGAGTAATAACATTATAATAAAACAATCAACAATGAAAAAAATAACGAATTTTTATTAAAATTCATAAAAATCATTAAGTTTAGTTCAGAAATAAATGTAAAAATAATTGAATCTTTTTGTGTAATAATAATCGAAAAACTGATATTTCACTTTTAGCCTCAAATCGACACATTGAACAAACTTGTATCTACATATACATATGTATATATATTGACTCAGTGGCGTGCGCTGAAATTCTCTCTCTTTTTACATACCTCCTTTACGTTTCACATGGCTTTCGTGTCAGTGGTCATTTTTATCTCTTATCCGATTGTTTTCACACTTTGCCATATTGCTCATTTTGGTCATCAATACACGTTAATGTATCGTCTGCCATTACGTTGGAGATAAAATATCGTATACAACGCGTTTTAAACACGCGGAAAGTAAATCTCCCTGACGTTTAATAAGCGTTTGTCCCGTATCTTCCAACCTGTTCGCCTCGATATGGCGATATAAGATTTTAATTGTTTAAACGCCTATAATTCACTCTATATATTTTATGAAATTTGCTCTATTGGTTCTCGTTATCTCTAATATATAAATATTTATAGTTTTAACTCTCATATGTATATATAAATTTCAAATTTGGCATGTAGCTTCTTGTAGGGTAATACACGATATATATTGATTTTTGGCCAAATATGTCATATTTGACATTTCACGGCTAAAAGTATATCTCTTCACTGGGTTTTATCTGCGAGATAAGTATTCAATAATAAGTTATGTTGTATCTAATTGTTAATATGATTTACAATAAGCTTACATACATTTAGTTTTTTACAATAAGCTTATTGTCGTACATCCTTACTTAATGTGCACGAACAGGATACAAGAGGAACAGCCTGTTCCTCTTGTATCCTGCTCGTGCACATTAAGTAAGGCTATACGACAAAAAGAGAAAGAATTTCCGCGTACGCCACTGTGTATTATATAGAAATTATATTTCTGAGGAACCGCGACGATAGTTAAATCAGATAAATTGTCAAACTCCGGTAGGAAACGATCGATGTCCAAATCTGACCAGCAACACCACAGAAATACTCCAATTTTACGAGATTTTAATTCAATTTTACAATTATACGAGAAAATGATTTTTTTCGAAAATCAAGAAGTTTGAAACTCTCGATTTTGTGGCCTAAATCATTATTCATTAAATCACTATATGAAATGTGAATCATTTATATATTCGATTAAAGTATTAAGTATTTTTTGTAATAATATTTACTATTTTTTTCAATTTGTTAAGATAATTGAAAATTCGAGACACAATTTAGGAGAAAGAGATTTTAGTTTTAAAAATAATGTGTGTGTGTGTGTGTTGCTTGTGTGTGTGTGTATTAGTATGTGTAAATAGTAAGTATCCTAAACTGCTAAACGGATCGAACCGAGTTTTATTTCCATGTAATAGATAAATCAAAAACCTTTTGATTTATTGAACTAAAATTTCATATCTAGAAGTTTATACTTAATACCAAGTTATGTATAAAATTTAGTAAGGATCCGTCAACCGGAAGTGGCACTTTACTTCGAATTTTCTTCCTCTATTTTTTTGGACCTCTTAAACATGTTTGCTCTTCACAAAAAAATTCAAGTATAATTCTTGTATCAATGAGATGAAAATAAAAAAATCACTAAATTTAATGAACCGGAAGTGGGATTTTTTCCTCTTAGAAAGGTCAAAAATGTTGTGGCCACTATTCTGTCCACACCCGTGAACGTATCAAGCTGAATACAATTTATATTTGTATTCTTTATGTACTAACTTAGAGCTGATAAGGTTTTGGTCAGAATTCTTAAACCGAAGTAGTGTTTTTTTTTAAAACAATATTTCATTATTTTATTTTGACCTTTTAAATTATTTTTATTTTCTTGATATTGTGTTTACTATTTTCTTAAAATCACTATCAGTGCATAATACTGATAGTGATTATAAGTAAAAAAAAAATTTGAACAAAATCCGACATCCGGAATGCTCAATTTGTATCAAAAATGCTGTCATAGCTATTAGTATTTCATAATGCTGCCTGTATGTGTGAATGTGTCTGAATGGTCTGTATATATATATATATATATATATATATATATATATATATATATATATATATATATATATATATATATATATATATATATATATATATATATTTTTTTTTTTTTATTTATTTTTTTTTTTTTTTTTGGTGCCATCTTATCGATTCCCGATAAATCATCACCAGCGATATCGTTGCTCTTCAGATCATGCATTGTAGGTCTAATTTGGAGTGTCTTCCTATTAGCCAATGCATTTCTCTTTGTTTCATTCGAATCTGTTCTATTTTTTTTTTAATGTGATGCCTCCACGTAAGCTTTGAGTCAAGATGCAGTCCTAAATATTTGGCTGACAAAGCTTGTGGAACTTGGATTCCGTTTATGAAAGTCTGAGTGCTGACACTATTTCGTCGCAGTGCAAATGTGACCTGCATTGATTTTAGCTCATTTTCATTTTCCAGTCTTTGGTCCATTTGCTGATCTTGTCCAGTGCACGCTGCAGGCGTTCAAATGCTTCCTCCTGCGACTCGCTCGATGACATAATGACTGTGTCATCTGCAAATGTTCCAATGAATGTCTCTTCGCTTGTCGGAATGTCAGCAGTGTATATCAGGTAGAGTATAGGCCCTATTACGCTTCCCTGTGGTACTCCTGCAGAGGCTGTGAAAAAGTTAGAGAATGCCTCCTCATGAGCAATTCTGAATTTGCGTCCGGATAAGTATGATTCCAGTAATTTGACATAATTTCCAGGTAATGACTTGCTGATTTTGTGGATAAGTCCTTCGTGCCATACCCTGTCGAAGGCCTGTGAGACATCAAGAAATACAGCCGGACAATACTTTTTTTCCTCTAGCGACTGCTCTATTTTTGAAATGAGCTCTGAATCGCGTATAGAAGGTTGTTTCCTTTACCAGGAGTTATAAGTCGTGATCCCCAAGCTGTATGTTTAACGTTGTAGTCTCCTCCAATAATAAATCTTGGCCCAAGGGAATTAAAGATGTTTATAAATTGGTATTTTGTGATGGTATGCTTTGGAGGACAATATGCTGCAGCAATATTTAAGTCAGCATTGCCATATTTAATTGTGATGATAGTAGCTTGCATGAATGGTTCTCTGATATCTTTTTGTTCCAAGTGCTGGATATTTTTTTTGATTAAAATAGCAGTACCACCGCGAGCTCGTTCACTAGGATGTGTTGTCCAATAAGCTGAGTATCCATTTATCTTTATGTAACTTCTTTGTGAAAAGTGTGTTTCTGATATTAGTGCTAGATCGATGTTGTTTGTCTTTAAAAACACTTCAAGTTCATGGACTCTCTGATTGAGTCCGTTTGCATTCCATGTTAATATGCGTAGGGAATTATCTGTCATTTTTATTATGTTTACTTGGTGATTTCCAATAATTTTCAATTTTTTCCACTCTGGTTATGAGCCAGTTGAATTGTTGTTTTATTTCAGTTTGAAAGTCACATAGCAACTGCATCATGCCACCGATGGTAGGTTCAGTTGATTTATTTTTCTGCCCGATATCTTGTTTGCTTTTGTCTGCTTGGGACTTAGCTGCTTCACTATATGTTTTGTCCGCAGTTGTTTGTTTATCAACAACTTCAATTTTATTTTGTTGTACGCGTTGCGTTACTGTTACCTTTTTGGGTTGTGATGCTTTTATCTTTTTTTTATAGACCTCACACCCCCTGTAGCTAGCTGGATGTCCTTGCTGGCCACACAGGGCACAAGTTGGGGGAACATTTTTCTGCTTGTTGCATTTTATTGTGTGATGGTCTGCGGCACATTTGACGCATTTAGGTTGTCGATTGCAAAAATTTTTTGTATGCCCAAGTTGTTGACAGTTTGTACACTGAGGGATGTCTTTTACTTTCATTGGTGGTTCAATTGTTACTCTGCAATGTAGAAGTTCTTTGATACCATATACTTCTTTGCAGTTTTCTTTTGGCACCAGGTCTACAAAAAATAGTGGGAAATGTTTTATTTTTCTTTCACCATCGGTTGTAACTTTCTTGATGATATTTGCCACATTGGCCACTTCATATCCTTTATCTTTGAAATAATCTTTTATCTCATTAACGTCTGTTGATGGCGGTAAACCTCTAACAACCACTCTATAGCACCTTATTCTTGAGTTGATAGGTGTGGTACTCTAGATTGTGAAGAGGGTTTTCGTTGTCTTTACATTCACGTTGTTTTAAATCATTTAGTGTTTTTTTGATTTTGCGATAATCTTCTTCGGTTTGTGTAGTGATTTTGATACTATTATTAGAAATTAATTTAAATTGACATTGAATGGGTGGTGTTTCTGTTGTTGATAATATATGAGCTCTAAACTTATTGAAGTCAATAACATTGCTCACATAAATAGGCGGTGGAATTGGTTGTTTGTTAGGTTTATTGGTTTGCTGTTTTTGTGTTTCTTTCAGCTTATTTTGCGGGGAAGATAATACTTTATCTAATTTTCTTTTTTTACTACTTTTCTCTGCATTTTGGCTAAGTTCATTTTCAAGTTCTTCTTCATCTGTGTGGTAGTCTTTATTCATATTGTCAAGACTTTTGCTCCTATTTAGAATAGATGTAGAAGGCCTGGATTTTTTCCATTATTTCAATTCTTTTCTTTAAATCGGTTATAGTTATCTCATATTGTTTGCATCTGATTTCATATTGTTGGCATAGATGTGTAAGTTGATCATACGGATCGTACTGCTGCGCCAGTGGCACTGGATTATCTGTGTTCATTTTTCAGAACGGCTGCAAAACTGCAAATACTGCAAAAAAAAAAAAAATATATATATATATATATATATATATATTGTAACGTTACATAGAGAGACGCCCCGTAGACCGGTGACGTCATGGTGACGCCGACCAATGGTGGAGTCGGGCGTTGCGGCCAATGGCTACACCCGACTCCTTGACCAATGACTATACGGGTCATAACGTGCATGCGCTGAGCGCTGAATATTTATAAGTATGGTGCGCTCTCGAACGGTGGCATTCGGATCCTGACCTCCACCGGACGAGCAGCAATAAAGACCTGGAACCTGCCTGCGTGTTTTCTTGTACCTCGACCTGACTCCACTTACCTTTGAATACTCTTCACTGGTGTCAGAAGTGGGATCTACATGGTTGAGACAAGGAGCCACAAAGGTGCGGATTCGGGGTCTTCATCGCTGCCGGAAGAAATGGAGCCGAATCGAGAACAAAGCCCTGGGGAGCCGAGCAACGGAGGACGGAGACGGGAGGAGCAGAGGAGCCGGGTGTCGAGGAGCCGGGTGCCAAGGACACCGGAGCCGAGCTACAAGGAGCTAAGCCAGGGAATGGCGAGCTGCCAAGAGCAGGTCCAGTCCCTGCAAAACACCTTCGCCACGTTTTTGCAGTCCTGGGAGAAGTCTGCGACACCAACGCAGCCGAAAGCCGACGTACATCCAGAACCACCGAGGAGATCAGAGGTATGTTACGACGACAGGCGGACCACACAGCGAGACACGTACGGGGTGCGGCAACATTCCCACCGGTACGAATACACCACGTTCGACGGTACTGAACGGTGGAAGGACTTCCTCAACCACTTCGAGTTTGCTGCACGGCTGAACAAGGAGACGACGAACCTGGAGGACCGACTGTGCTGCCAACTCCGAGGTGCGGCCGCCATTTTCGCCAGTCAGCTGCCATCGACGCTGAGCTACGACGAATTGACGGAAGAGCTGGCACAACGTTTCAGACGACAGGGCACACCGATTGCATGCCATGCGGCAGCGGAACAGAGAAGATGGAGTGCGGAAGAACCAGCCGCGGACCACGTAGACGCGATACGAGCTGTCCGAGCCAACAAATCCACATGGCCGTGTTTTGGGCTCTTACGGGCGCGCACTCATGTTTACGAGGCGCGCTCATCTGTCAAACCAGACGCCCGCCATCCGCCGGACGAGACGCCCGCCATCCGCCGGACGAGACGCCCGCCATCCGCCGGACGAGACGCCCGCCATCCGCCGGCCGAGACGGTACTGGCGTAGCTGGTCTACCTTGCCTGACCAGCTGCAGCCAGCGTACTCATCCACAGCCCCCGCCATAGAGGGGCACAGGCGCCGGCAAACTCCCCGGCTAGCCATTCTATGCGTCAATAAACGAGGATAACCCGAGCTGACTTGTCTAATTCCCCACCCCGCCCTGTTCCAGCACGTGCTCCAGAGCGAGCTGAACACACATAGAGACGACGACACACACACACAGCCACTGGTCACCCAGCATACACACACACATTACAGCTCCTGAAGCTATCGTTCAAGGTCCTTCGAGTCGGGATGATCTACAGCGCTGGACTCTGTCGTCGGCATACCAGGTTGGTCGTCAGCCATTTTGTCTCTCCCGTTATTCCTTTGTGTTGGCTGTCCGCCATCTTGTAATCCCGCTTCCCTTTTGTTTAACGGCGTGGGTTTTCCCCCCCCCCCTTTTTGTTTAACGGCGTGGGTTTTTCCCCCCCTTTTGTTTCACGGCGCGGGTTTCCCCCCCCGTGATATCGTTTCACCCCTCACAGTTTCTCGAAGTCATGACGACTCAATTGCGACGTCGTCGTGGCGCCCTTCGGGGAAGGCTGACGAAGCTTACGAATCTGGTCGACCAATTACCGCCGAGCGTGACCCGACTCGAATATAAGCTCGAGGAGGCGCGCCAGCTGCGTCTCGATTTCTTGGACACGCAGTCCGAGTTAGAAGCGTTAGAGCTCAAAGAGGCGGAGGAGTCCGCGCTGACATGGGACGAATTTGAGGACGCCTATTTGGCATATACAGATGCAGTGTTGGACAAACTAGATGCCGCAAAGAGCATCACCTTGTCGGGAGGAACCTCCCCCCCAAGCGACCTTTTCCCGGTCGATCAAACCGTCCGTCGCACTGTTGACCAACTCGCTACTCCCCCAGTGGACCAACCCATTTGTCTCCCGGCACTAGAACTGCCAACATTCGATGGGAAGCTCGAAGATTGGCCCCAGTTCTCCCAACGCTTCCAAGCCGCAATAGACGGCAGTAAAGTGGATTCAGTCCGCTTCCAATATCTTACTGCCAGTCTTACCGGTGAGGCCCGCAACATTCTCCGCGGCCTCGACTGTGCGGAAAGGGCCTTCACCACCGCTTGGTCCATTCTCGAGGACCGGTACAACAATAAGAGGTTGTTGGTCCAGAGACACGTCCAGGCATTGCTCAACGCTGAGCCTGTGGGCCATGACGTCGGTCAAGGGTTGCGGCGGCTGTTGGATGACATCACCATGCATACCCGCACCCTCGGGTCCATGGGCGTCCCCGTCGTCACATGGGACGACATCCTCGTATCTTCCTTGTCGTCCAAGCTGGACCGGTACACTGCCCGGCAATGGGACAAGCAATCGGTCAAGTACGAGGACTGGACATTCGACAAATTTCTCACGTTCCTCCGGTTTCAGTGCCAAGTGCAGATGAACGGCGAGGCCATCGAGAGGATGCACCAGCCGCGTCCGTGCATACAGGCGGTTACCGGGACTTCCGCTCATCACGAGAGAGTCAAGGCAGTTTCCTGCCCTAAGTGTCGGGGTGAACATGTGCTCCACTCATGCTCCTCGTTCCGGGACCTGGCCCCACCAGAGCGAATCAGCCTGGTCCGAAGGGCAAACCTCTGCAGGAACTGCCTGCGTCCTGGCCACCAGACGACAGCTTGCAAGAGCCAAACTCGTTGCTCCCACTGTCGCAACCTACACCACACACTTTTGCACGCCGAGTTTACTCGGACTCCAAAACACTTCAACGCTGCTCCTGTCCCAAGGGCTGCAAGCGTCGCTAACGAAGCGCCACACGCGCCTAGCCTTCATTCCCTGCATTCAACCGTCAGGGCAGCAACAACTCCTCGCACCATTCTGTTATCCACAGTGGTGTTGTCTGCCCGTGGAGGCGATGGGCGTTGGCATAAGTGTCGAGCACTGCTCGACAGTGGGTCAGAGATGAACATCATCTCCAATGACCTGCGTCAGCGGTTGAACATCCAACCGCATGCATTGAATGCAAGCATGGTCGGGGTAGGCTGTAAGGAAACGCCAATCTCCCAGGGCGTAGTCTTGCACGTTGCTCCTCGGGGGTCGAGGAGCCATGCCAAAATAAAGGAGATGGAGTTTTTAGTGATCCCTAAGATCACGAACAATGTTCCATCCAGAGACCTGTCGGAATTACGGCTGGGGTTGCCCCAGCGTATTTACCTGGCTGACCCCACATTTGATTCGCCGGGGGCAGTCGACATGGTCCTCGGATGCTTGGCATTCCATCAGTCCCTTAAAGACGGTAGGAGGAATATTTCCATTCCTCCCTCACTCGCCAGCGAACGGGGCTCTACCATTCACCTGTTGAACACTTCGTTCGGCTGGGTTGTTAGTGGGGAACTGGGCTCAGTCCCAACAACCAACCGCTCCGGGAACTGCCATCAAAAAGCTTCTCGTGATCCGTCGGCGGACCGAAGAGTTCCGTTGCCAAAACCTAGGGAACCCGCTTCTAAAAGAAGCCGCGGTAAACCCGCACCCGTTGTTCCTCATTTCATCCGACCTTCCCAACCCAGCTCCAAAAACTCCTGGTCAATTCCTAGCTGGCGAACCACTGGTTGCTCAACAGCGGGAGGATCTGCTCAATCAGCCCGCAGCACGGGCGCTACCGCACCAGCATCTGCAGCAGCGGGCAGAGATGGTCACTGGAGGAGTGCGGCACACTCCTTCAACAGCAACACCAGGAAGGCAGCCCAACGAGTAGCTCGACTACCGACCGAGCGGCATGCAGAACATGGGGCGAGTCGCGTTGGTGCTTCCTGGGCACGACGGCGTCGCACGAATTATCACCCTGTGCACTCAGAGGGGCATCACCGACAGGGCAGCTGGCGAGACGCTCGTTGGCCCCCTGACCAGCCGACTAGGCCTGGGTGCACTCACTGTTCTCCGGCCCCCATATAATTTTGTCTTTTGTGTTTTTTCTTGTTCTGTGTGAAACTTATAACAAAAATGTTTGTGCCAATGTAGTAGTGGTTTGCTTGTGGGGCGCTAATTGACGCTGTATCCATTAAGTTTGTTTTGTTTTCTTTTGGTTACTAATGACACTTTACCCTTGTAGTAGTTGGTTTGGTTTTTTTTGTCGGTGTGCTATAATGTTTTTTTTTGCACTTTTAACCATGGGGGCTGGCTTTAGTTCCTAAGAAGATGTTTGTTACCACTGCTCTGTTTGTTTGTTGTCTGCTTTGTTATTATGTTAACTTTCTTGAAATATTGTGAATATTCCAACCCCGGGGAGTATGTCCGAGCCAACAAATCCACATGGCCGTGTTTTGGGCTCTTACGGGCGCGCACTCATGTTTACGAGGCGCGCTCATCTGTCAAACCAGACGCCCGCCATCCGCCGGACGAGACGCCCGCCATCCGCCGGACGAGACGCCCGCCATCCGCCGGCCGAGACGGTACTGGCGTAGCTGGTCTACCTTGCCTGACCAGCTGCAGCCAGCGTACTCATCCACAGCCCCCGCCATAGAGGGGCACAGGCGCCGGCAAACTCCCCGGCTCGCCATTCTATGCGTCAATAAACGAGGATAACCCGAGCTGACTTGTCTAATTCCCCACCCCGCCCTGTTCCAGCACGTGCTCCAGAGCGAGCTGAACACACATAGAGACGACGACACACACACACAGCCACTGGTCACCCAGCATACACACACACATTACAGCTCCTGAAGCTATCGTTCACGAGCCCTCTGCGAAGACATGCTGGAGGGCGTCCACACGAACGCCGAAGCAGTCGAACGCATGACCGTGTGCATAGCGGCGAACTCCTTCACGTACCCCAGTCTACGGGCCAAACTTGGCGCGCTCCGGATCACCCCGACTACAGCGGACGTGATAACCAGAGCCGACGCAACACGACAAGCCGTCATCTTCGAAGCGAAGGAACAACTGTCGGCACAACCAACGTCGAGAACAGTACGTCCCGACGCGGGAGCGTTCAGACCATCTCGACCGGCCGTGCGACCCCCACGATGGGTGTCATCGGACCAGACAGCGCGACCAGCCACTACTACTCCGACGTGCTGGAACTGCGGACAAACGGGACACATTAGCCGGTTGTGCCGCAAGAAGAGGGTCCGGAAGCTGGAGCCAACGAACGACGAGGATGAAGACGACGAGGAGGAGGCGGCTTCGGGAAACGAGCAGTGATCGGCCTGTTACGGGTCAGACCGATCACCGGTGCACGCAAAACACCTGGAGTGAACAAACTGGACGGCAGCGGCACGGCCGGCTCGTTTGTTGTGAAAGGAGAGATCGGAGGCGTGCCGTGTCGAATGGTGGGGGACACCGGGGCGTGCATCACGGTGATCAACCCGGAACTGTTCGCGAAGATCTCTCCTAAAGATTACACCGTCGTGAAGGGCCATTACAGCAGAGCGCGGCAAGCGGCGGGCCAAACCATCAAGATCCACCGATGGATACGGGTGACCCTTAATCTGCAGGGCGAAAAGTTTCCGTGGAACGTAGCGGTGGCGGATATCCAGGATCCCATATTGTTGGGACTGGACGCACTGAGACATGTCCGAGCTACGTTCGAGTTGGGCGGAGAGGAGAAGTGTATCATCAGGGGCGTGCAACGCGAGAAAGGGAAGAAAAACGCACCTGCTGTCAAGAGCATCCGCGGGGAAGTACCCCACCCGAAGATCACGGCGTTACTCGAGAGGGCCGATATTCTGCCAGAAGAGAAACGGCGCCTCGAGACCATGATTCGGGAAAATCGGAAAGCGTTCGCCCGGGACGAGAAGGACCAAGGAAGGACCACGAAGGCGGTCCACACCATCGACGTGGGAGACGCGAAGCCGATGAAACAGCCGCCGAGAAGGATACCGCTAGCACGGAAAGAGGAAGTACGCGCTATGATCGACGACTTACTGAAGCAGGGCGCGATAGAACCGGGGCACGGGCCGTGGGCGTCACCGGTAGTTCCGGTCGCCAAAAAGGACGGGTCGCTAAGGATGTGCGTGGACTACCGGAAACTGAACACCGTCACCAAAATAGACTCACACCCCATCCCGAGGATCGACGACACTTTCGACCAGTTGAACGGAGCGAGCTACTTCAGCACACTGGATCTGCAGAGCGGATTCTGGCAGGTACCGGTCGCCCCGGAAGACCGCGAGAAGACAGCGTTCGTAACAGAGTTCGGTCTGTTTCAGTTCAAAGTGATGCCATTCGGGTTGTGTAACGCGCCAGCGACGTTCGTACGGTTAATGACAAAAGTGGTCGGTGACATAAGCAATGTCCTCGTGTATCTAGACGACATTATCGTGCACAGCAAAACTTACGACGAACACTTGGTGCATTTAAACAATGTGTTCGAACGGATACAGGCAGCCGGCCTTAAATTGAATGCAGACAAGTGTCGATTGTGCTGCCGCGAGGTCGAATTTCTGGGACACCGAGTGTCAGCCGAAGGAATTTCGACAGATCCGAAGAAAGTCCAAACCGTGCGGGACTGGACGACTCCGAAAACACAAACCCAAATGCGCAGCTTCCTGGGACTGGCCACGTACTTATGGGGCGCAGTCTTATGGGGCGCAGCTTTATGGGGCGCCGCCTTATGGAGCTCAGCCGCATGGGGCCCCGAAGGAGGCGCAGGGGGGTGCAGCCTCATGGGGCGCAGCCCCATGGGGCCCCGAAGGGGGCGCAGGGGGGCGCAGCCTTTTGGGGCGAAGCCCTAAACGGCAACTGATCATGGGGGCGAAGCGCTAGACGGCAATTTATCATGGGAGCGTGGAGGGGCGAAGCCCTAAAAGGCATTAACTAAGGGGGGCGTAGCCCTAGACGGCAATTAATCATGGGGACGCGGAGGGGCGAAGCCCTAAAAGGCAACTGATCATGGGGGCGAAGCCCTAGACGGCATTTAATCATCGGGGCACGGAGGGGCGAATCCCTAAAAGGCATTAACTAAGGGGGGCGAAGCCCTAGACGGCATTTAATCATGGGGGCGTGGAGGGGCGAAGCCCTAAACGGCAATTGCTCATGGGGGCGTGGAGGGGCGAAGCCCTAAAAGGCAAAGGCTCAGGGGGGCGCCGAGGGCGAAGCCCTAGAAGGCAAAAAAAAAAACGATTTTTATACATTCGATTAGATAGATATATATATATATATATAAATATTACTGATAATAAATAATAATAATAATAAATAATAATAATAAAAATTATAATAAATAAATAATAATAAATAAGTCTAATAATAATAAATAATAATAATGTTATGTCTATTCAAGGCGGTTGGTGTAGCAGTTCCATCCATCGAACATACAATGAAGAATGCAAATGAGAAGATGCAGCAGCAAGAAGACAATTAGGCGATAAAAATATACGAAGACGTAGAGAGGCCGCTCTCATCCTGAGAATGGCTTCAAAATGAGGCACATGCCCTTCTACAAACATTTGCGACGCGCTACAGCTCCTAGGTAACCCGAAAAGAGCACGGTAACAGTTGTTGTATTGTACCTTTATCTTCCTCATCGTCTCCCGCTTGTATCTGGTCCATAATTCACCAGTATAGAGGCTAGTACAAAAGGACATAAATAATTGTCTCTTAACCTCTACACTGGAGTGGAAAAATCGTCTAGCCAGCATATTTGCCCTTACACAAATGGCTCTTCTTTGTCTTTCGATGTCACGGTCATCAGATAGATCCTCCGTCAGCAAGTGTCCCAGATACTTGACTTCCCTAACAGTTTCAAGATTACGCCCATCTAAAATAATGTTGGGGACGAAATGAGGACCTCGACCGTATCGGAAAATCAGTACCATGGATTTACTCGTATTATACCGCATATTATGTTCTGCAGCATAACTCGAGCAAACTTCCAGGAGGCGATTCAGAGCTGACGGAGAAGGCGCCAAGATCACCATGTCATCCGCATAGCTGATGTGGTTACTGCATATTCCTCCTATGTGGCAACCAACTCCAGTCTGTCGAAGGCGATGTGAAAGTTCATCCATGTAAAGGTTGAATAAGCCAGGAGACATTGACCCACCCTGTCTAACCCCGCACTTCAAAGAAGCGGGATCAGAGTATGAATTCCCCCAGCGTACATGGCTGAACTGATTCCGGTGCCAGGATGCTAAAAACCTCACGATTTGACTTGGAGCTCCCCTTTTTAACAGTTTGGACCAAAGTAGATCATGATCCACTCGATCGAAGGCCTTGGATAAGTCTAGAAAACAGGCGTATACGGAAGTTTTTCGCGATGTATAAAAATCCACTACCTGTTTTAAAGTGTAGATGGCCATGTCCGTCGACGAGTGCTTCTTGAATCCAAACTGCTCATCAGCTGACAAAAGGTAGCCACTTAATCTGCAACTCAATATCTTCTCTAGAATTTTAGATAAAATGGTGGCTAGAGCAATAGGACGATAGCTGTCAATGACTGAAGCATCAAGCTTTGATGACTTGAGGACAGGAACAATAGTCGTCCTTGAAAACTCTTCAGGTACATGTTCATGCAAAATCATCACATTGAAAAGCCTTGCTAATATGATGAAGAAATTCTTACCACTATGCAGAACATGATCCGTACTAATGCTGTCCCAACCAGTTGCTTTCCCTCCAGACATTGACCTTAACGCAGTTTCAACTTCGTCGCCAGTTATGACGAAAAACGAATCTTCTGAGATAGACATAACCACATCAGCCCTGCCCATCAAATCCGAAACAGACTCTTTGAAATGCTTGCTAAACATATTGGCAATACTCCGATGGTTGTAGATTCCATTAATATGTACCGGGATAGTACTGTTTACTGCTAAAATAGCATTTGTAGCATTCCAAAATTGCTTGAAGTCTTTATTTCTATGATATAGAGCTATCTTGTCCATAACACTTTGATTAGCGTTGCGTTGACATACCTTCAGTGCAATTTTAAAAACATGCCTAGCATGACGACGTCGGTCGGCAATTTCTCCTGTAGAAGGGCGGCCCGCTGCGACCCATTCTATGAATGAGTTCCTCGAATCTAGGTAGCGTGCCGCTACCTGATCGTTCCAACCAGGAACCACCTTAAACCTCTTATCATTATACTGATGCGTTGGTGAAGAAAATGATGTCGAAGCGGCATTTCTCAACACATCTACAATCGAATGATAGAGGTAATTAATGGAAGTCCTATGCTCAGTATCAGTGCATTTTCTCAAATTGCAATTTTGAAGATTATTATCACATACAATACGATCCAAAGAGTTAATTATTTCTAGTGAATATGCAATTATGTCGGAAGGGTTGCGTGGCATCCAAGTTGCAATGTCGCGATGACGATAATTGTGATATGGTCTCGAACGATTCAGACCATTCGAAGCAATTATAACAAAAAGCGGACGATGATCTGACCATACTACGTCAGTATGGACTTTAAAATCTTGAATGGATCCTAAAATTCCTTCAGATGTGATACAGTGATCCAACCACCGTAAGGAGCCGTGTGCGTCACTAACATATGTAAATGTATCAGATGGAAGACACGCATAATCTTGAATCCTCAAATGATTTTCTTCACAGAAGGATAGTAGTTCGTTCCAAAATAAAGAGCCAGGATGAGCATTAAAATCACCCATGACAATAAAATTCGAGCGACTATGATCTTCGATAGCGGCATTAACAATGCCCAAGCAAGTAGTAAAATCTTCAAAGTTTTCTGGTTTTGCCGTCGGCATATATACATTAATAATTAACAATTCAATATCACCTTGCTGAAGTTTAATGCAAAGTAATCTCGGATTATGAAGGTCAATTTGGGTGACTGTAAAAGTTTTTTTGTACAATATACCAACACCACCATAGGGACGTCCAACTAAAGGTCCATTACCGCTGTCCACTGCAGATGTACCAGTGCCTTCAAATGATGGATGGAATCTTCTCAAGTATACAGTTTCAAATTCTAAAAACCATGTTTCTTGTAACAAAATAACGTCGGCCTCATTACATAGTTTGGAAATGTAGGATTCAGTACGTCGAAAAGAGCGACAATTATAGCTGACGATTGTTATTGTTTTGTCCCCCATTAATATAGTTTTTTCGGAAACGTCGGAAAACAATTCCGGTCGGCCATAAATCTTGCACGAGCAGTTTTGTTGCATTCGTGGCTTCAGTTGCAACAATGAAAGACTTGAAACCGCATTTTGTTCGAGATGGTAGTTCTTTTAAGGTGAATTTGAAATTTACTTTTTTCTTTAAATATGTACTAATTATTTCGACATTCGTCTCTAACGAGAATCTAGAGATGTAAATTTCAGATTCTGGAATTACAGCTTGCAATTCAGAATCCTTGCAAGTGCCTCTTAAGTTGGCACTTCGTCTAATGTTTTTTTTCGTTTTAACTAATTTGAAATTATCGTTGTTATCATTTTCAGCTAGTGGAGCGCCAGCACTGGTTGACACTCCCTGATTGTTTGCATCGTTCGATGTAACATTTTTCGAAGCGCCGCCACTGGTTGACGCTCCCCGCTTGTTTACATTATTCGATGTAACATTATTCGATGCGTTCGGCACAGGAGGTAGTTTCGATTGGCTATTATTTTTGTTGGTTTTATTAGTCTGCTTACGTACGGCATCCGCAAAGGTTCCGGTTTTTTTTAATATCTCTTCCACCAAGTTAGACGCATTCAAATCGCGATTTGAAACATCGGAAGTGATCTTGTTCATATCTTCGCGCAACTCAGCTATTGCATCCTTAATGAGAGAAATATCATTCGCCCCACCCTGAGACTTCAGAACTCTCACCTCTTCCTTCAAATCTTGAATGGCACTCAGTAATGATGTAACATCAATCGAATCGAAAGAAACAGGAGGCAAACGTCGCAGGTTGACAGCGCCAAAATTTGGTAGAACAGACACATCTGTCTCTTTAAACATTTTAATAATGTCTTGAATACATCTTAACTTTTTTAGATCACCTTGTCGTCGTGTATCTCGCACATCAGGCAGAAGTGAAATGAGCACGTTTCTCGCCACCATCATTTCATCCTCAGTAAAGAAGTCACATATTTGGACAAGTGATACTTCATCTAGGGTGTCGATCTTGTTGCGTATGAACGCCAGAACTTCATTTATCACCACTCTACAGGCACAAATCGTGGCCATATCGGTAGAAAGGGATGTAGGTAAACACGTCCGTCTGTGTATACCACACAACGCGAACGCGAATATATATATATATATATATATATATATATATATATATATATATATATATATATATATATATATATATATATATATATATATATATATATATATATATATATATATATATATATATATATATATATATATATATATATATATATATATATATATATATATATATATATATATATATATATATATATATATATATGTATATATATATATATATATATATATATATATATATATATATGTATATATATATATATATATATATATATATATATGTATATATATATATATATATATATATATATATATATGTATATATATATATATATATATATATATATATATATATATATATATATATATATATATATATATATATATATATATATATATATATATATATATATATATATATATATATATATATATATATATATATATATATATATATATATATTCGCGTTCGCGTTGTGTGGTATACACAGACGGACGTGTAGATTTAAACAATGGTCTGGAATATCTGTTTCCATATTAATAATTTTCCTAGGTCCAAGAAAACCAAAACAGTTTTTCACAAACTGCATTCCCGCAAATCGTGTCTTAATTTGAACAGTTATTTTGTCAATTTATGGCACCCTATCTCCGTGGGCCCGTAAGCATTGCTTACCCCCGCTACATAGTAGTTACGCCACTGGGTGATGTTAATGATGGCTTCTGCAGATTTGGTCTGATAATAGTGACTGCTGGCAAGTTATCATGCAATATGAAAGTAGTAAGAATCATTATTTTAAAATATTTTATCAAACAAAGTGGTGGCATTAGTAAAATAATCGAAGCGAAAGTTAAAAGAGCTATGAAAAAAGCACTGCAACAATTATGTGAATTCCAATGGATTACCAAAATAAATACTAAATCATAATTATCAAGTCAAATAATGAATTAAGATGAAGTCACCTGTATAAAATACAGTGGCGGCTCGTGACAATTTTTAGTGGAGGGGCTGCACTGAAAAAATGTCACCATAAATGTTCTAAAATGTCATAACAGGACACGATAAGCACAGTTTTTGGCGTACGACCACTTACATGTGGATTTAAGTATTATTGAAAAAAAACTAGCAAAATTCACCACCCATTAAAGGGGTGGTGAAAAATGAAAAAAAAAGCTTCTAATTAAAATTAAATTCCATTATTCGGTCCGGTATTTCCCCAATCATTTATTTTTCTATGCTAATCATAGACTTTATACACTCTATGCGACTTTTTCGGTAAGTTCTAGTCGCGAAAAGTGTAAATTTTGTAAATATTTTACTGAATTATTTTGTTCTTCCATTTTTCAAAGAAAAAAATCTTAATATATTTAAATAAAAATTACGAGAAAAAGTTTAACGGGAGTAAACAAATAGACTTTCAGAAGAATACAAAAGTTTGTTGTTATCAAAATGAAAACGACTCACCGGAGATTTGATGAGGGCTCGTACACAACCAATTGAGAGTAGCGAAAACGTATAAAAGAAACGAATAAATTTTATTAAAATATCTTTAAATTTGGGCCTTATCGTCGTGCTCTGTAATGTATACGTTAGCCGATTTTGCCTTGCACTCGACCAAAGTGCTGTAAACGTAGCGTGACCGTGCTGTGTCGGTAAATATGAATATATATGAAATAAAATGACATATTTGAAATGGAGTCGTGTAGTGCTGAAAACGTGTAGTGCTGTTATGTATGAACAGACCTTAAGTGTTTTTTTGCGGCTATAGAAATATTAAAACTGTACAGCCAGAAAACTTTAAATTACTTATAGTGTTTTTCCAGTAACAAGCGAGGACATAACTAATTCATATTTAAATCTTTAAATTACTCCAAAAAAATAAATTTGAATCAGCTTGTTTTTTTTAACCGACAGAGCGTGATGAAATCTACCGAGTTGCATTATTAAGCTAAAACAGACAATTTTGACTTTTACTGACAATATACCGACGGTATAATATGTACATAATGACCAAACCGCGCAAAATGGCAAAATTTCAAAACGATCGGAAGAATGTAGGATATTAAATCCAAATGTTGTCAAACGAAAGAGCGAAGTGAAATATAGAAGAGGCTTGTAAAAACTAGTAACCTGTTGCGCACATTCGTGCACTTGATATATTCCAGATAAGAAACAGGACAAAATAATTGATTCAAGCGAACTGATATTTTGAGGTTTTTCATGATTTATTAATTACTTTTTTGATGCATGGATTGTGAACCGTTGTGCATTTCCAAATGTCTGGAAATAACGACTTGAAAGAGAGTAGCAGACGCTTGGAAATCAATAAACTGATAGATTCTATGTACATTATCATCATCATTCACAGCCATTAGCCATCCACTGCTGGATGAAGACCTCTCCAACATGTTTGCATTCGTCTCTGTTTTGGGCAACTCTCATCCATCTCATCCCACACATTTTTCTAATTTCATCGACCCATCTCCCCGGCTTTCCTAATACATTTGTAGATTCTTTCGGGTACCATTCGAGTACTTCTTTCATCCATCTATCGTCCGTTCTTCTACCCGCCCATTGCCATTTTAACCCTCACGATTACATCAACTATGTACCTTTGTCACACTTCTAACCACATATTCCGTTTCTTATGGACTTCTTATGGTTTTCTTAGATAGTTTAATACGTACGAAAAAAATGTGGTGTGCCTTGCACAGATTCATGGCACGCCCAGCACGCACCGTCCCAAAATCACCCCCTGGAGTGTTTTCGGTAAAATTGTATCCTTGTATTTATCCTTGCTCGACAGTAATACCTACAATTGCAATTTCAATACCTACAATTGAC